>NC_139807.1:23398997-23727997 GCF_963457635.1 Microchirus variegatus
AATAGTAAACTATGCTAGAACAACAATGAGAATCAGCAAAACCAGGAGCTGCTTTTTAGATGAGATTATATTGAGGTGATTTAGTAATAAAGGGGTTCCAGTGACTACAAGCATTTGCACAGATTAGACTGATGTTTTTGAGTGATTTTTTTTTTTTTCTAACCAGTTGCAGTAGATGCAAATTTTCCCTTCATTAACTGAATTCTACTGAGTGATATTTTAAGGCCTCACAAGTGAAAATTGATTCATCTATTGGGGATGAAAACAATTTGATCGAGATGATCATTTTTAACAATTTTCTGTGAAAACATGGAGGAAATAATCAATAGATGATGAAAATAAGCTGCAGCCCCACAGCCATTTTATTGCTTGTAACAGGTACTCATATAACCATTAGAATGTGTGCTGACAATGACATTGCATTTCATATTTGCATGTGAAAAACATGGAAGGCTTGCATGTTTGAAGTGATAGATTTGTGAACATATGTTGTTAGAATGTTAAAATGATTTTTTTCATTTTTGCCATTTATTAGTCTTGCTTTCCTGAACAGCGACATTGAAAGATGAGCCTATGACATTGCAAAGTTTTCTGGGGAGAATCAGATATTTCCTCCGTACAAATCTAATGATATGCTGCTCGTCTGGTCAGGTCTGGTTTGAACAGGGACAAACCCCTGGGATCATGCGGCTGCACCCCATGTGGCCATACTATCAATTATCAGCTGCCTGTCACATCCTCAGGACGTAGGGAATTAGCACCAGCATGCACATTTCGAAATAGGGTTGGCAGTTCAGTGTATCACAATGATATTCAACATGTCTGCTGTGTGAGTAATCATGCTGCATTTAAAGTCCCTTTAACCTCTTCTTCATGGTTGCCCCCTGGCTTTTGTACCGCATCAGATGCAGCTACAAAAGCGTCATAAAACCATATCTAACTTCAACAAACACAGCCATGCTGGATACCGACAGAAAGGTCAGAAACTCAGCTAAATGCTCATATAAACCATTCTTATGTTCACGAAACACAGTCAAAACACAGACAGATCAAACCAGCAGGAGCGAAAGAAACCGTTCCAGCGCACACATTGAAAAGCGGCACCGGAGCGTCAGCGTGCTTATGTAAACAAAAAAATGTGTCGACTGGACAGCGGAGAACCTACAGATTCCAGCTGTACCATTTTTCTCACTCTACGATCAAGATTCACGGATCCGGTCCCAAAATAAGAGCAAAACAACTGACTTTGAAGAAATACAAGCGGAAATGTTGTCTTACCTTTGCTGTTTATCAAAACAAGTTACTTCCACCGGAGTAAAACTGCTTCTCATGAAGAACTACACTTCCCAGCATGCTTTGGGGACAAATCCCAATCTGATTGATCACTTACCTGGTATTTTCCAACAGTATTATTTTGTTACAGAAAAGAGAGAAATCTTTGGTTATTTATTTATGTTCAAATCTGTTCACAGTGTTCCAAAATATTTGTTATTAAATCTAACATTAAGTTGTTATACAAGTAAATGTTTAAATAAACATTTTTTTAATTTAAAAAAATCGTGAAATGTATCAAACCGTGGTTCAAAAATCGTGATACAAATCGAATCGTGAGTTTGTGTATCATTACAGCCCTATTGATGACCCATATGGTTTAGGTGCCGGTGAGCGGATTAATAACGAGACGAAGTGGCCCCATCTGCAGTGGCCCGATATCCACTTGTACCTTATCGACACCCCGAGTCTTTATTCCAAGGAGAACTTAACCACTTCTTCCCGGACCCCCTTTTTGGAGTCCCTGCTTGAAAATGACATGCCCAAACTAAATAGAGTAAACCACTGCAGTTACAAGCTCCATGTGGATTATCTTCGCATCAAAATGAAGATAACACTTGTGAGATTCCACCAGAGGTGTAAGTTTCACTGTAGATGCCACTGTATCAGAGTAAATGTACATAAAACACAGCATAAATGAAGGATTTTTTTCTCTCGCCTAAAAAAATGCATTTTAAAAGCAAATATCACCTTTAAAATAGATATTTTAAATCAAATATCACCTTTAAAATATGCAGTAGGAGCTTAAAAACACATGGAGGTCATATAACAACATGTGGACATGAGCTGTGCAAAGTCTGATGCTGCTGAAATGAAGCAGAGTGAAATAACAGAGGTTTTATTAAAGAGATGTCTGGGCGTTCTCACTTTTGGCACAGCTTGGCACCACCTGTGCCATTTGAGATTTCTTAGGTACCAAATTATTAAAAACCCATTTAATTTTATTTACATGTCACTACAGATCTAAAAAGAGTTTTGACCAAAAAAAATTATATGATAACTTGCTGTAAATTGATGCTTCCTGTGCGGTGCGTTATAATAACTGTGTGGCTTTGTAGCGTCTTCAGTTACGCAGCGCCATAGCTCTGGCTTACCTTGGTCAATTAGGGTGATTGACAGGTCGTTTTAAAACCTCTAAACCGGTAAAATCAGGCCCCGGTCTCCAAATGTGTGTGAATCACTTCATTAGCGAGTCAAAAGGACATAAATGCATATGACACATTTGTGCAGACATTCGTTCTTCTCTATTCAGAACGATCTAATGTCACTCTGGAATGACCAAACAGACCGGGAATAGTCGCTAAAGCCTGCTGGGTAGTGTAGTTATTGTCTTTCTTTTTAATAAACAGCAAATGTAAGACAACATTTCTGGTTGTATTTCTTGAAAGTGAGTTGTTGTTTTGCTCTTATTTTTGGCTGGATCTGTGAATCTTGGTCGGAGAGTACACAAAGTATTCAAATGGTACCATTGGAATCTGTGGATTCTCACGATTTTTTTTGTTTGTTTACATAATCACGCTGATGCTCCGATGCCGCTTTTCAATGTGTGTGTGGTAACTGTGTTTTCCACTCCTGCTGGTTTGATTCATCCCTGTTTAACTGTGTTTTGGGGAACAAGAATGTTTTTATTAGCTTTTAGCCAAGTTTCTGACCTTTCTGTGGGTATGCAGCATGTCTGTTTTTTTTTTTAAGTTTGTCACCGCGTGTGACTGTGATCGGGGGCACCAGGGAAGAAGAGGTTAATGACTTAACAGCTCGGACTCAATGTGCCAGTGGCACAAATGCACAGCAGCCATTTATTGATTATTGATTTAAAGTGACTGGTAATTTCTGTCGCTGCTGGCTAATTTTAGCGCCTGATGCCACTGGCTGTAACAGATCTAAGCATCTGCTCTCTTTCAGCCAAAGAGGGGCAGTAATCCATGAAATGAGCTGCTGTCAAAATTGGGTAGGCCTCAGCAGGCCTCTCAGTTCAGGATGGCACACAGCTGTAGAAGTGGCTCATCCTCCTCCTGTCAGATGAGCTGCAGTGCACACACAGCATCTATCACAGTTATCTGCTGCTATTGCTTTCCACATCCACAATTGACTATGGAGACAGAGAGGCTGTGCTTGTGTTACTGATAGTTAAAGGAAAGTGATTATCTGATTGTTAACAATTAGTAATCATTAGCCCTATGTTGGTCTTTGTCACTTTGCATGCATTTTAGATTTCACCAGAGCAGAGACATGGAACACTCTGATTTATAAGTGCGTTAAACACAATAAGCTCAAGGCTGAAGAGTCAAAGAAGGAGGCCACGCTCTGCTTACACTCCCCCCTGCCAGTCGACAAAGGGGAGAATGTGCTTGCTCATGTTATATGTGACCCGTCACGGACCAAGCGGGAACAAGTCGGCCAAGCGCAAAACGAGTAAAACAGGAAAACTTTTTTTTTTTTCAAAATTAGGGATTTCCGTTTTTTTCAAAATTACACAAGTTGAAGTTTTGAAGAAGCCACTACCTGCTTCAAATCACAGTACTGTGGGTCTTGAAACCATAAACTTTGTGTTTGAATTAAGGTTGTTTTATCGCTGTGAATCACTCCTAGTTTGGGTGTGGCGATCTCACATTCCAGAGCTTTTGTTGCTTTTTCAGCCAATCAGCTGACGATCACAGAGAATACACATGGCTAATTAATATGCAGCTCTCACTCAGAGAGAGCGAGAGTGAGAGGGAGGGGGAGAGAGTGTGTCGAATGTCCAGCGCTTATTTGTGCAGTGTGTGTGTGCAGTGTGAAATTAAACAGAGACGGCTGTGTGTGGACTGTTAGCATTTTAAGCTAGCGATCTTTATGCTAACTTGTTAGCAGACTTCATCGTCTATTCATGCACATAAAGGTGTGGCATTCACACATAATTCAAGCAATACTACTGATCAATCTATACTGATTCAGTTATTAAATGCCTGTTAACATGAACCATGTATTTTTTTTTTTTCAGAATCCTGGGCATAAGGATTGGCATGTGAAGTTGCTGCCAACCCATGTGTCCAAGGCCTCAGTGTGGCGTCTATACATGAGGTCGGCTAAGGCTCTTGATATGTGTATAAATTGATTTCTATACAATAGCCAAATGCTTATATAGACTGCAATATGTAATGTGTAAAATGTGATTTTTTTGGAAAAGTAAAATAATTATTTTCATTGTGGTTCTTGCTGTCAACAGGTAGTGGAACACAGCTCTCCTGAAAGTCGCCTCAATATACCGCAGCTTGTTGGAACGGCAGATGGCAGAGTGATAGTAAAGACCATCGACTGGCAGACACATCTGAGTCCCTACTTTCAAAAGCTCCCACAGATCAAGAGTTATCAGAACTTTAGGTATTTATATTCAAAATTCTGCATTTTATGAATAAAAAAATCACGAATGGACATAATAGTGTTCCATGTGAACAGCGAGCCATGTTTTAAATATCCTGTTGTGTGCTTCTATTCTGTCACAGCTTTGATGCCAACAGACCAGGTGTGGTGCTTGCTCAAACTCACAGTGACGCAGAGCCTATAGAGTTTCAGCTACTGCGCAACCCAGGATTTCTGCCCCCTGTTGACAGTCTTCCCGTCCTGGCCCCACCTGGACTGACCATGGACAGGCAGACGTATCTTTTTGAAAAAATCAGGCCTTTCTGTTCTGATGAGGCAAAAGACTTCACATGCCCAGCACCAAAGGTTACAGCACAGAAGAGGAAGCAGAAGAGGGTGAGCTTGTGATGTCACCATTTAGCCCGCATATCAACTGTGATGGACAGAGTGGGTACAGTCACATTGTGGGGGAGGAACTGGTATTGAAGATGATAATAGAGTCCATGGTCTGGAAAATATTGAACTCTCCTTCACACACTTAGATATATTTTATTTGATATTTGAAGTATGTATCTATCTTTCACCTTTCTTGTTTCTCATTTTTATTCAAGTGCTTTTTGTAACAGAAGAATTTCCCTCTGGGGATCAATAAAGTAAATTCTGATTCTTATCAGTCCACTTTAGTACTTGCAGCAAATAACACTACATTGACATGAACTACATTCATTCCTTTTTTTTTCAAACTGCTACACTGTTTCTGTCCTGTGGTCTAACAGACATCAGATGTCACTGACAGCTAGACTGGGTGGGGGGTTGTGACCATGTTAATGTGATGCAAATGAGCAGCTATTGGCCTGGCTCGTCAAGTAGGTCAAAATCTTTCAGGCTAAATTTCTCCCTAAAGCAGTTTGAGGAGTGTCTACATTCAAATGGCCACATCTTCTTCAAAAATGATCAGATGGACATGTGTTTGACATTGTTGGAAAGCTTAGAAATCACACTTTCGGAATCTGTAAATAACTTCAAATGTCCCGAAGTAGACTTGTGAACGCTTTTGCCATGGCTGGACACATATAGCCGACAGTGCTTAGGAAACCTAAGGGAAGTTAAATATTTCTTTTTTCTGAGGACTTCCGGAGTAGACGCAACGCGCGAGCGCTCCTGCCTCTTCTGCTTCTTTTCCCACTTATCCACTCCTTTATTTAGTAAAATGTACAACTTATACTGAGCTATTAACTTTCATTTAACACACTTCTGCTTCATAATGACTTCGCACAGCGGCAAGTCGGGGAAAAAGGACGACCAAGCCCCGAGCTCGACCATGGAGGCTATCTCTGAGCTACTTGAACAGCACAGGCGGTCGCTAGCCGATGACTTTAGAACGTCTTTCAACCAGCTGGTAAGCAAATTTGACGAGGTTCGCTCCACAGTTGACGAGCATGGCCAGCGCCTTTCGTCTCTCGAGCTCGCCGCGGAGGACACGAGTCAGCGTGTCGGTGTGCTAGAAAATGTCTGCTCTAGCCTGCAGGAAAGTAACGCCAAGCTAACGGCTAAAGTTATCTATTTGGAGGGCCGTAGCAGAAGGCAAAACATTTGCATCCTTGGCCTGGCGGAGTCTCTTGAAGGTGGGCGACCTACAGCTTTTTTCTCCGAGTTGCTGTGTGAGGTTTTTGGGAAGGAACTCTCCCTACTTCTCCGGAGATTGACAGGGCTCATCGCTCGCTAGCACCAAAACCGGCCCCCGGTCAGTGACCGCGCCCCGTCATTCTCCGTCTCCACCGCTACCAGGTCAAGGATCTTCTGATCCGCAAGGCCCGCCGCAGAGGGAAGCTGGATTACCGCAGCCAGCAAGTCCGAGTTGTCGAAGATTATAGCCCCGAAGTTTAAAACCAGCGAGCCGAGTACAGAGAGGTCATGGCGGATCTCTACAACCGAGGGCTCAAACCATCTCTCCTTTATCCCGCGTGGCTCCGCATTACACTTCCCGACAGGGACAAGAAGTGGCTACGCTTGACCGGCGAGGCACGGAAATATATCGATGGCCTGCCTTCATCTCTTCCACCGTAAATGACTGTTAGATGTCTATGCCTGGCTGTATTTGCTTACATGCTATATTCACTTTGGACACCATCGTATACGATTGTCATGCGAGTATAAGTGAACTGCTACATGCGGCTGGGGGAATACTGCCAGTCTATGTTAATCTCTTGAAGCAGCATATTTATTTCTTGTTCTGCTATATAACTTTATAATGCTAACGGTTCATAAGAGATTTTGAAAAAAAATTTGGATCACTAATATGTTTGTGTTTAGGGATGCACAGATTAATCGGCCAGTGATCGGAACCGGACGATTTTCACGTGACCGGCCGATCAGACAGAATATTCCGATTTTAATAAGCCGATCAAAATGCACCCGCATCGCGCAGCATCAGCAACACACGTACACGCACATGTAGTATATACCAGTTCACACTGAATACGTTTTTTTTCCGTTATGATATGATTTTTAATATACGGCCGTACCGGTGTATTTGATTACACAACATCCGCGCACCCGCAGCGCTGTGGCGGTGCTGCGCCGCTGCTGTCTGCTTTGCGAGTGAGCGCTCTGCATGTAAACATTTCATTAATGTTTATATATTTGTTTCAATCACTGAACGAAGCCTGGCATATTTAAGACAAGAGTCAGGACCTTAAATCACTTGCACAAAACTTTTGATCAGCATTTGCAGAGAGCGCGAGGCATTGTTGGCACGGGGCGGGGGAGAGAGAGAGAGAGCGAGAGAGAGAGAGAGAGAGAGAGAGAAAGCAAGCGAGCGAGAGAGAGAGAGAGTGAGGTCATTTACTTATTTGTGTGTAGGTACTATGTTGTAAAATATGTTTAAGCTTAAATAAACTACACATACAGGTAGTGATTAATTGTTGTATTTTTAGTTGGATATTGGATGTGAACAACATGGTTCCATAACACTGCACCTTTTAAGGTGTGTGTGAATATTCCACAGCATTGTTTAGTTCTATTTTATAGTGGTAATCTGTTCAAAAAGTCACACTTTAAGTTATTATGTTCCATGGTAGCATGTTCAAATGTATCATGACAATTGTTTTTTGTATTTTATATATACTTCTATTTTATAGTGATTCGTTTTGTATTTTTAGTTGGATATTGGATGTGAACTGATTGTATTTCTATGTTAAAATGTTCTATTAAGGAGAAAAGATGCAAAAATATATATCTTTCTGTATGCTGAAAAGTGGTTTAAAAAATTTAAATCGGAATCGGCTAAAATCGGTATCTGCAGGTCATACTTCTTGAAAAATCGGTAATCGGAATCGGCCCCAAAAATGGCAATCGGTGCATCCCTATTTGTGTTTGTGGAATAGTTCATATATGGTCCTAGGAGTGTTAAGTGCATTTTAACCCTTTACAATAAGGAGCTGAAGATAGGGGGGGTAAGTGACCGGAAGATTTTTGAGGGGTAAATAATGAGAGTTTTGAAGAGCTTGCTGCTACGTTCTCTGGCAGCTGTCTTGTTTTGTGGTGGGGGGGGGGGGTTTTCCTATGCCAGTACTGGTTCATTAACCTACACAAGCCATGTACTGATCATTCCTGGTTTTATTATGTCCTTTATTTTCCTGGAGTTTTGTTTTCTTCTACACTAATAATTATGCATGTTCAGTTGTAGACATTGAGTAGATGATTGAACTTTGTTAGTTGGAATGTCAAGGGTTTGAATCATCCTGTTAAAAGGAGGAGAGTATTTTCAAATATAAAGCAATTCAAACCGGCAATTGTTTTTTTTACAAGAGACACACATTTGCGGTTCTGATAACACTCGCCTGATGTCGCGGTGGGCGGGGCAGCACTTCCATTCCTCTTTCCAGGCAAAGGCCAGGGGGGTTTCAATCCTTGTCGATCAAAGCATCCCCTTTGTGCATCACAATGTTATATCAGATACTAATAAAGATGTCATGGTTAACGGTGTAACGGTAAACCCCGATAAAATTTTTGACGATAATAATTACCGTCTTCATTTCAAAAAAAATTATTATCCCAGTGAATAACCGCGCCCGCGGTGTAGGCGCACTCTGTAGGCACCGGCGCACTCTGTAGCCGGCTACAACCCGATGTTCAAACCTTAATCTAAGCTGGAATCATGGCCGAAGGAGGAGACGACAGCCCTCAGGACATATACGTATATGAAAACTCACCCATAACAGTATAGCGAGGTGCTGACGTCACCTCATCATCTCAGACAACTACCGTGTCTGTCCTCCTCTCTTTCAGCCACTGAATAATCTTCTGTTTGTTGTTTTTGTGACGATGAAGTCTGCTAACACGTTAGCATAAAGATCGCTAGATTAAAATGCTAACAGTCCACACACCAGCAGTCTCTGTGCTTTCTTTTTCATTGTGAAGATGTTCAGCCACAGACAATTATTTGTTTATTTGTTCAATTAAGGCACTATCTCTCCCCTTTCTCTCGCTCTCTCTGCATGCATGTTAATTAGCCATGTGTATTCTCCGTGATAGTCAGCTGATTGGCTGAAAAAGCAACAAAAGCTCTAGAATGTGAGATCGTCACACCCAAACTAGGATTGACACACAGCGATAAAACAACCTTAATTCAAACACAAGGTTTATGGTTTTAAGACCCACAATACTGTGTCAATAATGTTAACATGATAGTACAGCTGCAGCGCCCACCGCCAGCATATTAAAAATGCATGGCTTTTAGGACTATCAATGCTTTCTGAACATATTCACACACTTTTTAAAAAAATACCGCGATAATACTGAAAACCGCGATAATTTTGGTCACAATAACCGTGAGGTTCAATTTTCATACCGTGACACCCCTAGATACTAATGGTCGTTTTGTCATTGTCACAGGGAAATTATACAATACAATGATGGTGCTTGCTAATGTCTATGCTCCAAACGTAGACGATGTGGGTTTCCTGGAATGATTTTGTTCTTCTCTCCCGGATTTGAGCTCATATTCTCTAATACTTGGTGGGGATTTCAATTGTTGGTTGGATCCAGTGCTCGACCGGTCTTCACTCAACCCTGTCTCAATTAGTGGGTATGCTTCATTCATTCAGTCCTTTTTATCAGATTTTGGTGTCTGATGTTTGGCGTTCCCTCCATCCAAATAAGAGAGAGTATTCGTTCTTCTCCCACGTTCACCATACCTTCACTAGGATTGACTACTTTTTCATTGGTAACGAACTGATACCATTGGCGCGCTCCTGCGCTTATCAGGGCATAGTGATATCGGATCATGCTCCTGTTGTGCTAGCTTTCGCATTGCCTGACCTCCCTCAAGTTAAAAAACACTGGCGCTTAAATTCAACTCTCCTGTCAGATAATGACTTTGTAAACTTCATGAAGGACCATATATCCTTATTCTTTCAGACTAATATCTCTGCCGATACGTCCAGCCTAGTAGTTTGGAATGCTTTTAAAGCATACGTTAGAGGGCAAATTATGTCCTACACTGCAAATATGAAGAAAAAGGCCCACCGTGAACGACTAAAATTAGCTGATCAGATTAAGGAAATAGATGACCAATATGCCCAAGTCAAGGACCCTGACTTAAATAAAATGCGTGTGGAGCTTCAAACCAAATTTGACTTATCTTCAACCTATCTCGTTGAACGCCAACTTTCAAGGAGTAACAGCTTGTTTTACATCCACAGTGAAAAATCTTCTAAGTTGTTAGCTAATCAGCTGAGAGGACTCAAAGCAAAGGGTCATATTACGAGTATCAAAATGGAGGATGGTAAGGCTACCTCTGACCATGCAAGGATTAATGACACATTCAGGAGTTACTACTCACAACTCTACACCTCTGACTTCTCGAATAATTTTACATCAATGAATAACTTTCTGAATCAGCTTAACATTCTTACTCTCTCCCACGACAGCAAGATGAGGCTAGACGAACCCATAACAAAAGAGGAGATAGACGCAGCCATTTCCTCGCTTCAGTCAGGGAAATCCCCGGGACCGGACGGGTTTCCCACAGAATTCTATGATGCTTGACTCCTTCAAGCAGGGTAAGCTCCCGGCATCATTTTGTGAAGCGTGTATCACCCTTATTGCAAAGAAAGACAAGGACCCGACTGAGTGTTCTTCATATAGGCCAATTTCTTTATTAAACGTTGATGTTAAAATTCTGGCTAAAATTTTGGCCCGAAGGTTGGAGAACGTTTTACCATCCGTTATTTCTGAAGACCAAACTGGTTTTGTCAAACATCGCTACTCCTATTTCAACATACGTCGGTTATTTGACATTTTATATCACCCCTCCGGTTGAAACTCCTGAATGTGTCCTTTCTTTAGACGCGGCGAAAGCGTTTTACCGGATAGAGTGGGCATACCTATTTGAGACCTTAAAGAAATTAGGCTTCGGTCTGAATTTTGTCACTTGGATAAAATTGCTATATTCAAGCCCCACTGCTTCGGTCCTTACGAACTCCCAGCTGTCACAACCCTTTAACCTCCATCGAGGAAGCCGACAGGGGTGTCCTCTTAGCCCTCTGTTATTTGACCTGGCCATAGAACCGTTGGCGATAGCAATCCGCAGTTTTGAGAATATTTCTGGTATATGGAGGAATGGAGTAGAACATAAAGTGGCTCTATATGCAGATGACTTGTTGGGTTTTATTTCGCGTCCCGATATCTCTTTACCTGCCATGTTATCTCTAATGAACGATTTTAGCCAGTTTTCGGGATACAGATTAAATCTGAGCAAGTCTGTACTGTTTCCTGTCAGTTAGGGGACGCAGGCATCAGACTACTCCATCTATCCTTTGAAGGTTTGTAGAAGACAAATTCACTTATTTGGGTATTACAGTTACGAAGAAACACAAGTGTCTTTTCAAAGAAAACTTTCTTACCCTGCTAAATCACACTAGACGGTGCCTGGCGCAGTGGTCACCCCTTTCTATGTCCTTGGTCGGCCGAATTAATTCCATCAAAATGAATATTCTCCCTAAATTTTTGTATGCTTTCCAATCAGTTCCGACCTTCATTCCAAAATCATTTTTCGATACATTAGATTCCGCTATATCATCCTATATGTGACCCGCCACGGACCAAGCGGGAACATGTTTTTTTTTTTCAAAATTAGAGATTTCCGTTTTTTTCAAAATTACAAAAGTTGAAGTTTTGAAGAAGCCACTACATGCTTCAAATCACAGTATTGTGGGTCTTAAAACCATAAACTTTGTGTTTGAATTAAGGTCGTTTTATCACTGTGAATCGCTCCTAGTTTGGGTGTGGCGATCTCACATTCCAGAGCTTTTGTTGCTTTTTCAGCCAATCAGCTGACGATCACAGAGAATACACATGGCTAATTAATATGCAGGAGAGGAGGAGAGAGCGAGGAGGGGAGAGAGAGTGTCTGGAACTTTCCAGCGTATGTGTGCAGTGTGTGTGTGTGTGTGCAGTGTGTGTGTGTGCAGTGCGAAATTAAAGCGTGATTATCATCAAAGCAGTCATCATCAAAGCTTTGTTTGACAAAGGAAGGCAAAGAGAACAGGACAATAAGTCAGCTGTGACTGAGCAGCTTCTTCACAAGGACAGAGAAAGCACAGAGACTGCTGTGTGTGGACTGTTAGCATTTTAAGCTAGCGATCTTTATGCTAACGTGTTAGCAGACTTCATCGTCACAAAAACAACAAACAGATGGATTATTCAGCGGCTGAAAGAGAGCAGGACACACACGGTAGTTGTCTGAGATGATGACGTGATCTCCTATCTAATTGGACTTTTGGAGGCGAACAGACGTAAAACTGCGACGAAAAGGAAGCACGCCCGGACCTCTTATCTGATCGTAGACACTGAAGTCTGCCGGAATACCTTTCAGTTTCTTATTGGGTGAGTTTTCATTAACGTTGTTAATCTATGTTATGTTAGTGTTCATTCAAAGTCACATACAGACGCACATAGGGACGCTGTCTTTTAATAATCCACTGTGCGTTTCATAACGCCGTTTGGCTACATTGTTATTAGCTCGCTAGCTCGGTACTGTATTATTACAATGAGAATGATGCGCACATCGAAACTTTTGTTCGGTCAGATGAGCGTATTATAAGTCGTAAGAGGAGCATGTCACGGCCCTCTTTGAGATTTTGTACACCCGCAGGTTCAGTTCACCTAACCCAATTCAAATGCTTTGAGACGAAACTCCCGTGTTCGAAACCTAACATTGCATTGAATGATGTGTGAATGCCACACCTTTGCATGCATGAATCACACATGATTAACACAATGTGTGATGAACGTGTTAATTACACGTGCAATTCATGCACATAAAGGTGTGGCATTCACACATAATTCAAGCAATACTAATGATCAATCTATACTGATTCAGTGATTAAATGCCTGTTAACATGAACCATGATCTGAAACAAGTATTTTTTTTTTTTTTCAGAATCCTGGGCATAAGGATTGGCATGTGAAGTTGCTGCCAACCCATGTGTCCAAGGCCTCGGTGTGGCGTTAATACATGAGGTCGGCTAAGGCTCTTGGTATGTGTAAAAATTGATTTCTATACAATAGCCAAATGCTTATATAGACTGCAATATGTAATGTGTAAAATTTCTTTTTTTGGGGGGAAAAGTTAAATAATTATTTTCATTGTGGTTCTTGCTGTCAACAGGTAGTGGAACACAGCTCTCCTGAAAGTCGCCTCAACATTCCGCAGCTTGTTGGAACGGCAGATGGCAGAGTGATAGTAAAGACCATCGACTGGCAGACACATCTGAGTCCCTACTTTCAAAAGCTCCCACAGATCAAGAGTTATCAGAACTTTAGGTATTTATATTCAAAATTCTGCATTTTATGAATAAAAAAATCACGAATGGACATGATAGTGTTCCATGTGAACAGTGAGCCATGTTTTAAATATCCTGTTGTGTGCTTCTATTCTGTCACAGCTTTGATGCCAACAGACCAGGTGTGGCGCTTGCTCAAACTCACAGTGATGCAGAGCCTATCGAGTTTCAGCTACTGCGCAACCCAGGCTGCCCCCTGTTGACAGTCTTCCCGTCCTGGCCCCACCTGGACTGACCATGGACAGGCAGACGTATCTTTTTGAAAAAATCAGGCCTTTCTGTTCTGATGAGGCAAAAGACTTCACATGCCCAGCACCAAAGGTTACAGCACAGAAGAGGAAGCAGAAGAGGGTGCGCTTGTGATGTCACCATTTAGCCGCATATCAACTGTGATGGACAGTGGGTACAGCCACATTGTGGGGGAGGAACTGGTATTGAAGATGATAATATAGTCCATGGTCTGGAAAATATTGAACTCTCCTTCACACACTTAGATATATTTTATTTGATATTTGAAGTATGTATCTATCTTTCACCTTTCTTGTTTCTCATTTTTATTCAAGTGCTTTTTGTAACAGAAGAATTTCCCTCTGGGGATCAATAAAGTAAATTCTGATTCTTATCAGTCCACTGAAGTACTTACAGCAAATAACACTACATTGACATGAACTACATTCATTCCTTTGTTTTCAAACTGCTACACTGTTTCTGTCCTGTGGGCTAACAGACATTAGATGTCACTGACAGCTAGACTGGGTGGGGGGTTGTGACCATGTTAATGTGATGCAAATGAGCAGCTATTGGCCTGGCTCCTCAAGAAGGTCGAAATCTTTCAGGCTGAATTTCTCCCTAAAGCAGTTTGAGGAGTGCCTACATTCAAATGGCCACATCTTCTTCAAAAATGATCAGATGGACATGTGTTTGACATTGTTGGAAAGCTTAGAAATCACACTTTCGTAATCAAATGTAAATAACTCCAAATGTCATGTATGGAAAGGAAAGCGCCCTCGGCTAAATAAGGTCCATCTCCAAAAGCCTTAGGGAGAGGGGGGTATGGCGTTGCCTAATTTTCGTTTTTATTACTGGGCAGCCAACATTTGCTGTCTTATGTTTTGGTCATGCTTTCACGGTCGATCTGAATGCCCCTCATGGGTGGCGATGGAGTTGGGCTCTGCCAAAGGCTTTTCAGTTTTGGCACTTCTTGGATCTAAACTTCCTCTCCCACCAAGTCAACCCATAGATAATCCGGTCGTTCGGCATAAGTTGAGGGTGTGGGCTCAGTTCAGGAGACATTTTGGCTACTCTGGTTTTTGCCTTTCGAGTCCCATTTCTGCCAATAATTTTTTTCAACCTCCTCTATTAGACCCAACATTTCAGGAATGGGGACTGGGTATTGAGCGTTTCAGGGATCTTTTCATAGATAATAGCTTTGTATCATTTGAGCAACTTACTGAAAAGTTTAAACTTCCAAAGTCTCACTTTTTCAGGTATCTGCAAATAAGACACTTTCTTCGCTGTCAGATACCAAGTTTCCCTCAGACTCCTGATGTGAACATTGCTGATGCACTTCTCAATTTGCAGCCATCATGCAGCCATCACGCCCAGCAGCTTATTTACAACAAGCTGCTGGGCATAAGGCGGGCACCACTCGACAAAATTAAAAACGCATGGGAACAGGATTTGAACCTATCTCTGTCAGAAGTAATATGGGACACAATTTTCCAACTGATTAACTCAACTTCTCTTTGTGCTCGTCACTGCTTGCTACAGTTCAAAGTTGTACACAGGACCCATATATCCAAAGCCAAATTATCTCGTTTTTGCCCAGATGTGGATCCCTGTTGTGACAAATGTAAGCGAGAGGAGGCTTCACTTATCCACATGTTTAGGACATGTCCTAGTCTGGAGAAATACTGGAGGGAAGTTTTCCAAACCTTATCTCTAATTGTCAGTTTTAACATGGAGCCCAACCCTCTGGTCGGTCTTTTCGGAACCATGGGGGAGGTCGATGTGCGCCTGACCCCAGCTAAAAGGCGAGCTCTGTCATTTGCCTCTCTCCTGGCTAGGCGTGCAAAATTGTTGAGGTGGAAAGATGCTGTCCCGCCCACCCACGCTCAGTGGCTGAGCTATGTTATGTCATGTTTAAACCTTCAACCTTTGGGGGTGGGGTTAGGGCTAGATAAGTTCTCTCACTGTGTGCTTTTGTCTTGTACTGTTATTTTCTCTCGCTTTTATGGATGTTTATGATAATTTCTCTTGTCCTATGGGTTTAATGGCTTAAACCTTTAAGCCATTAAAGGTTTAATCAATTAAACAATGTTGATAGGGGTTAATTGAAAACTAAATGCAATGGATAAAGTTGCATTCAGTTTGCTCATCCTTAACCAGCACTTGGGTTTTATATTAGCAGAGGGCTAACCTCAACTAAAGCGCTTACGTAGTTAACGGAAAAATTTTACGTGAAGGCAAGATGAATCGGTGCCAAGTATAGAAGCATAGTGCCAATACAGCCACACGTCAGGCAGCGGACAGTGCAACTATGAGCCAAAAAAAAAAAAAATATCTCATCGCTTTTTTATGAGCTTGACTAGACCACAAAGTTATTGTTTTAAATACCTTCCCTGCTTATTGAGTTTTTAAATGCAAATCAACTTGGGCAACATGCTAGGGAGGGAAACAAAAATCAATTGAAAAGAGAAAATGCATTTCGTAAGATGCTCTACGGAAGCAAAGCAGTTGAATCGGTACAAACGACACCAGGACAAAGACAAGGGAATAAACTGTTGCTGAATTTTACAGGTAAAAATACAAGCAGAGATCAAAGACTGAACAGCAGCATGTGTACAACACCTTCTAGAGACAAGAGGCAAAAGTAGAGCACTAGATACACAGAAAGGCAGCACACTCTCTACTAGTCAGGGTCTGGGTCTGTTGTCATGGTAACATCAGATTTAAAGTGGGTTGATGGGAAGAAGTCGCATTTTGGAGGAACATTGAATGTTCAATGGGTTAAACATAAGCCAAGATCCTATCTGCACAATTGATATATTAGAGCACACGGGAAGCATTATCTAGGTGACAACAACTAAACAAAAACGTGTCTGTGTAAATACTAACCTACAGTATTTCCTCCTCCTTGCACACACTGTAGTGCATCCATGACATCTGAGGGATAACATCTACTCAACAGCTGAAATGTTTTTCACTGAGATTTAACACTAATGAAACTGTTAATGTTAAAAACTGAAGATGTTTATACACAACATTGTTGCAACTATTCGTTGAAATTTTGAGCATAATTTCAAGTCATTGAGGAAAACCATATCATAAAAGACCATATTATAGCTACAATTAGCCCATGACAAATAAATGCATTGATATTTTTTTCATTTTTAAACATGTCTTGGTCAGATAAAATTAATTTGTGATCAAAAGGTGGATTGTGTGATCTTATGAATGAAGATGAATGAGGATTTTGGGAAACACCGTTTTAAATTGTGGATGTGACATTTATTTTTTATAAAAGACATTATACTACATTATCTGGGTGGATAATCTTTAAAATGTCAAAACTGCATTTTTACTCCACACACTGGACCTAGACTCTAGTGATGGGATTGGCAGTTCATTTGAGTGTACTGAATCACTTGAATCAGTTCATTAAAATGATTCGTTCAAAAGATTCGTTCACCGAATCGTTCAGTTCTAAGCAGGAGCCCAGTGCCCCGCTACGTGACTCACCTCCTCCCTGAGTGCAGTACGTACGCGCCGCGGGTCATAGAGTGAGTGAGTGACAGCGCGGACGAGATTCATGTCCTCAGCGTCAGTTCCCCTCCTCTCTGTGTGTCAGTTCGTCTCTCAGCGTCAGTTCACCTCCTCTCTGTGTGTCAGTTCGTCTCTCAGCGTCAGTTCACGAGCGCTGTGTGTCAGTTCATCTCTCAGCGTCAGTTCACCTCCTCTCTGTGTGTCAGTTCGTCTCTCAGCATCAGTTCACCAGCGCTGTGTCAGTTCATCCCTCAGCGTCAGTTCACCTCCTCTCTGTGTGTCAGTTCATCTGTCAGCGTCAGTTTACCTCCTCTGTGTGTCAGTTCATCTGTCAGCGTCAGTTCACCTCCTCTCTGTGTCAGTTCATCCCTCAGCGTCAGTTCACCAGCGATGTGTGTCAGTTCATCTCTCAGCGTCAGTTCACCTCCTCTCTGTGTGTCAGTTCATCCCTCAGCATCAGTACACCAGTTCTCTTGTGTGTCAGTTCGTACCTCAGCGTCAGTTCACCTGCTGTACGCGCGAATCATGAGTGAGTCAGTGTACTGACAGTGTACGAATCACAGCAGCACGGCCGGGCAGAGACAGTTCACAGTCACTCCCTCTCCCTCCCCGCTCGGCGCACGTTGGCTGGCGTGGTTTGCCGAAGATTCACGAGTGAGTGACGGCGACGGCGTCGGCGAATGACTTTACGAGTGATTCACAGGACCCGGCAGTTCCACTCCCGGCCGCCATGCTCGCTGCTGAGCTCAACTGAACTAAAAATGGAACAAATCAGTTCATAAAGTGATCCCAGTCAGTTCGTTCACTCAAATGATTCGTACGTTCGAACGAATCACTCCTGACCGACACCACACAAGTGTTCAGTCACACACAGGGACGTTTTTTCTTGTTATTGTTTCACTAGCTTCAGCACAAACGTGCTGAAGTGTTTGAATCATGTGTAAATGACACAGCGTTGTGTGTGCAGTATTGACTGGGATGCTAATGCTTTGAGTTGTGAGTTAGGACATTATCAGCTCATTCAGCGACAGACCACACTACACCACAAAGCCACAATGCATTTCATTAGTGTCGGATTTGATATTAGAAATATGTGTCTATCTTTGATCTTTCTCTCTTAAGTATATAAAGTATATTTTGTTTTCATGTAACAACAAAAACAGATGATGGAAATACAGTGGTATGCGTGGTATGGTAGTGGCACCCCTGTAAATGTTCATGATTTTCCTTTATAAATCATACATTTTCTTTGAATAATTCTTGCACACTTTCTGTAAATCATATAAACTTTATTTCACGTCTCAATTATCACTGTGTTTTTCTCCTATATGATATATTTAACTGAAATGTCTTTTTCAAACCACCAATGATTTATAAAGGAAAATCGTGAAGATTTACAGGGTTTTGCATACCACTGTATGACTAAACAAATGATAACAGAATAAGCCAACCCCCCCCCCCATATGTTTTGGGTTATTTCATTTCAAATCTTAAGAGGATATTATGTCCAGTTTTTCATGTATTGTATACAGTTAGGCCCATAAATATTTGGACATTGACACAGTTCTCTTTATTTTGGCTCTATACACCACTACAATGGATTTGAAATGAAACGAACAAGATGTCCTTTAACTGCACACTTTCAGCTTTAATTTGAGGGTATTTACATCCAAATCAAGTGAACGGTGTAGGAATTACAACACTTTCTATATGTGCCTCCCACTTTTTAGGGGACCAAAAGTAATTGGACAAACCAAACAATCATAAATCAAACTTTCATTGTTTAATACTTGGTTACAAATCCTTTGCAGTCAATTCCAGCCTGAAGTCTGAAAGGCATAGACATCATCAGACACTGGGTTTCATCTCTGGTGATGCTCTGTGAGGCCTCTACTGACACAGTCTTCAGTTCCTGCTTGTTCTTGGGGCATTTTCCCTTCAGTTTGGTCTTCAGCAAGTGAAATGCATGCTCAATCAGATTCATGTCAGGTGATTGACTGATAACATTCCATATTTGCCTTAAAAAACTCTTTGGTGGCTTTTGCAGTATGCTTTGGGTCATTGTCCATCTGCACTGTGAAGCTCCGTCCAATGAGTTCTGAAGCATTTGGCTGAATATGAGCAGATAATATTGCTGGAAACACTTCAGAATTCATCCTGCTGCTTTTGTCAGCAGTTACATCAACAATAAACACAATGGAACCAGTTCCATTAGCAGCCATACATGCCCACACCATGACACTACCACCACCATGCTTCACTGATGAGGTGGTATGTTGTGGATCATGAGCAGTCCCTATCCTTCTCCACACTCTTCTCTTCCCATCACTGTGGTACAAGTTGGTCTTGGTCTCATCTGTCCAGAGGATGTTCTTTCAGCATTATAACAGCTTTTTTAGGTGTTGTTTGGTAAATTCTAATCTCGTCTTCCTGTCTTTGAGGCTCAGCAATGGTTTGCATCTTGTGGTGAACCCTCTGTATTCACTCTGGTGAAGTCTTCTTTTGATTGTTAACTTTGAGACACATACACCTACCTCCTGGAGAGTGTTTTTGATCTGGCCAAATGTTGTGAAGGGCGTTTTTCTTCACTAGGGAAAGAATTCTTCTGTCGTCCACCACAGTGGTTTTCTGTGGTCTTCCAGGTCCTTTGGTGTTGCTGAGCTCACCGGTGCATTCTTTCTTTTTAAGAATGTTCCAAACAGTTGATTAGGCCACACCTAATGTTTTTGCTATTTCTCTGATGGGTTTGTTTTGATTTTTCAGCCTAATGATGGCTTGCTTCATTGACAGTGACAGCTCCTTGGATCTCATATAGAAAGTTAACAGCAACAGATTCAAAATGTCACTCCTGGAATCAACTCCAGAACTTTTACCCGTGTCATTGAAGATGAAATAATGAGGGAATAGCCCACAATGGTCCATGAAATAGCTTTTCAGTCGATTGTCCAATTACTTTTGGTCCCCTAAAAAGTGGGAGGCACATATAGAAAGTGTTGTAATTCCTACACCGTTCACTTGATAAATACCCTCAAATTAAAGCTGAAAGTGTGCAGTTAAAGCACATATTGTTCATTTCATTTCAAATCCATTGTAGTGGTGTATAGAGCCAAAATAAAGAGAACTGTGTCGATGTCCAAATATATGGGCCTAACTGTATGTATTGTTCTGTGTAGCAGTGTAGCTCACAACAATAGTAGCTGTGCTCATACAGAGCAGGGTGTTTCACTGACAGCTTAGACCAGGAGGGGGTTGTGCTATGTAAATGTGATGATTCTGTCTCTTGGCTCTCAGAAGGTGTAAATCTTTGAGGCTAAAATTCTCCCTAAAGCAGTCTGAGGAGTGCCTACATTCAAATGGCCATATCTTCTTCAAAAAATATCAGATTTACATGTGTTTGACATTGTTGGAAAGCTTAGAAATCACACTTTCGGGAATATGTAAATAACTCCAAATGTCCCGAAGTAGACTTGTGAACGCTCTTGCCATGGCTGGACACATTTTGTATTTAATGTTATTGGTTCAAAGATAGTCAGGCTGAATGGTCGGCCCCCACACGTTTTCACCTTACCAAATCTGGCCCTCTTTGCAAAAAGTTTGGACACAAAAAGAAAATAACTGTTGTTTTTGGCTGTGTGTGTATGTAGGCAGGCTACCGGTATGGTCATGTCCCTTCAAGACACTCGGCTGTGTACAGCGTGTGTAATCACCTGACTCCACGCCCTCTCAATAAGGGAAAGAGACGGTGAGGAAAGACGAAGAGGCAACCGCGGGGGGTGCGGTAGCAGTTTTGCCAACTTGCCGACTTTGTCGCTAATTCTGGCGACTTTCCAACTCATCCGAGCGAGACTTTTGTGGCAAGTGCTGCCGGGATGCCCGCTAGAGCTTAAAACGGGCCCAAAAAATCAAGCCCAAGCCTGTCCCAGCCCGGCCCGACACATTGACTGTAATTACGAGCCTGAGCCCAATTTAAACCCGACCATTTTTTAATACATGAGCCGTGAATGTACACGTACGTCCACCCCACAGCAGGAGCTTGTTGTACCTGCTGCCACAGTCTGATTTACAACAACGCTTCCTGGTTTTTAAATGATGCGTTCATGGCCGCAGGTTTTTACAGCTTCACACAATACGACGTGCTATAACATACCACGCGAACACGACGAGGGAGAAAAAACACAAATGCTTTGGGGCAGCTGTGGCCTAGTGGTTAGGGCTTCGAGCTCGAGACCGGAAGGTAGCCGGTTCAGTCCCCGACCAGTCCGCAGCTGAAGTGCTGTTGAGCAAGGCACTTAACCCCCTCACTTATCCTGCTCACTGCGCTGGGTTAGCATGTTCTCCACCTCACTGTGTGCTGTGTGTGTTCACTAACTCACTGCAGAATTGCGGGACTTAAAGGGTTCTTAATCTTAGTCAGTCTCTGACATCTGGCTTACAGAGCGCGGTGTAAATGTTTCTTTCACTCGGTCTCACACAAAATATATCATATATCGCATATCACATGAAACACACACACACACACACACATATATATGGGTCAATGACAAATAAAGCTTCTAAAAAGGTATTTTCAAAATGGATGTAATGCATATTTTTTAGTCCAGAACAATGTGCTTATACTGATATCTGTTTGTCACGGTGTACATGCTTATATCAGTCAAATTGTCAATTATGCAAATTAGGTGATGACATCATCTAGCGTCTTCAAACTTATCGTTCATTTATCCTTATCGATGTGAGCTGCTCAATATATCGTGATATTGATTTGAGGCCATATCGCCCAGCCCTACAAGAAACTCAACCTCAAAGAAAAACTTCTGCTTGTATTCCATATGACGCAGTCAAAAATAAAGATGTATTCTAAGACTAAACTCAAAGCTAATTTTAGAGCTTTAATTTTTATTTCATTTTTTCTTCTGGGAAGCACAGTGTTGAATTGGTATATAGAATAGAATAAAAACAGAGGGAACTGGTGGTAAATAACAGAGTTCTCAGATCGGACAGCACCTAAATTGGCAGACTATAATATAAAAAACACAGCTGCAAATTTCTGACTTCATTGCTACAGCCAAGTATCAATAAAACGTCAACCAACTTTGAAGAAACCAAAAATCAATGATTCATAATCAAGACTGGAATCAAATTTCATAATCATCAACATGGTCTTCTTAAAACGATCCGAGTCATCAGCAGAGGCTGAGATTTACACATTTACTTACATTGTTCCAGTAAACCAATGATCTTACCCTTAACAAACATCCAGTCTGTTACATTAACTGTCCTCCGAGCTTCTATCTAAAGGTGAATTAACCCAAAATTATCATTGTCTCCTTATAACCATAAAGATCTCAATAAAACCATCAGGGCTGAAGCCTTGAGTCACCACAGTTGATTTGCTGCACAAAACCCAAGTCAAACTGTATCTCCTTAAGCTTACCCATGTAACCGAGCCTCCATTTGGAGAAGGCCACGATGCTGTTGCCTATCCAGAAAAGCTCCTCCACCACATGAGTGGCCTGCTGCAGGCTCTTCTCTTTTTCCTTGTCACCCTCAGAGCAGAAAGCCCCTTTAGCCATAGGTCCCGGCTTGTCTCTTGTGGTGGCCGTGGCACTTGTACACATCAGGGCTGAAGACCCTGGGCCAATGGGGATAAAACTGTTCTTCTTGTACATGCTCATTTTGAATAATTAAAAAACTTCAAGGAGGATAATTTAATTTGAGAGAGAATATTAGTGCGAGTAATTTAGTCCTGTATCTTTGTTACTTCTGGTGGTTTGTTTCATAGTAATAATAAGTAAAAAGCAGATTCAGTGACGAGAAAAGCCCTGAAAAAATATTCTCTCCCTCTCTGAATGGTATCAACAGTTGGTCAATAAACTTGTGATGTTATTGGACCAGCAAACCGGCTTATTGCACCGTCACCTCTTCAATATTCTTCCATCTGAAAAGCTGCAGTGTGTTTCCAAAAGCTACAATTTGTCTTCATGCTGTGCCATCATTTCTTCATTTCCCCCTCAGCTAGCATCTATCAGACATGCTGAAAACTGCTGCCTCCTGATGAAAGAGAGACTGAAGGTGCATTGATAGAAAACAGAAAAGACATGCAAGCACTCCACACAAACGGTAAGTGAAGTGTGCTACGTGTGGTTGGGTGGGTGGATCTCGTAAATCCCTAGGAAGCATTAATCCTGGCAGAGGAGATTTGCTAAATGTGTGGAGTGAGAGGCAACGACCCAGAGAAAAAAGCCAGAGGATGACAGTGGGACAACACAGTGTTAATAAAGGAGCTTCTTTTATGCTCCAGGACCAATTAATGACTATGTTTCATGTCAGAAGGCGTACCCTCTGGGGACTTGAATGGACGGAGTTCTGACATTCCCATACCTGTTGACTGACATCACATATCTCCACATGAAAAAAGCCTTTTATCAATTACCGTGCTCTCTGTCTGTCTTACTGAGGCTCTCCCTCATATTAGAAAACTGCATTTTCTTCTTTTGTTTTCATATTTTATATTTATATTATTTTATATTCATATATTTTTATATTTTTTATATTCATATTTATTCCATATGTAAGAATGTGACCCAAAACGGTTACTACATTCAAATTCAAAATACCAAGGTCTTTTAGGTTTCGTTTTCTGACGTAACTGGCAACCCGTGGTTGCTCGGCAGCTGAGACTCTACTGACTGCAATGATTGGTAGACGGCGGTAGGTGGCGTCACATGATTTTCGGTCTGCAAAATATTTTTTTTAATGCAAATATTTTGTCTGTACTGTTGTTGTTGATGAGTTCAGTATGTTATATGAACATTATTCCTGAGTCTCTATGACATATTAGGAGGATTTTATGGCTTTTTTTGCTAACTTTCTTTACACCGCAAGAGCAGAGAGGACTTTTATGGCATTCTGCCCTCCGAATAGATAAAATGTAGCATACTGGAATTGCTTCTCCTAGATTTACTCCTGAGATAATGATAGCAGATTTCAACGGGAATATCAAGTCACTACAACAGTTAAGAGCGGAGGTCCCAGATTTGCTTGTAGATTTGTTTTATTTAGATATAGGGATGTCACGGTTAACGGTGTAACCGTAAACCGCGATAACATTTTTGACGATAATAATTACCGTCTTCCTTTCAAAAAAAATTATTATCTCGGTGAATAACCGCGCCCGCGGTGTAGGAACCGTGAGCCTTTCCAGCGTCTCCGTCTGCTGAAGTTGCCGCGCAGGCGCAATCTGTAGCCTACAACCTGATGTTCAAACTTTATCGTAGCTGGAATCATGGCCGAAGGAGGAGACGACAGCCCTCAGGACATATACGTATATGAAAACTCACCCATAACAGTACAGCGCGGTGCTGGCGTCACGTCATCATCTCAGACAACTACAGATGGATTATTCAGCGGCTGAAAGAGAGCAGGACACGTCCTGCTCTCTTTCAGCCGCTGAATAATCCATCTGTTTGTTGTTTTTGTGACAATGAAGTCTGCTAACACGTTAGCTTAAAATGCTAACAGTCCACACACCAGCAGTCTATGTGCTTTCGCTGTCATTGTGAAGATGTTCAGCCACAGACAATTAGTGTCATGTTCTCCTTGCCTTCCTTTGTCAAACAAAGCTTTTGTTGATGACTGCTTTGATGACAATCACGCTTTAATTTCACACTGCACACACTCTCTCACACACACACACACACACACACACACACACACACACACACACACACAAACACACACGAAAGTTCTATGCACTATCTCTCCCCTTTCTCTCGCTCTCTCTGTACTGCATATTAATTAGCCATGTGTATTCTCCGTGATCATCAGCTGATTGGCTGAAAAAGCAACAAAAGCTCTGGAATGTGAGATCGTCACACCCAAACTAGGATTGACACACAGCGATAAAAACAACCTTAATTCAAACAAAGTTTATGGTGTTAAGACCCACAATACTGTGTCAATAATGTTAACATGCAGCGCCCACCGCCAGCATATTAAAAATGCATGGCTTTTAGGACTATCAATGCTTTCAATGTATTCACACACTTTTAAAAAAATACCGCGATAATACCGAAAACCGTGATAATTTTGGTCACAATTACCGTGAGGTTCAATTTTCATACCGTGACACCCCTATTTAGATAATAAGAATTCAATGATGCACCAAACACAATTGGTATGGAAACTGTAATATCTCTAAATAAATCAATATCGAATTGAACTGAATTCTATCAGGACCTTGTGAACGAAAGAGAAGCAATACCCAGCCCTAGTAGGGCTGTGCGATTTTATCGATTCTGCGATATGTGTGTCCAGCCATGGCAAAAGCGTTCACAAGTCTACTTCGGGACATTTGGAGTTATTTACAGATTCCGAAAGTGTGATTTCTAAGCTTTCCAAAAATGTCAAACACATGTAAATCTTTTAATTTGTTGAAGAAGATGTGGCCATTTGAATGTAGGCACTCCTCAAACTGCTTTAGGGAGAAATTCAGCCTGAAAGATTTTGACCAACTTGAGGAGCCAGGCCAATAGCTGCTCATTTGCATCACATTTACATGGTCACAACCCCCCACCCAGTCTAGCTGTCAGTGACATCTGATATCTGTAAGCCCACAGGACAGAAACAGTGTAGCAGTTTGGGAAAAAAGGAATGAATGTAGTTCATGTCAATGTAGTGTTATTTGCCTTAAGTACTTCAGTGGACTGATAAGAATCGGAATTTACTTCCCCAGAGGGAAATTCTTCTGTTACAAAAAGCACTTGAATAAAAATGAGAAACAAGAAAGGTGAAAGATAGATACATACATCAAATATTAAATAAAATATATCTAAGGGCGCTTTCACACCAACAGCAGTTGGTGCGCACCAAACAATCCATTCGAACCAAAAACTCTAGTTCGTTTCATTTTCGTTGGTGTGAAAGCATCAATCGCACTCGGGTCCGCACCAAATCAAGAGGACCGAGACCGCTAAAAAGAGGTGGTCTCGGTCCGCTTGACTCCTCATCAAATGTCAGACTCTGGTGCGGTCCCTCTGGTGAGAACGCGAACTCGGGTCCAAACCATATTTTGCAGTAAATGCCATGGACATAGCCTACCTTGTAGGTCTTTGGAGCAATCTCCGTCTCATAGTTAGCACGACCACATTCATGAAAATAGCGCCTCTGCCTGAAATGACACGCTATACGTCTTCGCCGACTCCAGTGCATCAGCTGATTGTTCTCCAGACGCAGCCGCGACTCATTCTCAAATTGGATATTTTGCCAAAAATGGCCAATACAGAGAATGTAATAAACGAAGATCAGAGCAAGTAGCAATGTGCGAACGTGTTGCTCCATAGTGAGTTAAAATTTACGCTTTTCTACCGGAAGATATATACACATTGATGAAACGTCAATCGGGCCAATTTTGGTTCGTTTGCTGGTGTGAAAGCGGACCACACTGGAGTCATATGTTACATAATAACAATTGTATTGCCTGGTGTGGATCAAATAATCAAACTAGTGGTGTGAAAGCGCCCCAAGTGTGTGAAGGAGAGTTCAATATTTTCCAGACCATGGACTATATTATCATCTTCAATACCAGTTCCTCCCCCACAATGTGGCTGTACCCACTCTGTCCATCACAGTTGATATGCAGGCTAAATGGTGACATGCTGGTGTCACGTCATCATCTCAGACAACTACTGTGTCTGTCCTGTTATCTTTCAGCCGCTGAATAATCCATCTGTTTGTTGTTTTTGGGACGATGAAGTCTGCTAACACGTTAGCATAAAGATCGCTAGCTTAAAATGCTAACAGTCCACACACCAGCAGTCTCTGTGCTTTCTCTGTCCTTGTGAAGATGTTCAGCCACAGACAATTATTGTCCTGTTCTCCTTGCCTTAATGTGTTCAACAAAGCTTTGATGACTACTGCTTTGATGACAATCACGCTTTAATTTCGCACTGCACACACACACACACAACCGCTGGAACGTTCCAGACACTCTCTCTCTCCCCCTCCCCTCCCTCCCTCCATCTCTGTACATGCATATTAATTAGCCATGTGTATTCTCCGTGATCGTCAGCTGATTGGCTGAATAAACAACAAAAGCTCTGGATTGTGAGATCACCACACCCAAACTAGGAGTGATTCACAGTTATAAAACAACCTTAATTCAAACAAAAAGTTTATGGTTTTAAGACCCACAATACTGTGATTTGAAGCATGTAGTGGCTTCTTCAAAACTTCAAATTGTGTAATTTTGAAAATAACAGAAATCCCTAATTTTGAAAAAAAAAAAAAAAAAATCCTGTTTTTTCTCATTTTGCGCTTTGCCGACTTGTTCCCGCTTGGTCAGTGGCGGGTCACATATATCGATTTTTTATTTTCCCAGAAAGTATAGATTTTTTAGCCGCGCGTATCGATACATTAAGTCCCATTCAAATCCCCCGTGTTCCGCCTGGCACGTCCTTGCAGGAAGAGCGATTTTGTCAGCCAGCCACTAGTGTCGATGTAGAGCATTTATAGCAAGTGACCAGTCTTCACACGCCGACGCCTCCCTCTTCCTGTTTACTCAGTGAGAGCGAGGAGATTCAAGAAAATAGCGGCGAACATAAGTCCAACACTTTCATGCTTAAAAGCAGATGTGTGGAAACACTTCGGGTTTAAAAAGAAGAAAGTAACACAGTTTTTCGTGCCGTGTCACCAGAGTCCAGCCACAGTTAGCTCTGTTAGCCTACAGTGAAACTGGAGCAGTCTGTTTATCAGATGAAAAAAGCAGCAGTACAAATAACCAGCGTACCTGTGTACTGCATATGTGTGCCTCTGTTTTTAAAGTTTAGTGTTTCTTAAGAGACTCATTTTAACAATCGGGAGTCACATGACGTAACGCGTGTATTTTTCCGGTCAGTCGTCATGGAAACGAGTCATGTGTTAACGCCGTTCATGGCCCAGCACTAATTTTAAATTAAATGTTCAAAAGTTGTTCTTATTGACTGTTTGGGGAAAGCCCTGGTACTATGTTTACTTACCTGGTGGCTAGACTGGCTGCTTCATGTGTTCAGTGTCCAGCTAAAAAAACTGTTCAGAACAGGCCACTTGATGCACTTTTAACTCTCCATTGTTGTTTACTATTCAGGCTTGTAAGCTACAGTTTGCACTGTTTCAATAAAGGGAACTAATTTTCTCATCACATTAAACACATCTTTAATTCATTTTGTCCAGCATTTGCAAGCTGTAGACTCTGTCCAGTCAGAGACATATATTGTGTAACTGATGTTTTTAGTTTTCGGTTCAATTAATTCAATCCAAGTAAATGGAACACTCGCAAGATGTCACCAAAATCACTTTGTCCCATTTAAATATTTCAGAAAATTATGTAAGAGTATCGTTGGCTGAATATCATGATATATATCGTATCGTGAGCTGAATATCGTGTATCGTATCGTGAGTTTAGTGTATCACTACAGTCCTAAACCCTAGTGATAGCAAATCCCAGATTTTAAATGGAATTTCACTGAAAGCAGCTTTAATACACCACCTGAAACCTTGTATAATTCAGCAATTACAATTGCAGTAACCTGACCTTAAACAAAACAGCTTTGCACAAGCCTTCAAATCTTTCACCCCGTTTGCTCTGGCTGCTAAAACTCCATACTTCAAACACCACTGACAAAACAATGTGAAACTGTGGATTGAACTAGGTCAAGCTTCAGGCTGACTTCTGACAGCGAGATGCAGCAGTGCGCGCACTGAGCAGTGCCCGGTGTCATCAAACCTCTCACCCACCACCCAGATGAAATGACAAACAGGTGCCAGGTACTGAATATGAAAGAGCTTCACTTCCAGAGGCTGACGACAAGCCAGAATAAAAGCCTGGCACAGCGGTGACTGCACCACAGCCTGCTGTGTTTGACATTTAATAACCTGCAGTCTATAATGGAAGTGTGAATGGAAATTCAGCCCTGTAACATGTAACAATTAACAGGGTACCTACAGCGAGGTAAAGACTTTTAAATGCCACTTTCAATGGAAATTAAAAAGTCAATTGTACAACAAGCAAATTCTTCCTCTTTAAATGTATTTATTGTACTCCTGATGGCAGTTCCTTTTATTGTACTGCTGATGGCAGTTCCTTTTAAAGTGAAGGCCTGAAAGAGATACAGTAGGGCCGTATGATTTCCGCGTTAACAGAATCGCGGATGGAATGGCGGAATTGACCAATAAAAACGGAATCTAATATTAAACGCGGAATATTGCGGAAATTGACATAATGTGACTGAAATGCTGTCATCGTGAGGAAAAGGAACATTTGCATAACATGGTCGCGGGCCGCAGTTGCATTGTCACTGTTAGCAGCGAGATGCCATGTTTCTACCGGAGCCTGTAAGGACAAAAGTGAGAAAACAAATCAAGCGTCGATTTACTTGTAGCGGAAGTCCCGCCTCCTCTCTCTCCGCTTCGTCTGCTAAGGCCGCGGTAGCTCACCCTCTCCCTCGCCTCACGAACCTCATCTGCTGACACGGAGAAAGACGACGAGGACGACATTTGACCGGCTGCGGATACCGTATCGCTCAGGGAAGGGAGGGGGTGAGGAGAGGAGCAGTTCTTTGTTGTAAATTTCAGCCTCTCCTCTAGATGTCACTATAAACTACTTACTTCACCTTTAAATGCTGGAAAGTCTCTTTGCGCAAAAGTGAAACTTTTAAATAAAAATGCAATATTTTTTTAGGCGAGAGAGAAAAATCCTTCAGTTATGCTGTGTTCCATGTACATTTACCCTGACACAGTGGCATCTACAGTGAAACTAGGGACGGGGCCGATCCGATCCAGTATCCGTATCGGGTTCCGATACAGACATAATTGACGGATCGGAAATCTGTACAGTTGGATCGAAAATTTCTGATCCGTCTGTGTGTGCGTCTGCTGAAATGTCTCCACAAGGGATTGCCTGACTGCTCTGTTAGCTGGCTGCAAAAAGTGGAATGGGTTTCCTGAACCGAGGCGTGTCTCGATGAGACGCGGAGTAATGATGCACGACTCCGTTCAGGAAATCCATTCCACAGTTTACAGCCAGCTAGCAGGCGAGCATGATTGACCAGGAGTTAACCAGGAAGTTCAGCTCCGCAACCTGCAGCCGAGGCGACATAATCCCAGCCGTCACCGTTTTAAACGCCTGCTCGCTGAGGAGAACAGCGGCATAAAAACAATGAAAATTACACTCCTCCAAGCCAGGGTTCACGTTAGCCAGTATATATGCCGTTTTTTGGCTGTTGTCACGGGAATTTAGCTGGCGAAAAAAAATATCGCCGGCTAAAATGTCCGGTGAAATCAATGATTAACACGGAGACACTATTTATTTTTTTAAACGCCGGCAACGCATTGTGTTGGAGATTGAACATTCACGGCTCGTCTGTGACTCCGTTTATGTGTGTGTCTGTGACTCCGTTTGTGTGTGCGCTGCTATGCGCTCACTGTGTGTGTGTGTGTGTGTGTGTGTGTGTGTGTGTGTGTGTGTGTGTGTGTGTGTGTGTGTGTGTGTGTGTGTGTGTCGCCAGGGGTCTGTAAAGTCGCTGTAAACGTTGTAAAAGTCGTACATATCATACTTGCCTGTATAAAGGAGTTAATTAAAGCTTATAATCAAAATGATGACCAAAACAATGATAATAATATTAAAGCAAACAGCATCCATATCGGAATAGTATCGGAGTATCGGCAGCTATCTAAAGTCGGATATCGGGATCGGATCGGAAGTGAAAAAAGGTGGATCGGTGCATCCGTAAGTGAAACTTACATCTCTGGTGGAATCTCACAAGTGTTATCTTCATTTTGATACCAAGACAATCCACATAGAGCTTGTAACTGCAGAGGTTTACTCTATTTAGTTTGGGCATGTCATTTTCGAGCAGGGACTCCAAAAAGAGGGTCAGGGAAGAAGTTGTTAAAGAGATCAGCTCATCTGATGCATCCGTTTTTCCCTTAATTGTAGCGTGGTTGGGCTAACATTGCGTGTAGAGAAATTATCCAGTCGGATACGGAAAAGCGCACAGCGCAGGAGAGGGAGAACAGTTAACAGTAATCTGTCTGCACCAGATGAGGGGGCACTACCACTTTTTTTAATAGGTGCTGTTCAGCAGCTTACTCGCTGTGTTTCGGCCGCCGAATTATCAGTGCATCCCTAAATATAACACCTTTATTGACAAGAACAATGTAATCGTAATAATGACGCATTTGATGGTGACAAGAAAGTGCTCACCGATTACATGAGGGCGCAGCGCACTTCTTTCCCGTTTTAGAAAAATCCGTAGTGTATAAATTACAAAAAAAATCAAGCAACGCTAAGCCTGGCAGGGGGACAAGTAAAGCGGCCTGCCAGGCTTCTTTTTTTTTAATGCCGCATAGCGTATGAGACATCCCAACAGGAAGTGGAACGCCCGAAACAGGAAGAAAAAATTAACTCTGCCTTAAATTGCTGATCTCCATGAACCATGATACACGACACGCCCTTGACCCAACAGTAAGCCAGCCATTTTAAAACAGGAGGTTCCCTCTAACTAAGATCCCCCCCCCCCAAAAAAAACTTGGAACGGAAGACCAGGGGCCTCATGTACAAAGACTTGCGTGGATTTCCTACTAAATCTTGGCGTACACCAAAACCCAGAAACGGTCGTACGCACAAATAAATTCAGATGTATCAAAGTGTGCGTAGGCATGGATCCAAGCACGTTCCCTTTGTACATCCCAAATCAACGTGGAATTGAGCACACATGCAGAGGTGCCAAACTCCTCCCTGCCCACGCTCCATTTACATATGCAAATCAATTTAAAAAGGCCCTGCGGTTCACCTCTTTGATCAAATAATGCACTGAACGAAGGAAAGTAAAGGAATTTTACACAGTCTGAGCAAGAGATTCTAGTGAACGAATGAAAACGCGCAGGAAGATTTTGTTTGGTACACGGTCAACAGGGATAAATATGACAAAAAAAAGACGTGAGTGGGAGCGTGTGTGAGACTGTAAATGCCATGTGTTCCAAAGCCCAACAAGCCCGTGGAAGCCGCAGAAAATAACTAGTACTGAAAATAACTAGTACCGCAAGTGGTGAATTAAGCGGAGACGAGCTCAACGCATGCTTCTCATCGTGGGCGTATAACGACTTGCGCGCTTCAAGCTGGAATCCGTTATATACCGCTTGCACAACATCAATAAAGGCTCAATGCATTTTTAAACTGTTCTTGTTATAGTGACAGCCACTGGCTTCTCTACACCACATTTTAGGTACCTGATGAGTCAGGAAATACAGTAACACCTGTGTTATACTACAAGGGAGTCAGCACATCATTCAACTATATTTATTTCACCCTGCTGTAATGACGACCCTCAGCTCTGCTGTCTTCTTGAATCCCTACAAACACAAATGTGCTCGGCTCACTGCTGAGGCTATTTAATAGGGGTGGGAAAAATAATCGATTCTTCGATGCATCGCGATTCTCTCTAGAACGATTCCGAATCGATGCGGATAAGTTAATGATCGGAATAAAAAAAAAAAATAAATGTACCTTGCCTGCTGCAACATTCTGTTCGCTTCGCTCGCTGAAGAGCCAGGGTTTCCCCCAGTGTATTATAAGCCTAGCGGGCCGCCAGGCTTTGCGTTGCTTGTTTATTGATTTAAAATAGATTTTTTTATACACCTCAGCTTTTTCTATACAGGGGAACAAGAGTGCACGTTCCCCCATGTAATCCGCGCAGCGCAAGCTTGTCCAGGTGCCGATTGAAACCCAAGTCACACTATCAAGGGCGTCATTCTTATGGTTACATCGTTCTTGTCAATAAAGATATTATATTTAGGGATGCACCGATAATTCGGCGGTAGAAACAGAGCCAGTTCACGGTGGAACAGAGCCTGTTAAACGCTGGAAAGTCTCTGCGCAAAAGTGAAACTTGGCTGCGTGCGGCACAGATTATCAACTCCCCGCGACCCGCGACATTCACTTCACAGTCGTCATAAAGATCATTATTCTTATGTGGGGATAAAACACGTAGAGAAATGATCCAGTCTGCTTTAGATCAAATCAAAATGAAATGAGCGCTTGGAGACGCAGGAGCGACGAACGGCGCAGGAGAGGGAGAAGAGAACAGCGCAGGGGCGGTGCGCAGAAATAAAAGGGCTGTCTGCACCAGATGAGGCAGATGAGGGGGCACTACCACATTTATTTATGTTGCTTTATCTAACTTTTAAATGAGTAGCAAAGTATTAAAGTAAAAAATTGTTGCATCGAGATGCATCGATAATCGGTTTAGAATCGAATCGTTGACCTCTGAATTGTAATCGAATCGAATCGTGAGGTGCCAAGAGATTCCCACCCCTAGTATTTAATAGGTTACCAAGTCTGGCTTCACCTTCCACTGTGTTATCTATAATAATTGCCTGAGCAAAAATGAAGAGGAGTGATCCAGAGCAGAGCAGATAAGCGTGGGCCATGCATGTGTCAGCAAGCTACAGCACTGTATGGCCCCACCACTGTAGTCTGTAATGTGCCAATTAGGGCTGCAAAAACAAATCGTTAAAAAATCGTTAAAAATCAATTACTAAAAGCATTGCAGGGTTTCCCCCAGTTTAGGGCTGGGCGGTATGACCAAAAATATACATCACAGTATTTTTCAAATTTCGAACGGTTTCACGGTATATGACGGTATTTTTTTTTTCATGCATAATCAGGTGTTCACAGTATTTTCTACTGGTTGAGAACAGAATTACTGCAGTAGATTAATTTAGGGTGGTCTATATTACTGACATAAATACTGTAGAATAACTCCACACTAGTACAGGTTCACATGGCCCCAGAAAATGATGCTGTTTACAAAGAAGAAATACTCATGATTCTAATGAAGTGAGGAATCAGAATTCAAAGACAAAAAATTCCCTGACTTAACTTCATGCATTCTCGATATTCCAAGACATGCTTACTTGGGCTGTCGAAATTGCTCAAAAATGATATTCGAATATTCCCTACAAAAAAACACAGACATTAAAATATATTCTCATAGTATTTACATCGCGCATCTGGAGGCTTTCAATCAGCCAGACTGTCAGGTGATGACAGCATGACGTCAATAACAGGACGAACTAATACAACGACACATAACTACCTGTAGATGACGTTTATTTAAGTTTAAACATATTTCACAACATATTACCTACACAAAAATAAGTAAATGAACTAATGACCAAGAGCGCGTTCCCTCCCACTCGCTCGCCCTTTCTCTCTCTCTCCCGCCCCGTGCCAAAAATGCCTCTCTCTCTCTGCGCACACAGGTTTAAATGACAAACAAACAAATGCTGAGTGCTGATCATGAGTTTTGTGCAAGTGATTTGACTCTCCAAATATGACAGGCTTCATTCAGTCTATAAACATTAATGAAACATTTACACGCAGAGCGCGCTCACTCGCAAAGCAGACAGCAGCGACGCGGCTGTTGTGTAATTTAATATACCGGTATGGCGGTACATTAAAAAATTAATATCGTGACGGGAAAAAAAACCGGTATTCGGTATGAACCGGTATACCGCCCAGCCCTACCCCATTGTATTATAAGCCTGGCGGGCCCCCCCGCTTGGCGTATCGGTAATTTATTTTAAATAGATTTTTTGACTGCACCAGATGAGGGGGCACTACCAATGTTTTTTTATTTACGTTGCTTTATTTTACTTTTAAATGTGACCAGCATTGCATGGCTCGATCACATAGGGTGGTCCTCAGGGTTTCCCCCAGTGTATTATAAGCCTAGCAGCCCCCCAGGCTTTGCGTTGCTTGTTTATTTATTTTAAATAGATTTTTTTATACACCACAGATTTTTCTATACCGGGGAACAAGGGCGCATGCAACCCCCATGTTATCGGTGCAGCGCACGCTTGTCCAGGTGCCGATAGAAACCCAAGTCACACTATCGTAACATTAGTTACATTGTTCTTGTCAATATGTTATATTTAGGGATGCACCAATAAATCGGCGGCCAAAACGCAGCGAGTACACTGTGGAACAGCAACTATTAATGCTGGAAAGTCTCTGCACAAAAGCGAAACTTGGCTGCATATGGAGCAGATTGTGAACTCCCCGCAACATTCACTTCACACCAGAGAACATTCTCTCTCTTTAAGCAGGTAACTAAAGACATCAGCTCATCTGATGCATCTGTTATTCCGTTAATTGCAGGGCTAAAGCGTCTTCTCCATAAACAGAGACCACGGAGTGAAAACGATGAAAGGTGCGCTCTGCTTTTAAGAGTCTGTCACCAAGTTTTACTCAAATCAACTCGGATAACCTGCACTTCATCGCGACTGTACTCCATCCTCGTCATGAATAACATTATTTTTACGTGGGGATAAAACACGTAGAGAAATCATCCAGAAGAGACCGCTTGGAGACGCAGATGCGCAGGAACAGCGCAGGCGAGGGAGAAGAGAACAGCGCAGGGGTGGTGCGCAGAAATAAAAGGGCCGTTTGTCTGTAGCAGATGAGGCAGATGAGGGGGCACTACCACTTTTTTATTTATGTTGATTTATTTTACTTTTGTAAAATGTGACCATTGCATGGCTTGTTTTAATTGCACTGGCCAATTACTTAATTAGTATTTAAGTGAAAAAAATAGATATTATTTATTTTCAATTATTTTTGTAAGACTCTGTAGTTGGTGTTTAAGTATTGTTAATAGATGTCTTACAATAACACATAATAGTCATAATTAAAAATTTAGTTTTTTTTTTTTTTTTTTTTAAACAAAAACACTGCAGGCTGCCCGAGAGGTCCTACCACCGGGCTTAGCAGGTTTTCTGGGGGAAACCCTGGGTCCTGTTGCACATATATGTTAATTATGGAGGTCTACTTGCATACATTAACTTGCTTTTATGATAAAAACCTCCTAGTTGCTGTAAACGAGCTCATAGAAATCCCTCTTTTCTGATGCTGTTCCTCAGCCGTGATATTTCAAACTGAACTCTCACACGAGTGGACAGAGTGTGTAGTGATTGGCCAGCCAGCGTAGAGCCTTCCCAACTGTCTTGTGATTGGCCAATACCTGAAAGTGACATATTCAGCACACCCCCTCTCAGAAGCGCAGCTCCCCCCTCTGGAACGGTAGATGCACTGCTACTCATTATCAAAACATTGTTTTAACAGTGTTTAAAAATAGCTTCGTCACGACTCCCCGCCACAGTCCCTTTTTATGACTTTGACCCGGAGTCAGACCCAGAGTCAGAAGACACTGTCGCTCGCGAAACACCTCCACAATGGACGTTATTCTTCTTCTGTGGTACAATATACACAACCGGATGTGCCCGGACTAGTGCACGGAGCTGGAGGATCTGCTGTTCAGGAGAACTGCAGTTTACATAACCAGACCGGGTTTTTTCAGAGATCTCTCTGAGCCTGAGATTAATAAAACACAGCGTTCTCAGCAGTGGCTGAACTGTTAGTTTTGAACCTTCAGGGCTTCGTAAACAAGGTAATGACGCAGAGACACACTAAACAACAGCGTTCATTGAAACTTCCGGTCTAGGTCTGCTTTAAGATTCACTGGCCGATTAATCTATTGTTGAAGTTTAAGTATTGTTAAAAATTCTTACAATGACACATAATAGTCATAATTTCAAATTTCCTGTGAACTTTTTTTTTTTACAAAAACGCTGTGGGCCGCCGGTGTGCTGCCCGAGAGGTCCTACCACCGGGCTTAGCAGGTTTTGTGGGGAAACCCTGCATTTGCAACAAATTTAGTTATGGATTCGTTGAGTCGTGCGATTAATACGTCACTCGTAGGCACGGAACTGTTTACAGAAGCCAACCATGGATGTTCATGCTGGCTCATGCGCGCCCACAGTGAGCCTTCAGTGCGTGAACAATCACGGAGCGAATAAGTGGTGTGGGAAAGCTATAGTGTGAGTGATAGGGGTGGGGGAAAAAAATCAATTCCCATAGGAATCGCGATTCTAATGATCCACGATTCTGAATCGATTCATAAACTTAAAAAATCTTTTTTTTATTTTCCATTTTGAAAAACCACACAAAACACCAGTTTGTTTTATTTGTGTACAGTTTATTTTTGTAACTTCTGGGAGAACAAGGCAGCTAGCCTAAGATTTTATTAATGCAAGTAATTTTTTTGTACAGTAAGTAATTTTTAATTTGTTTTGAATGAATAAATGTTAACTTTTGTCACATTATCACGTTATCATGTTCATGTATCGATGCCATAATTTGCCTTAACACACTATGCATTATATCATTTTTTTAATCGAATCGGTTGAATTGAGAATCGATTTTGAATCGAATCATGACCCTAAGAATCGGAATCGAAGCGAAGCGTGAGCCAACCATACGTGCAACATTACCCCGGATTTTCATCAAGTGCGTCAGTGTCGCGGAACATCAGTGCCACGTTCACCAGAGCTGATCGCTGCCACTCTAATCAATGTGAGCATTTCCACCAGGTGCGCCATGGCACGTCTCAGTAGCATCCCAGCAGCGGCTCTCCTCACTGCAACGCTATCAATCCATAGTAGTTCTATTTTTGATGGCGCCATTGCTAAATCACATCAAGCTCAACAGAGCAGATCGCACCAGACAGCAAGTCTGACACAGAATCAAAGTAAAACACTTCCGCCCCCTTTCAAAATAAAACAATGCGCAGGTCATATGGCCTATCACAACTTCACATCAACATTACGTCATAACCAGTGCTACCAGGTCAACAGTCAATTGATGAGAGGGTCTCGGAGAGTCAACGAGAGACTGATTGTGGAAGTGGAACAACACAAAATAATTTATGACACAACAGATCGTTTTTAGATGGCCAGATGAACAGTTCTTCCACATCTGCGAACAAAATAAGCCGCGTTGTTGTTTCCGATCTTCCGTGAATACCGCTGGCTCCCAAGGCAGCGCTGCCATAACACGCCCAGTGAGGATTGACGCCGGGCAGAGGACAGAGCAAAACCGAGGCGCCAACGCACCCGGTGGTAATCCGGGGTTAGTCACACCCGTTTCTCATTTGGTTGGTTAAAATATTCCTTATCCAGCATTACAAGCATGAACAGTTTATTAAACTAATGTAAGCGTTAGCTGATTAATGACTGTGTGAGTGTGCCTCTTCAATTTTTGTAGATATGTACATACATAACATACATATGTTGTTTGTTTTATTACAGTTAAGTTTACATTTTCTTTTATCATTTAACATTACTTTTAACCTCTTCTTCACGGTTGCCCCCGTCAGACGCAGCAACAAAAGCGTCATAAAACCATACTAACCATCTAACCATCTAACTTTAACAAACACAGACATGCTGCATACCCACAGAAAGGTCAGAAACTCAGCTAAAAGCTCATATAACATATGTTAACAAAACTCAGTTAAAATACCGATGGATCAAACAGCAGGAGCGGAAAAAAAACGTCACAGCGCACTCATTGAAAAGCGGCACCGGAGCGTCAGTGTGATTATGTAAACAAAAGAAACACGTGTCGACTGGACAGCGGAGAATCTACAGATTCCAACGGTACCTTTTGTATCACTCTACGACCAAGATTCACGGATCCAGCCCCAAAATAATAGCAAAACAACAACTGACTTTCAAGAAATACAAGCAGAAATTTAGGAATGCACTGATAATTCGGCGGCCGAAACACGGCGATTAAACTGTGGAACATCGCCTATTAAATGCTGGAAAGTCTTTTTGTGCAAAAGTGAAACTTATGAACCCGTGACATTCACTTCACACCAGAGAACATTCTCTCTCTTTGAGCAGTTAACTAAAGACATCCGATGCATCTTTAGAGAAATGATCCAGTCGGATATTGAGAAGCGCACGGCGCAGGAGAGGGAGAACAGTACAGCGCAGGGGCGGTGCGCAGAAATCTGTCTGCACCAGATGAGGGGGCACTACCACTTTTTATTTATGTTAATTATTTTACTTTTAAATGTGACCAGCATTGCATGGCTTGTTTTAAGATTCACTGGCATTTACTTAATTAGGATTTAACTTAAGTGAAAACAATTGAACAATTGAGAAGTCAGTGGATTTAAAAAGAAAGTTGCATTTCAGTGGACATTTTATTCACTGACACAAAATGCACACATTCTATGGTGGTAAAGTTATTCTAAAAAATTTAAACGGAAAAAACGGAATTTGGAAAAAATAAAGCGGATTTCATAGGGTCACAGAGTTGTTATTATGCACCGCACAGGAAGCATCGATTTACAGCGAGTTATCATACTTTTTTTTTTTTCAAAACAAGTTCTTTTTAGATCTGTAGTGACATGAAAATAAAATTAAATGGGTTTTTAATAATTTGGTACCTAAGAAATCTCAAATGGCACAGATAGTGCCAAGCTGTGCCAAAAGTGAGAACGCCCAGACATCTCTTTAATAAAACCTCTGTTATTTCACTCTGCTTCATTTCAGCAGCATCAGACATTGCACAGCTCATGTCCACATGTTGTTATATGACCTCCATGTGTTTTTAAGCTACTACTGCATACTTTAAAGGTGATATTTGTTTTAAAATGCAATATTTTTTTAGGCGAGAGAAAAAAATCCTTCATTTATGCTGTGTACATTTACTCTGACACAGTGGCATCTACAGTGAAACTTACACCGCTGGTGGAATCTCACAAGTGTTATCTTCATTTTGATACCAAGATAATCCACATAGAGCTTGTCTACTCTATTTAGTTTGGGCATGTGATTTTCGAGCAGGGACTCCAAAAAGAGGGTCAGGGAAGAAGTGGTTCAGGATGTTGGAGCAATAACCTGTTGTTTTTACGCTTCAGTCTGCATTGTGAATTTGTAAGATTACAAATGTTTTTTTATTTTTTTTATTTAACCGATTCATCAATTAATCAAAAAAACAATCGACTGACAATCGCTGCCCTAGTGCCAATACGCTTAAGACCTTCACAGATTTAACCAAGAATTTGGGTCGGTGAAACAGCATAGGCTGACCAGGCAACTACCCCAGAGCTGAGTCTGAAACTGTGATTTGTTACAGGAAGTAACAAGGAAACCATGGTCAGAAACTAAACTCCCAAGTGAGACCCCCCCCATTCTGAGAAACAAGGCTGATGATTCGGTGCAAATTTTTCACGCCCACATTAAAAAAAACAAAAACATCAAATACAGTCTTTGACCCCATCCCAATACATCCCTTAACCCTAAATTTTGCATGTTCACATTTGGGGGGAGCAAGTGGAAGTGAGATTTTCCCCTTATAATCAACCCTCAAAATGTAGCAAGCTCTGATGCAGGCTTAAAAGTGAAAGATGGAATTACCCATGATGCTTTGCGAATTCAGCGAGCCGGCTGATATTTTTCAACAAAGATGGCGGCTACATCTGCCGAGGAACTATTTTGTTGTAATATATTTTCGCAAATAAGCATGTTAAAATGTCGAAATGTGTCGAAATATGTTTTCAAGATTCAAGATTCAAGATGCTTTATTTATCCCGATGGAAATTATTGTGCAACAATTGGGAGGTAAAAGTGTAGATATACAAGAGTTAAAAGATACATAAAATAAAATAAAATAAAATAAAAATAAAACAAAAATAAAAATAAAAGTAAAATAAACAAATAAGACAAATGCAACAAAGTGCCAAACAGAAGGAAAAAGACATACAACAGTAACTTACAACAGTAACTTAAATGCAACAATGCCACAAAAAAGAAGAATCAAAAAAGAATCACAGTCAACGTAGGTATATATAATATACAGCAGTACGCACGGAAATAAAATAAGTACAACTAAATATGGTGAGCAAATGTTGAAAGTGATAAACAGTGATAAGGTGACTAATAATATCTGCATAGTGCACACAAAGTAAAGTGATGAAGTGATATGGGTAAAGTGACATTGGATCAGGACACAGTGTCTCCACTGTTGCTTTGATATACATCCACAGGACCGTTGAGCTTTGAACACCAATGTCAGAAAATAACTGACGATTTATGAAAGAAGCTAATGAACTAGCTAGCTAGCGGCTATTTGCCGAGTGCCCGTCATGTAGCTCTGGGTAGTTTTGTTAGTGTTTTGGATGTGTGTAACTGCGTTCACTTTAACACGAATACCCTGGACTTCAGATTTCAATCACATTTGTGATATAGCGTTTACAAGGACGGAGAAGAACAAACATAGTCAACGCAACAGGCAACAAAACAGCTGGATCCGCCGACATTTTTCCTGAATGAGAATAGTAGCACGCTCCACTGGTAGAATTGTCAACATGTGACGTAGGTTAGCAAGGGGAATTTATGGTTGAGGGCACTCCAAACCAAGTAGAAATTTTAAGGGGAGGTATTGGGACAGGGCCTTTGTCTTGGGATGTCAATCTTTGGGTGGCTCACTATTCGTTTCGATTCTTAGGGTCACGATTCGATAAAGAATTGATTCTCGATTCAACCCATTCGATTCATACGATTCTCGATTCAAAAACTGATGCAATGCATAGTGTTAAGGCAAATTATTATTATCAAACCAATACAGTTTGTATAAGATAATGTGATAATGTGATCACACAAGGCAAACTTAAGACAAAAGTTCAAGGCGCCATATGTAAGGATGTGGCCAAAATGAGTTACTACACTTAATTTCAAAATACCAAGGTCTCCGCCATTGCAGCTTAGACATAACTGGCAACTCTGAGACTCTATAGACTGCAATGATTGGTAGACGGCGGTAAGTGGCGCCAAATGCCAAAGCATGATTTGCAGTCTGCAAAATATTTTTCTTAATTTGAATATTTTGGCTGTACTGTTGTTGTTTTCAGTATGTTATATGAATATTATTCCTGAGTCTCTGTGACATATTATGAGGACATTATGGCCAGTTGTTTTAGATTTATTACATAATGCACCTTTAACATTTATTCATACAAAACAAATAAAAACTTACTTACTGTACAAAAAAATTGCTTGCATAAATAAAAGCTTAGGCTTCAGAAATCGATTTTTGAAGTTTATGAATAGATTCAGAATTGTGGATGATTAGAATCGTGATTCCTATGTGAATCGATTTTTTTCCCCCACCCCTACCTGTTAGAGCATAATTATCTTGATTAATTCATCATCGAGCCATAACAGGCTCACACCTATCACTCCCAATTTGTAATAAATACTATGCTTCCATAAAAGACAAAACAGTTCACAAGACTCCATTATCCATGCTATTTCTTCTTCCAATTTAACTTACTTTCACAAACTAAATTACGCTTAGTTGGTTTGCTTTCTTCTGCTTTCAGCTTAACTCAGCTGACAGAGTTTTGACAAACAGATATTTACACAAGAGTATTGGATTAGCGTATCCCCACAATAAATATGCAGGAACGTTCGTTAGTACAACCCGTTGGGGCCCTCAAAGTCCCTTGAAACGCCTCTGCACAAGCAAATCTTTACTTTTAATTCAATGATATTCATTCGTTTTGATCATTTTACAGATGAAATTGTCTGAAGACCTTGTTGTTGTGGCATTTCATATGATTTTAAGACACAATACATCACTTCATATCGTACACAAAGTAGAAAAGAGTAGCGAACTCTTAAGGGAGTTTGGCGTCTGCTCACTTGAAGCAAAATGACGTTCAGAAGAAAGCAGTAAAAGACAAAGAGTAAAACAAGAGTGTTATCGAACTCACCGTGGCCCTGGGGTTTCACCTTTCCCACTTTTTTGAAAGGCAGACATGTTGACATTCCGTTTTCAAACAACAAGTTGACTTTACTGTGCCGTTTGCGCACCTTCGACCAAGTGGCGTAAATGTATACTTTCGACGACTTGTCATGGAGATGCCAATGATGAGCGGAGTCGTGGAAAGTCCAAATCTGTGGCATAATGACTCAGCAATGTGGCGTGTCATTAAAACACCGAGAAACTAAAAAAAAAATGGTGAAAACGGGCTGTTTCCGTCATAAGAATCCGCACCGGGAAGAAAACACATTCGAGACACAGTCGGACATTTTGTCGGAGCTCATTATTCAGGTAACTCTCGCACGTGCACAACCTTGTGCTGCATTCGTGAACCTTATGGAAAGTGGGACATTTTCGGACTGCGACTTCAAGCATAGCTGCCAACACACGCATATGATTGACTTCTCACGCTGAAGTACATCACGGTTAAAAATTGTTTCCGAATATATCTGACAGAGAACTGTCTCTGGTTGTGTACACAACAATACATCCATAAATATTTGTCTGCTTCCATCATAAAAGAATAACAGTGATAGTCCAATGGTTAAATAGGTAGACTTGTGTCACGAAGGTCGAATCCAGATGTGTCAATGTATGCAATCTTATTATTGTACAAAGCATTATGAGTATAAAGTATTATTAATACATAGTAAAGCATAGTGTACAAAGCATTAATAAGCTTAGCATGAATACAATATATTTATACTATAAATATAGATATTGGGTGTGTGGTGGTAACCTTGACTGGGCCAGCCATACATAAAACATTTGTTTTTTTATGCTACGGATTTCTCACCATTCTTTGGGGTGGAACAATGAAAGCATGAGGAGTATGTCCAAAATGTATGAATAAAGTAGCATGTAAATATGTAAGCATAAGATAATTGATATCAATATTTAGTTTGTATTCATGAACTGCAGCTTTAACACTGTAAAAATTTCATAAAAAACACACTGAAGCCATAAAGCCCCAACCACCCAACTTCCAGAAATATAAAACATATACAAATACGCAAATAAATAATGTAAAACATGTCAAATATTGGTTGTTTGGTTTGTTATTTGTTTGTTTGTTTTTGTTTAAAGATCAAAGATTCCTTTATTGTCACTATACCAGGCATCCTACAGTAAAATTTGGGCAGAGCTTTCAGCAGACGTGCATACATACGTGCATTCACTCATGCATTCATTCAACAGAATATAGAAATAAAATATAAAACTATGCATATATAAAATATGCACACAAATACTATGTTACCAATATAAAAGAAAAGTACTAGTAGTACTACTAATACAACTAATGTTGTTTGTTTGTCTGTTTTTGTTGTTTGATTATTTTTGGTTGTTTTTATTTGGTTTTGTCTTTTGGAGTGATGTGTTAGGGGTCTATTGTATTGGACTCAACCCTAGTTGAACTTGACAAAGCAAAGTTAGTGCATCACCATTAAATAAAAGTGGGCCAGAGGAAAGTAAGTCAAAGCTCAGATGGCTAATTTACCTCAGAGAAATGTCTCCTCGTGCTGTGTTGTCTTTTTTTTCGTGATAGCAAATGCTGGGTCTGGAGTCAGCCACAGCCACTTGACCAATAAAGTGGACACACAGGTGATTTTAAGACTGATTACTGTTGTCATGTAGTAGGGGTTTCAGCATTTTTGTCATTTAATTACTTATTTCCTTTTGAGATAGAAAGCAGATAGAAAACAGCATCTGCTTTAGATGGCACTGCGCTGTCCATGGTGCTGAAATGCTACAATGAGACTTAACCTGTCCGTTCCACTGTCGATGTGAGACTAAGGTGTGTGTGTGTGTATATGTAAGTGTAAATGTCTCGATGAGGTCACAGCTGTGTTTATGGCTGAATTGTGTTTTTCTAAACATCTAGTTGCGATATAAATGAGCTAAATACTGCTCGCAAAGTTCTTACATTTCTACATGACATTCTATATTAATTGTCATCCAGTCTAGAGTAGGTGGGTTTCACTCCCCTTCACCCCCTTTCTGTCCGCTCTCTCTTACACTTACTGTGCTCACATTTGCACAATTCTCAATTAATCTTTACTTTCTGCAAAAGGTATCCCCTTTTCCCCTTTTCAAAAAAAAAGCGGGAAAAAAAATCATAGATGAGTCGTCAGCAGTACCTCTCATTGCCTCTGTGATAATAAAGAGTTAAAACTCTGACACTCACATGGCCAAACAATATCTTCCGTTAAGTCAGTTAGTCACTTTCGCTGACAGGACAACAGTGAAGAAAACAAATCCATATGAATGTGCAGTATAATGAACAGTTAACCGAGCATAACAAACAATATAACATTAAGAAATGATTGCATATAGATAATGAGTACAGGACTCATCAAGTATTTTCCAAATTCACAATTGGAAAAGATGCAATTATCAAATATGCAATCTGTTCTTGATTGAACTGTGTGTAAAAATGTTTCAGGTCAGATGGCAAATTAGGTAGGTGATAACATGTCACGGCCCATTTTACTGTAATAGTATTACTTTTACACTTGTAAAAACAGCAGTAATAATCAAAAATTGTGGAAAAAAACAAACATTGCTTTCAGTATGAAATGGTGAAATCAGAGTCCAGCAAATAAACAGTTCTGGCCATTTTCACTTTTCTTCTCCTATTTTTTTTTTTTTTTTTTGTTAATGTGTGAACAAAGCTTCAGACTAATGGTCACAAACAGTGTAAAATAACACAGGGATGGGAAGAGTATATGCACTTTTTCAGTGCACAGTTTCCTACTGCCTTCATGGACCAACCTCAGAGACAAGAAGATAATAATAACACATAATACACGGTACATTATATCCACTCCCTGTTTACCTCAGCAGTCAGCACTTATGTGCCTTGTTCTGTGGTCTGATTTTGGAATCCCTGAGGCTAAATAACTAATGATGTCCTACCTGGTATAATGGAGAGTTCCTAATCAGAGTCAGCAGGGTGAGGAAATAATGGAACGCAATAATGGAAGCAGGCCTTTGATATAGCACATGGGCTGAGATCTACTTTTTCTTAGCTTTGCTTTTTTGCTTTTTTGCCTTTTTCGACAATGACTGTAAGGGAATACTCCAGAAAGCACCATCCTGCCATAATGAGGGTGGAACTTCACATCAAACTCCGATTCCAATTCAATGTGAAAGCCTGCCCAGAGACAGATGCACCAATAGTCTGATGAAATTTAGTCCAAAAAAAAATTCCTGAAGCAGTAAGAGAAAGATGTAGTGTGTATATGTGACTTTGTGAGGACCAAAAAAAGGTGAGGATGTTTTGGTCAGTTCTCACAACTTTAAAGGATTAAAACTTGGTTTTAGGGTAAGGATTAGGCATTGAGTTGTGATTGCTAGGGTTACGGTAAGTGGTTAGTGAATGCATTTGGTCTCTGTGAGTTCTCACCAAGAACAAGTATGTGTGTGTTTGTGCATACAAAGAAGAGAGAGAGAAAGTGGGAAAGAGAGACAGAGAGAAATCAACTCCCTGTTGGTAGCTATAAATAACACAGGATAACAGGATATTACATCATCCTCTACATGGGCACAGGACATATTAGGGCCTGTGCACAGTTTACAATGCTCCTGTGCACTTAGCATTATTACTGCATATTGCCTGGAAGGCGTCATCATCATCACACAGACTGTGGTTCTGATTCAAAGTGCATGCACAGTGCACACCATGGACCATTCAGCTTTTCAAAATGTGATTTCATATTGCAACTGCACACAAATTCAACACATAATCCTAAGCATTCATCCTCCAGAGGGTTGCACTCTGTTCATGGGTTGCACTCTGTGTGAGTGTGTGTGTGTGTGTGTGTGTGTGTGTGTGTGTGTGTGTGCGTGCGTGCGTGCGTGCGTGCGTGCGTGCGTGCGTGCGTGCATGCATGCATGCATGTGTGTGTGTGTGCTTGTGCTTGTGCTCCACACAGTCCTGCAGTGTGGATCAGGAGTTCCATGAGCAAATTTGTAACATACAAAAACCAGAGAGGACACTGCTGCAGTAGCACAAGTGGAAGAGAAGCTTCGCCCTCACTCCCTCCTCATTCAATTCTCATCTTCTCTGCCAAATCGAAACAAAGAATGAGAACATTAACCATCAGGAGGAAGATTGGGAAAAGACACGGACAAATACACAAACCACCAAACCATATCTGCTATTATTTTACAGCTTTACCAAAAATAGAGCAAACATATCAGATATATTTTTTGAAACAAAGCAAATAATTCTAATGGGAAAAGAAAATGGTTCAAATGGATGGAAGAGCAGGACCCCGGTGTGGAGCAACCGAACCATCTGAACATGCCAGATGGCAGAGTGGCACAGGGGGAGTCCCACCCCTAATCTCTGCAGGGACATAACAACCATCACAACATGCTCTGTGATGGTGTGTTGGTGTGTGTTAGAGAGGAGTGAATACACAAGATTATCTGCAGCACCTGTGATACCTTCTTATGTGTGCACATGCAAACACACACGGACATGGGCCCACGAGCACTGAGGAGCTCGCGCCTCAGTCTGGGGAAATGCTTGTGCTGCTGAACGCAAAATACAAAAACACACACACGCACCCACATTTGATTGGGTGATGTATGATCATGTGACTATGAGACTATTTCTCAGCATCCATCAAAAAAATGTAACGTAAATGTGATGTTATTTAACAGATTTATTCAGTCGAGCAAAGCAAAGCAGGCCATCTAGACACAGATCAAAGTTAGGGAATTTAAGTAGAGAAATGTTCAGGTATAGGATATCCAAATGGCACCATGCGGAAAATATGTGCTTGAACAGTTTCTCACAGCAGAATCACAATGGCCTGGACCTAATAAGAAGCAAAACTCAGTCTTATTTTTTTGATATGTATTACATTAACCAATTTTTCATATATAGAGTGTACATATATATGGCCAGGTGACACAGGACATGGTATGAAGGAATATAATACTTTAATTAAATACTTGACACTTGTAGCTGATGCTTTTTTTCCCCCTGAATTCTTTTTTTTCTTTTTTTAAACAACAAAAAACTGCATACATATTTTCAGGAGGTGTTCCAGTAAAGTGAAATAGAAATAATTATAGCATTGTTAAAACAACAGCGCTAATTGTGGCCTAAGACTTCTGCACAGTACTGTAGAAACTATACTCTAGTAAACATTATACAGACATGTCAAATGGTATGACCCTAGGAAAACATTTATAATTCATAATAACTGTAAACATAAGTATTTATTTAAAAAAAAAAAAGTGTTTGAAATCTTAACATCAAGGCCATGTGCTTACATAGGTGTCCATCATAATGCCTGTTTAATTTGAATTTGAGTTGAAGAGTCAACTGGTGTAACCGGTTACACCAGTTGACTGCATTACATTCCTTTCAGTTAGAGGCTGATTTTGTCAAATATCAGAAGTTTGTGATGCTGATTAAAGATGTAACTTACTATGTGGAAGTATTTTTAAGTGTAAGTGTTATATTTCTTAGAAAAAATAGCAATTTATCCACAACTTTTTTTTTTATCAAAGCTATGGAAGGTTAGGATAAAGTCATTATTTTGCATGGCTTTAATATTTTTGAAATTTTTAGCTTTAAATACATAATTAATACAGAGTCACATTCAACTTTAAGCCCTATATAATATGTAATTTCATAATGAAGCAGCAGTGAACAGTTACAATGTTGAAAATCAATAGCAGCTTTAAAAAAACTTTATAACAATATGTTGTCAAAGATTAAAATTTAGATCTGTAAAATTACATTTATTAACTTTCTATTGTTTCATAATTATTGTCATATAATAATAGAGCCTCTTTTCCCCCAATAGATGGCTCGTTAGATGGAAAAAGTGGCTCGTCACAGAGCACGAGTCAATGCAGATCCTGCAGCAAGAAAGACACTAAGACACACTAATTGCTTTTGACTAAAAGACAAACAAAAGGAAAGCTCCTGGTTTTGCTGTAGCACTAACTACATCAGCCTTTGAAGATGAGTGGCTTATGTCACCCACTGTTTTATTTGTCTATTTTACTATTTAGTTATCAAATGAGAAAAAGAGAGGGAAAGAACCTTTGAACTCATTCAAAGTCATTCAAAACTCATGACAGAAGACTGACAAAATTCCAAGCACACAGAGCCTGAACATGCAGGTGTTCTGTCACACTGACACAGACTGGACCGGAATAGGACAGAACAAAACATTTAAAACCACACACACAGCCATAAACACACAATTCTACAACTTTGACATGTTTAACAAAAAAATCATTGCAGTCAGATGTTCAGAGTTCACATTTGTGGATGTTTGTTTCTTAAATGAATCCATAAAAGAACATGAGTTCACATGTTTTTTGTATGTTTGTTTCTTAAATTAATTAATAAAAGAATATGCGTTCACATGATTTTTGGAATTTGTTTTTTTAAATGATTTCATAAAAGAACATGAGTTCACATGGCTTTTGTTGTGATGTTTGTTTCCTAAACTGTTTGTTTCCTGAAGAAAACACCCAATTCTTGTTGTTAATGTTTTTTCTTCATTGAAAATAATAAAAAGATCAATTGACCTTGTTGACTGTCATGCTTGATTTATAGTGCCAGTTTCTTCTGTAAAAGCAACATGGTTAAGTGGTGTAAACGGTTTAGTCAATTGGTGTAACGTAATTTACGTAATCAATTGGTGTAATAATTTACAGGAAATTCCTGGGGAATAAGATGTTATCTTCGACTGCAATGTACTACAGTTTATACATAATTTGTCAAATGTTATTTAGAAAACGCCAAGGGTTTTCAGCACTTGTCAGGGTTTATATTGTAAATACATGTCAAAATTGTAATTAGTTATATATAAAAATTAAGTAACTTTTTTGATAATTACACTTGCATACACTCTAGATGAAAATTTCTCCTTTTGCTTTGGTAACACAATTTTCCTTTTGTAAAAAAAGTATTAAAACCTATTTGAAATTACATGAAACCAACAGAAATACAAAATATATTAAAACATTTTTCAATTGCTCATCATGCAAACTCTTATTTGTCACTGACCCTAAAACCAGTAGTCCATTGTTGAATAATGACAATACTCTACATGCCACTTATGAGTACTATGGATGAAAAGAACCACATGTGTTTGAGTCAAGAGCTACCAAAAGAGCATTGTGTATGCACAGGTGAAAGGTGAAAGGAAACATAAAGTAAGCGAGAGAGGGAGCGGAGAGCAAAGCATCCAGTGATTGATAAACCTGAGAGCAGCAGGTCATCAAATAGACGGTGATTTAAAACCTCAGGGGAGAGCTTGTTTAGAGCCAGATCACTTTCTCAGAAGGAGACATTTGACGACAGAGCAACCCTAACCCCTAACCCTCCATGGGCGTTTGCAGACTCAATTCACTTTTTTAAAAACAAAACAAACTCAAACAAAAAGCACAACAAATGCCCAGAGGCACTTCAGACCTACTATTGAAGCACTACAAGAAAGAATAGACTGTAAAACAGTTTCATTCACAAACACTGTCTTGGCTAAAGTGTGTATCACAGCAGTGATGATTTAAATGACTGCACATTTCACACAACCCACTGTGACTACATATTGCAGCCATGCTGGCATCACTGCACACTACTACAAAACTGAATGAGAACACGATGATCAGGAAGAAATGTTCTTTTGGGGGCCATTTATGGTTTATATATGTGTTTGAAGGACAGTTGACTCAATAAAATGATATCAAAGGTATTATAGAGAAGAAACAGGTAACTGAAACACAAATGACCAAAGAAGCCAATCATCTGCTTTACAACAGCCAAACCAGGAAATGTATCTGTATCTGTAACTGTATCTACCAAGTCTGTTGCAGCTGAGGTTCACCACATTTTCAACTGATTTGTAGACTTTACAAGCATAGATGAGGAGGTTATCAAGCTTGCAGGGAGGCTAATGTAAAGGTAAGGTTCAGGTGCTGTGGTGGGAGAAGCCAAAGACAACTATCGAGTTGTAATCTCATGTGATTGGCATAGTGTGAAACACACGTGTAGTAGATGAAAACCCAGTGGAAACAAACTTTGAACTTAACTTTGGAATAAAGTAATTGATCTTTTTAAGTATCTTATTAGATCTGATTGATTTCCATTAAATGTAAAGTTATGGCTCTCCTCCAATTCATTTAGATAGCAGTGTGGTCCTGTTGGTCTGAAATAGCTGCTGGAAGTTACCAAAAATGGCTGCTGAGTGGCTTTCCTAGTGGGACTTTGAGTAAATTTTAGTAGGAGTCCAAAAAGTTTAAGACCACACACTCTGCAATTGGCTTTTCAATGCATCCATACAGTTCTGGTGAAAACATCACTGAAAGTAGCAAAGCATATCACTCTGCAGCATTATACAACTGAGGATAACATATGTCCTTTGAGTTCTTTCAGTATATTCATCCATCCATCCATTTATTCATTCATTATATACTGCTTCACTCATGTTGGTTGTGAGAGCAGCAGTTTGAGCTAATCCCAGCTGACACATTATGGAATATAAAACACCCTGGACATTTGGAGACAACCATTTACGCTCACATTCAATATATCAGAATGAGAATCAGAATAATCAGATCTTCGCAATCGCTCGTACAAAAATTGCCATCACTAAACCAGAGATACTACTTTATTAGTATTATTGTTAGTAAACAGTCTATTTAATATCCCTATAGGTAGCTTAAAAAATGATTCTAATATCTAAATAATTCATTATAATTATATTAGTTAGTAGTATTGTTTGTAGTTAGTAGTCTGTTTTAGGTAAATTTTTGTATTCGTTATGATTGAGTTTACTTTGGATGGAGCCTTTAGATTTTCATATCATCATATCATAATTTTTTTACAGTATAATCTGATATGTCACTGTAGATTAAACCAGCCAGATGTATATTAAGTACTTAAATCTGAGCCCAAACTAAAATGTACAGCAATAAATGTAACAGTAATATTAATCCAAGCTCATCAGATATAATACAATGTATGCAATGTAGTTTACCTACTTCACCACAGAAAGTAATCTTACATAATATGTATATGTCTGTATGTACATATGTATACAAACTTTTATTTGTGTACATATGTACATACATACATATACAGTGGTATGCAAAAGTTTGGGCACCAAAATGTAACATTTTCCTTTATAAATCATTGGTTGTTTGAATAAGAAATTTCAGTTAAATATATCATATAGGAGACAAACACAGTGATATTTGAGAATTGAAATAACGTTTATATGATTTACAGAAAGTGTGCAAGAATTATTTAAACAAAATTATGCTCAATCTTAATACCCAAGTACGCCAGTACGTACTTGCATACTTGGGAAGTACATATGTACGACTGGAGTACATACTCGCCAAGTACGGGAGTAAACTAGTACAATCTCTTTAATTGGAACAGCAGTGTACTTCCTTGTTCTACTGTTTGAATGGCGAGTGATTCCAAGCACTTAAGCCTCATTACCGCCACCTACAGTGTCGATGAATGAACATATAAAATACTTTTAATAAATGCATATATTGTTATTTTCATATTTGAAACATGTTTATTGAAATATACAGTACCCTGTGGAAAATAGATAAATTAGAGCAGTGTAGAGTAATATATATATTAGACACACACACACACACACACACATACATACATATATATATGTATGAAATGTGTGTGTATATGTATTTAAATATTATAGTGTCCATTATATTTAAATACATATACAATGACAGTGCGACTTTAATATAAATCTAACATTAATATTATACAAACGTTCACACTGTCACGTCAAAACGTTTACATTAAAAACAAAACAACATGTCAACAACAAATCTATCGATCACCAAGTATCTGATGACAATGCCGTCTGAACCAGCGGATCATTTCATCAGGACAGGCCGAGGTAACGCTGCTCTGTGCCGGGCACTGTGAGCACCGAGCGTCTGCAGAGGCGGAGCTGATCACCTCCGAAAGCGCCGCTGTCATATTATAAATATGTCATATCTTATTACACAAACCACATGTTTGGATTCTAAATGACTAATTTCTCGCCTCAAATGATTTTAAAACTGCGTTCCGAGACACAGAAAAATATTTATTTCAGGTTTATATTAATATTTTATCCTGCTGTGTTCCACCGAAATGCATTCTGGGATATATGGCTTTCCCAAGTATGCTCAAGTCACCACCCAATGCATACTTAAATGGGCGGAACGGAACGAGAACACTTCTGGGTATGAGAACCGTACTCGCTGCTTGCGTTCTTGAGAATTGGAACAGAACTTGGACTGAGGCTGATGACGTTTTCACAAGTACGGGAGTACGCAAGTACGGACAAGTACTCACAAGTATGGATATTGAGAAACAGCCTCTGTTTTGTCTGTGTGCACCTGATCCCTGACTGTATCTCCCACACCTGCATGCAATCACTCCCCAAAAAAGCACGGCTTCTATTCCCCTCTGTGTCTCATCGCCAGTTCGTTGAAGTTCATAGGTCTCTTTCACAGTTATAGTCTACTCGTGTATTGAACATTGCCTGCCTTTTTTGACCTTGACTTTTTGCCTCACGTTTTTGTACCTCTGCCAGATCTGGCAGAGGTACCCATCCCTGAGGACATCCCAGGGCAAAGATGCAGCAGTGGGCTTCCCCATCCTGACACTTGCAATCTTGAAACAGGATTCATCAAGTCAACAAATACAACAACGAAAGAAAATTTGTATATAAAGTATAGTATAGTATAATTATATAAATCAAGTATAAGTATATAAACCAAATGTAATGTAAAACACTGAACAGACATCAAATTAATATATACATACTACATACTGTATCAGTACTTAATATTTCTTTTTGAACTTGTCTTTTTAAGTTTTTTTTTCTTGGCCTGCAAGGGAGTTACATTTTTCCAAAATAGTACTATTCAGAGACAAAAGACAACAGGGTAAGGTGTAGTTTTAACACAAGGGGTTAAAATTGGCCAAATAAGCATTATATAAAACCGCCACATCTATATTTAATCAAGTTTTTTTTTTTCCAACAATATTTTTATTTATTTCCAAACATAATCACACATACATAACCACTGGGACTCAAAACTCTTGCCCCAGACCATGCAGAACCCATGATCAACATACACGACCACAACATGACAACAGCACACAACAAGAGAATAAGGAAACAAAAAAAAACAAAAAACAACTCGACTACACAGTAAAAAAATAAAAAAATAAATAATAATAAAATAAATAAATAAATGACAAAATACAAATAATACATATGAGAATTCAAGTTAATAGGAAGGGAGGGAGTAAGTACAAAACCAACCACACATTGCTCATACTCACAAGTAAACATTATGCTGCATAAATGAGATAGTGGTCATTCAACACCAGACTGTAATCATTTACCATAGGAACTGCAGAGGGCCACTTATGGGTCCTCCCCAGCTGGTTCCACCAAATGAGACAAGTCTTTGTTTGCAAGAAAATTTGTAAAGGGGCCCCAGATGCTATCAAAAATTGGTTGCTTACCCCTAATTGCATACGTAATCTTTTCCAGGGGCAGAGTCGTTGTTAGTTCTGAAAGCCATTTACCTATCCTTGGTCTGTCCACCTCCCTCCAAGCCATTGCAATGACTCTTTTCGCCAACAGCAGGCCTATATCTAGAAATATTCTATGCTTCTTTCTTATGTTACACTTAACTGGATAAATGCCTGATAGAAAAAGTTTTGGTTCAAACTGTAAGTTTATCTCTAATATTTCCTCAATACACTGTTTCACTTCTTCCCAAAATCTCTTTATTTGAGAACACTGCCACAAGCAATTGAAAAGCGTGCCCTTTTCCTTATCACATTTTATGCAAACATCCGGTATGTCACTATTGAATTTATTAATTTTAACTGGAGTAATATAAGAACGCATCAACCAGTTGTACTGCAGAAGTCTTAAACGTGTGTTCACTGTTTGTAATTGTGCTTTGGTACACGCCCTCTCCCACTCCTCGATAGAGATATTCTCCTGTAGGTCCTCTCTCCAGTACTCAAGCCTTTTTACTGATGTTTCTGAAGATTCACCAACCAGTTTCTCATATATTTTGGAAATCAATCCTCTCCCCTGGCAGTCTTTCACCATCATTTCTTCCAGTATTGATAAGGTAGGAATGGACAAGGACTGTTTTTGTTGTGTTCTAATAAAATCTCTCAGTTGTAGATATCTAAAGAACTGGCTACGAGCTATGTTGTGTTTGGCAACAATTTCATCAAAAGACATCAGATGTTTATCATCAGGATTGTAGAGATCTCCTATTTTTCTTAACCCCTGTTCAGCCCACATTTTAAATCCCCCCTCACCTCTTCCTGGGGGGAAGAGATCATTTCCCCATATTGGACTTAATAATGAGAGCAAATCAACTACTTTCAGATATTTCTTAACTTGTTGCCACACACTAATCATGTTTTTAGTCATAGGATTCTTGGTATTATTTTTTAATTTCTTAAAAGTACAGATAATCGGGCAAAGGCAGCTTCAGTGTAAAACCTTCCATTTCTCTCCACAGTGGCGTATTCTCCTCCGCATAATAGAACATCAGAGTTCTCAGTTGCGCTGCCCAGTAGTACCATAGTGGATTTGGGCATTTAAGCCCTCCTCTATCATACGGCAGGTACAACAATGATAGGCGCAGCCTGGGGCGTCTTGTTCCAAAGAAACTTGATGAAAAGTGTCTTCAGTTGAGAAAATAAGTTGCATGGTGGTGGCAAAGGCAAATTTTGAAACAAATACAACAGTTTAGGGAGTACATTCATTTTGAGAGTATTTATTCTCCCTATTAATGACATTGGTAAAGCAGACCATCTGTCTAAAGAATTAGAGACATCTTGCATAACTGGTCTATAGTTTGTTTCTATAATGTTGTTAAGCACTGGAACAATTTGAATGCCTAAGTAAGTGAAGCAACTTACTACCTTAAATTGTGCAACTACGTTGGATGGATTTTCCTTGTCTACTTGATTTAATAACATAATAGATGTTTTAGACTTATTAATCTTATATCCTGAAATCTTACCGAACTCCCCAATCAAATCTAACAGAGCGGGGATGGATTTATTGGTATTTTTGAGGAAAACAATTATGTCATCTGCATATAAGGCTAAACGGTGCTCAGTCTGACCTATGGATATCCCAGAAATGTCATCATGTGACCTCACTGCTATTGCCAAAGGTTCGATTGCCAAAATGAACAGTAATGGCGACAGAGGATCCCCTTGTCTACACCCTCGATCTATTTGTATGGTTTTTGAGATATCGCCGTTAGTCAAAATTTGTGAGTATGGTTCCTTATACAGTAATCTTATCCAATTACAAAAATTCTCTCCCAAACCAAAGCGTTCCAGAATCACAAACAGATAGGACCATTCCACTCTGTCAAACGCTTTTTCCGCATCCAGTGACAGCAAAGCAGTGTCTGGCGCCCCCTTATGGTGGTGAAGAATATTCAAAATCCTTCTGACATTATGGAAGCCCTGTCTGCCACGAATGAACCCGTTCTGATCCCCCCCAATTATCTTAGGTATTATCTCTTCTATTCTTTTTGCCAAAATTTTACAAAGTATTTTCAAATCTGCATTTAGCAGGCTAATGGGTCTCCAATTTTCACACTTATTATTTGGTTTACCTGCCTTCGGGAGGAGAGTAATTAATGCTCCTCTTAGAGACCGTGGCAAGATGCCTTTTTGGAAGGACTCTATAAACATTTCTAAAATTGGAGTCAGTAATTTATTTTTAAATTTTTTATAGATTTCAATTGGGAGGCCATCAAGTCAAGGAGTTTTTCCTGCCTTGATACTATCAATTGCAGCAGACAATTCATCTACCGTAATTTCCTTCTCTAAATTTAGCCTAAGAGTTTCTGGTACATTAGGTATATTTATACTCTCTAAAAATACTTTAAGTTCAGGATTGTCATTGGTTATTTCTGAACTATAAAGACCTTCATAAAAATTCCTGAAAGATTCAATTATTTCTGTTGGATCAAAAATGGTCTCTCCCTGGTCACTCTGCAGTGAGGTGATAGCCCTTTCACACTGTAGCTGCTTGAGACGCCATGCAAGTATTTTCCCAGGTTTTTCACCCTGATCATAGAAGGACTGCTTAAGTCTCAACAGACTGGCCAACGCTTTTGATGCAGATAATTCATTGTATTGGGCTTTAAGCAGCAATAAATTTTGATGTGATTCTGCTGACCTTGTTCTACAATAATCATTTTCTATTTCCTTTATTTTTGTCTCTAAATTTTTTGCCTTTTGAAAAGTCAGTTTTGCTTTGGAGCTTGTGATATTGATTATTTGGCCTCTAATAAAAGCTTTAAAGGCCTCCCATCTCGTGCTTGCTGAAGTTTCTGTTGTATTAGTTTCAAAATACAGATCAATCTGTTCGTCCAAAAAAGAGACAAAGCCCGGGTCGGCCAACCATTTTTGTTTGCAACGCCAAATCCTAGCGTCTCTCACTAGCTTTGAGTCTTGATATACCAATGAATTGGGAGCATGGTCTGAAATTAGAATCGCATCATAAGAGCACTCCTTGATTTTATGCCTTAGCTCTGCAGATATCAAAAAGAAGTCGATTCTTGAATAGGATTTGTGTACACCAGAGTAACACGAAAACTTTAAATCATCAGGATTCTCTTCCCTCCAGATATCTATTAAATTCAATTCTTTCATGAAGTGTTGTATAGTTGCCCTGCTACGAGTGTGAGACTCCACGGCTCCAGATGTCCTATCTTTTGCCGGATCTAAAGCACAGTTGAAATCGCCTGCCAGCACACATTTACCAGGAAGAATAGACAAAGCAAGGAATACATTTTGAAAAAAGTTGGGGTCGTCTGTATTTGGTGCATATATGTTCGCCCAAATAAATTGCTCTTTCAGTAATGTACCCTGAATGATAAGGTATCGTCCAAATTTTTCCTTGATAACCTTATTTACTTGGAGAGGTATTGACTCATGCACCAAGGTAGTGACACCTCTAGCTTGTGAATTAAACGCTGCAGAAAAGACCTTGCCTCTCCACCTCCTCCTAACCTTCAGATCCTCATTGTACGCCAGGTGTGTTTCCTGAAGAAACACAATATTAGACTGCATTGATTTTATCCTGTTCATGACTTGTTTGACTTTCTTAAGTTTTCGTAGCCCCCTGCAGTTCCATGATGTGATTTTAATTTTTATCTCACTAGACATTTGTTATAGTTTGTATAGCTATACTCCCTAAACATTTTAAGGTGTCTGTAAAAAAACAAAAATGAAACAAACAAAAAACAAACAATACTGACAAACACTGTACATACATCCAAACAATCACCCATATCCAGGACCGATATCCTGAATATCCTCCCCTGTAATCTCAAAACTTCCGGATAGCCGCTAACTGTTCCACCTTAAGGGTAAAACAGTATCACTGAGCTAACAAAAAAACAAACAACTTACTGCAACACTAACATTACACTCCTGTGCTACCATGGTTAAACCTTAAAGCTTTCTTTCATACACTCCCTCCTTTTACTATGCAATAAGTCTAGTTTCACTCAGAAATCACTGTTCTAGGAAAATCTAAACAGGAAATAACAAGTAGGATAATACAACTCCAAATACTGTAAAGTTAACCAAGTGGCCATTGCCGCAAGGACACATTCTGTTCTTAACTTGCCTTTATAAATAAAGACGGAAGGAGAAACAGAAGAACATTTGAACGTACAGTAATAAACATTCCTAAACGGGAGTATATATTTCACAGTATAGTTTTTGTCGACTTGGCTTAATCTTGAGCCTTTTATTTCCTCGTCAGCCGTTACCTTCTGCTTTATAAGCCGTGGAGCTCCAGATCTTTAGTCATTCAGTCTGATCCCTCTTCAGACCTGATCCGTTTGATGAAGTCCTCCACCTCGACGTGGTTGTTGAAGATGTGGGACCTTTCCTTGTAGGTCACAATCAGCCGGGCAGGGGGGATGATGCCATATCGGAGACCCATTGAACGGAGCTGTGTCAAACTCTTTTTGTTTCTTGTGAACATCTGCCGCCACGTCCTGGTAAAACCTCACTGGTTGGTTCTTGTATCTCACTTCTCGTTTCGTCTTGGCTGCTCTCGACACCAATTCTTTATCTCTGGAGTCTAAAAACTTCATTATCAGCGTTCGGGGGGAAGGATTGTTGTGTGCTCTTGGCCCGACTCTGTGCGCCCTTTCCACCTCTAGTTTTGAGCGCGCCAGCGGCAACTCCAGTGCGTCCGGGAGCCAGTTCTCCAAAAAGGCACACGCGTCGTCACCCTCCGCTCCCTCCAGTAAATTGACAAGCCTCAAATTGGAGCGCCTCGATCTTGTCTCCAAGTCCAATAGCTTTACTTCTAAATCCTTATTTTTATTTTCTAGGACTTGTACCTTTGTTTGGAGCGAGGTGACGTTGTCTTCAGCTGTTGAAATCCTTGTTTCTGCCTCCGTGACCCGCTCCGCGCAGTCGGTGATGTGACATTTTCAATAGCAGATAATACGCCGTCAAACCTGGTGGAAAACTCTGTCTTCAAGTCGCCAATAGCCGTCAGAATGGCAGCCGACATATGACCGGGCTCTCCCGCCGCCGCATCCTTGCTTTTATCCGGCAATTTATCCTCCGGAGTTGAACTAGCGTCGGAGTCCGTGACTTCCATGTTAGCTGAGGATTTCTTGCTAGCACTCGACCTCGTAAAGTCCGACAATTTGGCTTGCAGAGTTTTATTTCGCCCTTGAACGCCTTTTTTTTGTGACGCCGACATTACCTTAGACTTGTCGAACGAAAAGAGGGAGATTCACCCGCTCAAGAACAATATAAGGAAGGATTTAGTCCACAGGGTAGCAGAGCAGGTTAACACATGTCCACTCAGCTCACCGCCATACCGGAAGTCTCCCCATTTAATCAAGTTTAACATGAAACAAAAGTTTGAAAGTTAGCCGTGATTGAAACTACTGTTTCACAGTGCTTGCGGTTATGAACAGCAGACAGCAAACAGCAAATGAAGCGGTCAGTCTTGTGACTTGTGCTTATTAATTACATAAATAGCGCTACGACTTTTACATTGGGGTTGAATGTCTTGCACAGGGACACATCAGCAAGGGATTGAACCCACAACATTTAATAAACAACCCAACTGAGCATAGTTCTTTACCAAGTCTTGAAGTCTACAGGCACTAATAAGGGAAGAGTTTGACTACATTCAATTCTACAAACATACATCTTGAAACACCCAGCACCCTAGCCTACCTTTAGAATGGTTCGCCAAGTTAGCAGCAAAGTTGTAGCATGCTAATAAAAAAAAAGTGCTTGCATATTGGTGAATGGAAACCGACTTTGTCGTTTCAGTTCAAGACCATGTTCTGCCGTGAACGGTGTGAAGGACAGCCTCTTCCTTCACGGCGTAATAAGATCTTGGGCAAAAGTAGTGCCACGGCTCGTCATGTGATCGTTCTACACCAATTAGGTGGCTGCATTTTGTCAACAGAACAGAAACGTAGCGGTCGCAAACCAAATGGATTCTAAACAGTGCTGTATGCTTGTTTTATGTCATGTTTGTCATAAGTATTTAATACATCACTACGTCCGATGTATTTGCGTTATATAGGCAGTGTTTGTGAGAGGTTTTACTATCTGTGGCTGGCGTAATGTCAGTGTTAACAAGCACTATGTCGTTGTCAGTTAGCTGATGCTAGTGCTATTTCGCGTTTAACTTGAGCGTCTCTCAATAACATTGACCAGCAGAGTTTTTCAGCGACAACAACATTCTGGACTACTATGTTCGCATTGCTAGCTTCATTGGCTGAGCTCGTGGATTATTCCATTAGACTGAGGACATTTTTGTCCGTCTGTCTGTTGTTATTGTTCCTTGGGTTGTACCCTGTACATGTTAAATAAACATGACTTGATTGCATACATAGCTGCGTCCAAGAAGATTAACTTGTCATGTTAAGTTATTTAGATCAATAAAAGGCATTCATGACCATTGATTAATTTAATATTGATATCTACTCATTCATCCCTCCACAAATGAAAACAACAGTGATGAACCATAAAAATGACATTTATTACATGAATAAAAGTATGACATAGAAAACTGTACAAAACAGAATAAGGACACATGAGGACTACTCCTCACTGTCTGTATCAGGGCAGTCATCTTTCTCTTCCTCTGATTCTTTTTTATTTGCACAATTTGAGCAACGACATATGTCAGTGCAACAGAGTCCTGCAGAGAAACATGACCATCTGTCTTTCTCACAGGCAGACTCATTAAAGCTGCAGTTGACAGTATGTATGTCACTTACAGTATATGATCAGTCAGCTGCCGAAAAAATGTAAATGAGGCTTGGTAGGCTTTCTGTATGGCATCATCGGCCTTGCCAGAATTAAGCATTCCCCCTACTACTGATGCTCTCCATCAGCGCTGCAAAATGGCAACTTACCAGGCTGCAATAATGAGGTCTCAAAACAAAAATAAATGCTCCATCACCTGCTGGATATGGTTGGCACATAGAGGATGGGAACTGACACGTCACCTGAATGACAAGAAATCCAGCCCCTGTCAGTGTTATGAATGTTACACAGTGCAGCAGCAAAGAGATGTTCATGTTACTCTGAGAAGAAATACAATAAAGTCGTGTATACGCCGCCCGGATTGCCGTTACCAGGGTCCCACCCTGGAGCCAGGCCCGGGAGTGGCCCGAGCGGGCTGAGCCTGGCCGTGTCCCACGAGCAAAGACCCGGCCAGGCTCAGCCCGAAAGAGCGACGTGGGCGCCTCTTCAAGTGGGCCCATCACCGACATGAATGATGTGATGTGGGTAGCAGTCGCGGGCGGGGGCCCCGACGGTCCAATCGTGGGACAACAACCCTAGCTATGGGGACATGGAATGAGTAATCGGATGCCCCCTGGACGCCTCCCTGGGGAGGTGTTCCGGGCAGGGGAGCAGACCCAGAGGAAGACACAGGACACGATGGAGTGACTACATCACTCGGCTGGCCTGGGAGCGCCTTGGGGTCCCCCCGGAAGAGCTGGGGGAAGTGTCCTGCGAGAGGGAGGTCTGGGCATCCCTTCTCAGACTGCTGCCCCCGCGACCCGGCCCCAGATAAGCAGTAGAAGATGGATGGATGGAAATTAATCAATGGTCACTGGTATATAAAATGAAGGCCTTTTATTGATCTAAATTACTTAACATAACAAGTTAATCTTCTTGGACGCAGCTATGTATGTTATGTTAATTTTCAGAGTGCAGGGCACAACCCAAGGAACAATAACTACAGATAGACAGACAAAAAAGTCAGCCTAATGGAATAATCCACAAGCTCAGCCAATGAACCTAGCAATGAGAACATACAGAATGTTGTTCTCGCTCATAAACTCTGCTGGCCAATGTTGATGGTCAACTCTGTATGCTAGCTGAACCCCCCCCCCCCCAACTTTTGTGTTTTAAATACTTAACTTGTAAAAACATCCGCGACTAAGTCAACAAGCTTTTCAAAGTAGTGAAACAAACAATAAATTGACCAAATGTCGACAATTGTAAATATAATCTTAGGCCCCTGACTCACTTAGCTACGGCCCTGCATCAAACGTGCAGTACGTTCACAGCTGCAGTGGCTCTGCATCCCAGCAAAGAGTGGAGCGACCGAGCGGCCCCCTGTCTGAAGGTGAAGTCAGTTTCCCCAGGTGAAGTCTAAACACACCAATTTAAAGTTACATTTATAATGAATGTAATCTAAGGTTATTCAGCATCAGCGATTAACAGCGCGGCCATTAATTAAATGTGAAATCGCTCGCTCGTGATTTGTAAGAGCGTTTTGCTCTTTGATTAGTTTTGATTTTAGTAAAGACAACAACAGCTTCATACAATATATTAAAACCTGTCGATTCCATTCTAATCAATGAGAGCTTTTCCACCAGACGCGATGTGGCCCAGAAGCGGCTCGCCGCGCCGCAGCGATATCGATAGGAATCAGTTCTATTTTTTCCGTTGCCGCTGCTGAACCTCGTAAACTCTCTGTGACCTGTTGGTTAGAAAGTCCAGTATCCACCTGGTGAGTTGGTCATCTATTTGGAAGTAGGAGGTGAGTTTATTGGCAAGGATATGAGGCTGTAGTGTATTGAATGCAGAGGAAAAGTCTGCAAACAGGAGTCTGGCTGTTGTTTTTGGTTGCTCCAGATGTTTGTGTATTGTGTCAATAATGAATTCTTTTGCATCGTCCACGCCTCTGCCTGTACGGTATGCATACTGCAGTGAGTCCATTCGGGCCTCTGTTACCTTGAGGATGTGTTGTTTAACGACCCTTTCCATGGCCTTCATTGCCAGGGATGTGAGGGCTACAGGCCTGAGGTCGTTTAGAGAGTTTATTTTACTCTTCTTAGGAATGGGGATGACTGTGGAGTGTTTCCACAGCTGAGGGAATGTGCTGGTGTCCATGGATCTCTGAAACAGGTATTGAAACACTTCCCCCAGCTGCTCAGCACAGAGTTTCAGGACCCGACCGATGATGTTGTCTGGGCCCGGAGAGCTATTTTCCCTGGTTCTACTGAGGGCTCTCACCACGTCCTCCGTTTTTAAGATACGTTTATTGTCGCCCAGTTTCAATGTTGTAAGTGTCTCTGCTAATTGGGTGAAATTGTCAGTCTCAAACCTGGTGTAGAAGGAATTGAGGTCATTAGGGAGAGATGTAGAGGTGCTGCCCGCAATTTCATCAAATTGCAATTGTCTTAGACATCTTTGCTGTAGCCCACAGTTCAAGTTGCAAATGATTAAGTACAGGTAGCATACAGTTAGCACAGTTAACCTTCATTTAGCACAGTTTCCAAGTGAATCGATCTTGTTGATCTAAACTGATTGTTGAAGTCTCAGTCCAATGGTTGTTCTTTCCAAAACATGTCAGCATCATTTCATTGTGTAAGTCATCACTTGCACAATGAATACAATAGTCTGTTCAATTGTCAACATTAGTCAAGAATATAATACCATGAATATCATATATGAATACATTTGAAAAATATATCATAATTGACACATTCTTTGATCTGATCTGTCATCTGAGATGTGTGAAACTCCTCCTTTGTTAGCCAAGTTCTATTTTCGTCTGTCAATTACACAGAAGCTCCTCATTTTCTTGAACCACCTTCTTTCTGATTTGATCCCTGAAAATGAGAGGTCTGGTAGGGCCTCACCTACCAAAGTATGCACTTGTGTGAGACAATGTGAATTTCCTCCATGGCCTGCTCATCACAGCCTGGTTCACTACTCATCCAAGGATGGTCATGGTGTTCCTACCACCTTTGTCTCCACTTGCCGGGAGAAAGTGTATGAGCGTCAGGCTCGGGATCAGAGATCCCTGCTCCATGTGATGATATTACAGGAGATCAGTGCAGGGGATGGTTGTAACATGCACGCTGTTTCTTCCCTCACTGCATCACAATGGAGAATATACTCTGTGATGTGGATGAGAATCTGTGGCCAGACAGACAACAGTGTGTGGACGGCCAGGAGGGTGAGGACAGAAATGTCCTCAAGAAATGCTAGTTTTGAATCTCCAGCTTTATTTTGTTTATGTGTTTATATTGTATATACTATATATATTTTTACACTGATGTATGGAAGTTAGTTTATATCTGTGAATAAAAATGGTTACAATTTCCTTGGCAGTATGAGTGCAATGTGTGTTACCATAAAATCCTAAAAAACAATCAGTATTCCACACAATTGTATTCTGTTAGCTGGACAACCATTGTCAATGAAGGAATGGGTTCAGACTGAGAGGTGGACATGAGGGATATTTCAATTGTCCTCTGCCACAGTGACAAAACATCTAAACATTTTGACTTGCAGTGCCTACACAATGCCAAAGGGACAATGGATTTTGGGGGCACTGACTATTTATATGAGAAAGAAATTTAGTTTTGACACATGAGTGAACTGTTTTGGGAGAGATATGAGCTTTTGCAGGTGAACCATGGCGTTGTGCTGAACCATCCAGGTTATTTTGTCAAAAGCACCAAGAGTGTTGAGAACGTCCGGTCTGGTTTGAGAAATTAGCCAAACCAATTGAGAAGGAGCTTTTGCATTTTGGTGACACTGACTATTTATATGGGAAAGGAATTTAGTTTTGAAGCATGAGTGAACAGTTTTGGGAAAGATACAAGCTTTTGCAAGTGAACTATGGTGTTGTGCTGAACTGTAAGACTGTTGTGCCAAACGATCTTAGAGTTTTGAGAATGTAATTTCGGTTTCAAGAAATTAGCCAAAACAATGGAGAAAAACTGTCATACAGCATGTAATACTGTTTCAGCTTTGCACACCTGACCAGTCACTGAATTAAATGAGTCTCAGGTTCTAAGGGCGTTTCAGACGCAGCTGAAACCTCCCTTGAAGAGATGAGGTTTGACAATCCAGACACTTTGTTTCCAGAATACCGATGCCTTAAGGATAAAATCATGGTTACAGTCAGGATAAACATGGATTGTTTCATCAGCTGAGCACATCCTCCTTTGAAAAGGTTTTGGGTCTTTACAGCTCCAGTCAGACCTGGTTTTACAGTTTTTCTCGATTGGTTTGGCAAATTTTTTTGAACCAGACCGGATGTTCTCAACAGTCTTGGTGCTTTTGACAAAATAACCTGGATGGTTGAGCACAGCACCATGGTTCACCTGCAAAAGCTCATATCTCTCCCAAAACAGATCACTTATGTGTCAAAACTAAATTTATTTCTCATATACATAGTCAGTGCCCCCAAAATGTATTGTCCCTTTGGCATTGTGTAAGCACTGCGAGTCAAAATGTTTAGATGTTTTGTCACTACGTCAGAGGACCATTGAAATATCCCTCATGTCCTCCTCTCAGTCTTAGCCCAGTCCTTCAATGGTTACTGTACTAGTTCTTTTTTGTCATGCTAACAGAATACTGACACTGAACGCAATAGACCGGATTTTTTCTACGCGAAAAGCGGGCTCTGATGAACCTGAATGTCCTGGAGGGACATTCCCGGCTGGTTACACTAGAGATGCATGGGGGAAATGGCAAGTCTCATGCCTGGCTGCACTAGACATAGAGGATGTCGAAGATGTGTACATATTCATATTCATGATAATTGGAATGTTATCCTTGGCATGTGGAATGTACATCCAAATTCGGAAGCAGAGAAAGGCCTCCATGGAGCAGCTTGAGACGAGGGTGGACATCGCCACGATTAAGAATGCCGTGATGGGGTTGCGCACCGACAACTCCGCAATTCGAGACTGCGTGGTGCAGATGGGAGTGGATGCAGCCAAACGAGATGAGCTGGTGAAACTAAGCGTGGTGAGAGCTATGCGAGAGAGGGATGAATAAATCGGCGGAACCGAGGCAACAACTTGAGACTGTGATCGCTCGTGATGGTTCGACAGGGACACATGTACGGCCGTGCATGTAGCCTGTTGACTGCCTTGAGATGAACTGCAGCCTTATGCTATTGTTGCTGCGACGTCCAAAATGTCGAAAGTTAACATGAAAAAAAAAAAAAAAAAGAAGAAAAAAAAAAAAAAAGAAGTAATAAAATTGTATGGGTAATGGGGGCGGGACTAGATAAGCTTTGCTTCTCCCGCTGTCCCTTTCGGTCATGTGTATGAATGTAAATGCTGATGTATGCAGATGTTGATTACTTGTCATGCCCGAAATAAACGATTCATTCATTCATTCATTCATACAATTGTGTAGAATACAGATTTTTTTTTTAGGATTTTATGGTAAGAGTACCATCCGAGGTTTGACATCACACATTGCACTGATACTGCCAAGGAAATTGTAACCATTTTTATTGACAGATATAAACTCCATACATCAGCGTAAAAATATATATAGTATATATACAATATACTGTCATATAAACACATAAACAAAATAAAGCTGGAGATTCAAAACTAACATTTACTGAGGACATTTCTGTCCTCCCCCTCGCCCTCCTGATCTGTCATCTCAGATGACAGATCAGAACAAAGAATGGTCAATTATGATAATGTTTTCAAATTTCAAGAGATTCTTATATGATATTCATGGTATTATATTCTTGACTAATTTTGACAATTGAACAGACTATTGTGCAAGTGATGACTCACACAATGAAATGATGCTGACATGTTTTGCAGAGAACAACCATTAGACTGAGACTTCAACAAGATCGATTCACTTGGAAACTGTGCTAAATGAAGGCTAACTGTGCTAACTGTGTGCTACCTGTACTTAATCATTTGCAAAGATGTCTAAGACAATTGCAATTTGATAAATGAATGAGAAATGCAATTCTCTTGTGGACAACTGTGAAGTGGTTTGGAGATTTGTCCATGTTGTTTTGAGAATGTAATTTCTGTTTCAAGAAATGAGCCAAACCAATGGAGAAAAACTGTAACATCTGTTCTAAAGAGACAAGATCTGAAGTGCACAGTGTCAAGAAAATGTGTTCACACCTGACATTATGTGCCCTGGGTGTGTCTCATATAAGCACTTTTCATGATAAAAATAGATCAACATTATTAGTTTCCAAAATGCACCTGAATCTATTTGCTACCCACTGACTTAAAGGCCACTGTGTCACATTAAGGAAGGTTTACTGGCAAAAATGTAGAACACATATTTACTCATTTAATTTAGGCAAGGGCCTTGCTTTATGACCCCCATCTTGTGACACCATTTGTTTACAGCAAAAATCAGTCAGAAAGTTTGTTTGGTGGTTTGAAGCAGAACGAAAAAGAACAACACTCTTTCTGGCCTGCAAAGACCACCGTAATAAGAGGAGAAGTCCTCTGTTTGGTTTAAGCGGCAGTCTCACCATTTGGTGTCATTCATTTATACACTAGGGGCCGCCAAACATACAGTTTTATCGATGAATTTCATTTGTTACTGCATAATTTTGCCCTCGCATATTCCCAGCAAAAACAAAACAGCTGGTGAAAAAGGAAGAATGAGAGATTACAGAGTGAGACAGACACTTAAGCGGCAATTCTGTTCCCAAACATTCAAATAAAGACGTAACTGGTACCTGAACGAGGGCTCTTTGCCATAATCCTCACAATATTGATACTTGTTTTTCCACACCTTCACAGCAGCTACCTTTCAAATCCTCAGCTCTCCCTGCTTCTTCAGATTATTCTCCTCTAAGTCAAACATCTGCGATTATAAGACGGAGAAGAAATACCTCTGGACACTGCTCTGGTGTTCCTCCAGAGGCAGTTTTATTAATAACTCATGCTGTTGCTTGGTTATAATCCCTTTCAGTGGGGCCGCACACGAGGCCGCAAAAGACATCTCATATTCAGCTGGGGCATTCTTCTCACACAACTGCTAATGAAACATCAGTGGGTGTAGAGACTCACAGAGCCATTCCACACAGGTTTCAGGTCAGCCATGCCCGCTCACTGATGTGAGACCCTGGATTAATTTTCCTTCTCATTCTGTCTGGAGCAATTCCTGAATGCAGCCTCAAATGTGATATTCAATACTCTTTTCTGTATCGGAGATTTAGCTGATGATGCCTGAACAGACACTGTCACGCTGTATGCTTATGCACACGTTACCTGTGGGACTGGTACAATAATGGATCTGGGTGCAAATACACACACGACAGACAGATTAGCAGAGCCAGAGCAGGAGGGTCAAGTCAGTGTTGCTGAGAAGCTTGTGTGGTTTGTTTTTTTAACAGTAGATGCTGGCAATTCTGCCTTCTGACCCGAGATCTAATGTGACATTTTCACAATGGCAATTTGCAGTAGACACACGCACTTGCACACACACACAGAGACACATGCATGATTGCACACACAAACAAGTCAAATTACAGTTCAACCAGTAGAGGCTTGTGAATGTCAGTGTCAAGGCTTTATAACAGAAAGCGCTGATGGCTGAGTTTACTATATTAGACCATCATGAATGAATGATCCAGCTGATCTTAAAGGTCTCTCATAGATGACCAGTGCAAAATAAATATTGAGTGCTGCAGCAAATTTTTAAAAACTCATCGAATCCAAAAGTGACCACAGTGTGTCCTTTAAATATTGTTAGGTGTTGTGAAAGTACATTTTCTCAGGAATCCATCCATCATCTACCGCTTCATCCTCCACCAGAGGGTTGCGGGGGGTGATGTGCTTATCTCAGCTGACATGGGGCGATAGGCGGGGTACACCCTGGACAGTTCGCCAGTCCATCACAGGGCCACATATAGAGACAAACAACCATTTACTCACACTCTCACACCTACAGTCAATTTAGAGCGACCAATTCACCTAATCCCCATATTGCATGTTTTTGGATTGTGGGAGGAAGCCGGAGAACCCGGAGAAAACCCACGCACACACGGGGAGAACATGCAAACTCCTTGCCGAAAGGCACTTGTTCTGAAGTTGTTCCAAACGGGGCTCGAACCCGAGTGAGAATGGTTTAGATAAACGGCCCTAAACCGTATCCCATTCATTCTCTATGGTAGTGCTGAACCACTACGGACGTAATGCGCAGCTCGGCCACTGCGGATTGTGGCGTTGTAACGCTGAAACTCCGCCTCTCTCTCGCTGAAAAGTTACAGGAGACTCCTGTCATTCATTCAGTGTCACGAGTGATTTCACCTTCGATTAAACAATTTATTTGTTCAAAACAACAAAGGTAAGAGACTTTTCTATAAAAGACTAAGGTTATATCCTTCAGAATGCTGCGAATATGTATTTCTGCGGCACCCGTGATGCACGTTTACAGTATTTTCACATCGTTATACGTTTAAAATTACTTGGAAATGTAAGATGTTTAATATAAATGTAATCCCAAATGGCGTTATATCCAGTAATACTACGCCCAGTTCCGTTTATTATGAAGGTAAATTGTGCAATACACAAAAACAAGTGGTGCAACGGTAAATAAGTAATTCATGTTAATACTGCCTCAAATAAAAGGATATTATATCAACATATTCACAAGTTTGCATTTCATTAATTAGTCTGTGTGAGTGTATACTGTATATAACTGTGTGTGTGTGTGTGTGTGTGTGTGTGTGTATTTCTTGGAAAATAATTAAAATTTAGGCTAAAAGAATGTCATTTATGGTGCTTTAACTGTTTTAAAGATGTATAAATATTATAATATATATAAAATATAATTTTAAAAAGTTCTTAGTCAAAGGTAAAGGTGGTTCTCAGACAGTCAAGTGTCAGGTCTTAGTGTTTCAAAGGGTTCAATGGGCTCTCACCTCCTTACCATAATGTAAGAAGTTTTTCATCAAGGTTAAAGGTACAATGTGTAGTATTTATGGGTTTATATAACCCAAAATCCACTTTTTTATACATATTATGTGCTCTTGCATTGTCTAGTCGCTGTATAATAGTTTTTGTTTCATTTTCGTAGTGTTTCAAAAAGTCATGTAAAATAACATGACCGCGGTTGCATAGCCACTGTTAGCAGCGAGACGCCATGTTTCTACCGGAGCCTGTAAGGACAAACGCGAGAGAACAAAACAAGCGTCTCTTTACTTGTAGCGGAAGTCCCGCCTCCACTCTCTCCGTTTCGTCTGCTACGGCCGCGGTAGCTCGCCCCCTCTCCCTCGCCTCACGAACCTCATCTGCTGACATGGAGAAAGACAACGAGGACGACATTTGACCAGCTGCGGATACCGTAGCGCTCAGGGAAGGGAGGGGGTGAGCAGAGCAGCAGGTCTTTGTTGTAAATTTCAGCCTCTCCTCTAGATGGCACTATTAACTACTTATTTCCCCTTTAAGTGTTTCTAGTAAGTGCTACACGTGTGATATATCCATTACTGTTTCTGTCCCTCCTGCTTTATGTCACAGGCCAGCATGTCAGAGAAAACCTGCTTTTTTTCAAAGATACCTCTGCTAGAATCCAACGGATGCAGCCTAGCTCCTTAAAGACAACCCCTCTCTACAGGACAAGTCTGCACCTCTGAGGGAGGTTGCAGTGAAACAAAATGCCCTGACTGTTGTCCGTCAGAGAGGAGGAGATGTCTCAGAAGAGGTGCGGGGGAATACATCCTGCAATTTGGCAAATATAAGGGAAAATCCTTCAGGTGGCTTTTGGATAATGACGTAGGCTACACACTGTACCGTATCATGCACAGAGAGAGAGAAGAGGCTGCAGGAGTATGCATGTCTGAGGGCCACAACAAGGACAGCTTGCTGCTCATTAGTAAGTTTTTTCAGTATGCACTGATTGTGGGCTTTTTTTCTGCCTGCATTTATTGACATTCAAATACAGCAAAATCATGGAAGATATGTTTATTTTATTCCAAAATAATAAAGTATATAGGACAATGTGTACTCTAATTCCTTCTGTATGTGTCACAGTGATGGATGATGATGAGGAGCTGGAAAGAGCAAATCCAAATGATCTGTTCAGGTTCACAACAGAATCATTTGGGTGTATAAGCCATATAGGTGAAGTAATATTTCAGCAATATGTGCTTTTACCACAATTAATTTGTTTGTGTTTCTTACATAAATTCTGACATAATGTCTATTCCAGGACCATCTGCTTCCCTGTCCAGACCACCTGCTGACACCCAAAGTGAACAGCACAAGTCACTAGAAGATTGTAATGAATCATTTGTCTCCATGAATACACTCATGTTAATAAGTTGTATGTACTGGAAATATCATTCACCATTTACTGTATGTTTTCTTGTCATCTGTCCTTATAGTTTCTTCAACACCCACAGTGAAGAGACCTTTACCTCTTCCTTCTGAGCTACACTTTCTGGTGAAAAAGCTGACTGGTCCTCAGCCAACAGTCTCTGCACCAGGTGTGTGTCACACGATATACATATGCAGTTTTATTTTTCTCCTAAACAGTGTCCACACTGTGCACTGGCAACAAATATAGTAAATAAGTGTATAAATCCATGGTGTAACTCTTTTCTTAAATAATGATGTGCTTGTTCTGTGTACAGTCTTTAATAAGGAAAATAAAAACTGTAAATATGACTCATCACTGATGGACTTCTCATTTTTCATCCTTGTTCTTCTGCTGTTGTTCCTCCACAAGTACTCAGACCAGCCCCTCATACACCACAGCCAGCACACAGTAAGATGTTTTCATGACTACTACTACGACAAAAGCTGTGGCAAAGTTTAACAGAGAGAACAAATGCCACCTGCAATTGTAAATCCACCAGACACATGTCCTGTCCCCCAGCAGACGTTCCAGAAAAGTGCACAGGAAACATTGGTGCAGCAGCAACAGGAACAAAAACCCTGGCAAACAAACACATGCCTCTCATGTGGCAAACCCAAGTCCTGCTACATAAGTGATGGTTCTTCAGTCCAGCACTTTTATCAGCAAGGGCCCATTCGATATCATTACTGCTCCACAAAGGTCTTCTAAGCATATTCTGCAGAGGGCCTGACTAATCTGTCCACGCCCTTTGCAGAATTTGCACAAACAGATTTCTTTTGTCGGGAACTGGAGCTCATAAAGCAGAGAGTGGGGGACAAAGCAGCGAAGAAAAAGCAGAGAACTGTAAGAGAATCCACCAACTCAGGGAACTGAACTCAAGCAAGGGCCAAACAGTGTGCACATTCCAGGGGTGGCTGGAAAGTACATATACTGTCCAGTGAGAATCCTTGATTTGTATAAAAGCAAAGGCCTCACACGAGAAATGTCTTGGGGGCATTTTAAGGCCTCACCATTTCATTTAATGGAAAAGGAGAGTTGGGCAGCAGAGAGGAAGAAGTAGCTGCAGAAATCCAAGTTCTGTTGAAGGTATATGTTTAAGTGTGTTTAATAAACTTTGTTCAAGTTTAAGTAAATGTGTTGTTTGTCTTGATTTTCCATGGTCAGTTTATTTTCAATATGAATAGTATGTCAAATGGTTGGTTTTTCAATTGCAACTGAATGTTAACTTGATTACAAATGTGATTTTTTTTCAGATTTTTAACCTATCTGCTGTGATAAATTCTAAAAGAGTTGCAGTTGTTTAATACCTTGGACAGGGACAGTTAAATTCAGCATTATGGACAGTAGCTGGACCCCAACCCCTCAAAAGGTGCTGCAATTTTATTGGCTGTCAGTGAGTTACAACAATACGCGGCTGGCCCCCGCAGCAAAGGCAAGAGTGCTAACCACTACACCAACCGTGGGCCCTTTGCTCGGGGAATATATACAGTATTATTGACATCATAGTACTCAGTATACACAAAATAATCCCATGGGAAAACCTGCAAAAGTAGCATTTGTTGGTTTGGTGTGAAAGCATCATAAATCTGGAAATTGAAATGTGTTATTACATTATTTAGTTATTAAGTTATAATGTCACAGTTAAAGTGAGCTGGCTCAGTCAAAAACAGATTTTTCTGCTAGAAAGGAGTAGAGGTCAGTGGTTACTGAAGCCAAGAGATTTGTTATGGTTTCTTACATAGCTATAAAAACAAGCCAATGTATTTTTTTTTTATGGTGAGCCTATAAAAACCTGAGCCTTAAGCGGGTGCTTTTTATGTCTGAGCCTCATCAAAGGTTACTTACTGTGCATAAACTTTATCGCATTCACAACTACGGAATGACTATCACCACCTTTCACGTCAGTGAAATGAAGAAAAAAAAAATTATGTGTTACAAAAAACACAAAAATTGAAAACATTGACAACACAAACAGTAAAACTACTGTCACAGTATTTGGGTTTAGAAAATTGGTGCAGTTGTGTGGTAAAGACAAATTTTCACTTTGTGGACAATAAAGTATTCATATTTGTATTCGTATTCGTAATATAAATGTCATGAGATAGAGATGGATTTTAGTATACGCCACAAACTAGATAGATAGATAGATAGATAGATAGATAGATAGATAGATAGATAGATAGATAGATAGATAGATAGATAGATAGATAGATAGATAGATAGATAGATAGATAGATAGACACATTTTCCTTTGACAGGGCTCAAGATTATCTTTTCACACACGCACACGCACATTACAGTTTTTCTCAGTCGCTTTGGTGCTTTTCTCAGATCAGGATGAAAATTCTCATCACTATTAGTTCAACCGCCACAACATTTAGTCATTTGTGCAGTGCAGCAAATTTGTGCAGCAATTTCTCCTCCCTCTGAACAAATTGCAAATGCTCATGTATCAGTTGCTTTCAGTTGCATACAATTCTCTGGTGTTTTATAATATTATCATTTGCTTTTGTCATGTCAGTCAAAGTGAAATATACCTATGGATGAATAGTTGTTCCCAATAAAACTAATTGTCTTCATTTCATTGCTTGAGTCATTGCATACAAAACTGTTGAACTAGTTATCAAATTCTCTCAATCAAATTTTATACCTTTCTTTATAATCTTTCCTGGAAACGTTTCCTAAACTGAACAATTGTTCAATTGGTGAACTTCAGCTTTCACTCATGAGGAGGTGTGTGAAGTATTAGTTGTAACAAGCCACATGTTCACAGTCACTCAGGGAAGAATCCCATGAACCCTCACTTGGCAAGCATATATGAACCGAGCAGGACATAGTGTGTAGCATTTCTACAGAAAGACAGAGAGGGGAGGTGTGAAAGAGATGGGGGGGAAGAGAGAGAGAGAGAGAGGGAGGGAGAGAGAGGGAGAGAGAGAGACACTAGATACAAGTTAGTAGCATTACGGCAATAATGATAACATTATAACATTAACAACACTGATATGCATTTGTATAAGTACAGTACCATAAGAATTTGTTAAAAACCACATATAGAAAAGGTGATCTTGTTTCTAACGGCTGTATCAGTTAATATTAGTTCTATCATGAACCAGAGTGTGTATCTGTATGTCTGTATATTCGTGCATCCATGTATATGTACAGTATGTGCGGACGTAGTCACTTGGCGTGGTCGGGAATCCGTGGTGGAAACCGTGTCGCCCCCCCGGGAGAAGACCGGCAGTAGCCCAGGCACGTGGGGCGTCCACCGGCCCCCCGGGCCATGAGAGACCCGCAGCCGCCCGCTGCAAAGTCCACCCCGAACAAGACCAGGGCAGGGAGCCGCAGAGCCGGAGCCGCCCCCCGCCCAGAGCTCGCACCGAGGGGGCAGGAGGCGACAACACCACGGGCACAGGCCAACCCACCACATGCCGAGGCAGGCCCTGAGGCCCCAGGCCCCCTGGGCAGCACAGCCCACCACCAGAGACAGTGGAGCCTCCCCCAGACCGCCCCCCAGGAGGGCAGGCCAGAGCCCGCCACAGCTATCCCCGAAGCCTACCCCAGAGCCAACCACACGACTTCTCCCCCAGAGAGAAGCAGGCAGAGGCTCACGTAGGGATCCCAGCTGGGGGTCCCCAAGAAACAGGAGACGGCAGGGTCCTGGATCCGCCCCAGGCAAGCCCCCCCGCACAGGGATGGGTCAGAGGCCGAAAGATCCGTCGTGGCGGACCCCACGCCCACCCGGCACAGGGACCCACTGTCCACCCAGAGGCCAAGACGCCCAAAGCCAGCCCCTGCTGAGCGACCGGCATGCGCCCTCCATCACCCCTCCCAGGAGTCATGTCAAGCCACGGCCAGGTCCCCGGGGCTCCCCCCGACAGCCGACCCAACCACCCCCCGCAGCCACCAGCCCCGGCGCTCCATAGCCGCCCCCCAGCCCAGCCGGGAGGCGGCAGGACACAGGTACCCGGGAGGGAGTCAGCCGACTGTTTTTTAATTGAGGCAGACATTCTCTCCATAGAGATGTTGTCAAGCAGAAGATTTCTATATTGGCTTGTAGTTATTTTTGTTTTGTTTTTCCAGTTTATGAGGATTGTTTTCTTGGCAATGCTTAGGCTAGTAATTAGCATGCGTTTTTTCCCTGTTTCTATATTTATTTGACTTAAATCTCCCAGTATACACAGTGCAGGAGTAGGTGGTATCGTGTGATCTAGGCATGCTGAGAGGTCCTCACATATCTTATACCAGAATGTATGTACAGGTGTGCACATCCATATAGCATGCATGTAATTATCTGCTTTGTCTTCATAACAGTTTAAGCATGTGTTTGATTGTAAATACCCCATTCTGAACATTATTTGTCCTGTGTAGTGTATTCTGTGTAGAAGTTTGTATTGTATGAGTTGTAAGTCTGGGGCTTTAATCATTTTGAATGTTAGCTGATATTTGTCTCCAAAAAGTTTCGTCTGGGCTGATGCCTAGGTCTGTTTCCCATTTTTTAGTTGGTAAGGGGATTATTGTGTCATTCTCTGTCAGTAGAGCATACGTTTTTGATAATATTCTGGGAGATGTGAGGTTTAGAAATTGATTTATTATTGGAGGTAGTTCTAGTTCCCATTTACTAGTTCTAAACCTTGTCCGAATTACTGATTTAATTTGCAGGTACTCGAAAAACTTACTACTGTGGATGTTATATTGATGATGCAATGATTCATTATTTTTAATAATTAATTATTTTATTAATTTTCTTGAAACCCTCACACAGGGCACCATTATGTTAGGATCAACAATAGTGACGATCATTTGATTGATAAAAATAAAAGCAATAAACATTAACAAAAGACACAGACCATTCCTTTAAGTGAACAAAAGTAACGCAAACTCTTGTCAGGTGGATATGCTGCAATATTAAGCTCTGAAACTAGTGTGTTTCAAAATAATATTATTAATGTGTCTACAGTGACAAACATGAATTATTCTGTGACAAACAACAATGATACACCACGTACGTTTGAATATGTGTGGATAAGATCAGAGAGGACACTGAAGACAAAACTCATCCTGCGCGCAAACACACACACTTCAAACGTGTGTGTGTGTGTCAGTGAGTAACGCTTTTCTCTAAGTCTTACTTGGAGCAAATAACTGAAATTGATTTAACACAAATTTATCTTTTCTTTATGTAAATAGACACAGCTGCTGACGTGAACGCATGAACACGACAGTCTACGATGTTTTAAACGCTCCAAAATAAAGTTACAAAATAATTTGTTGTAAGAAATTGGGACTTGAATGTTGAGTAGAACATTCCTAATCCCATTTTAATCCATACGATAACAAAATAACCAAAAAAGTTATTCCACCACTGCTGCACCTTTCATCAGAAGAGACAGCTGATGCAGGTGCGCGCTCGTCAGCCGCTGGAGACTCCGGCGCACCTGAGACATCGGCACACCTGAGACATCGGCACACCTGTGACACCGGCACACCTGAGACACCAGCACACTAGCATCTTCTTCCTCCCTCCCCAGCGTCCACAACACAATCAGTGACAGTAATGAATCATTATACAGTAAGTCAATGAGCTCTATCTGCTTATTCTGTGCGTAATGCATGTGTGCGTAACTGGATGATGACGCGTGACACTGACAGATTTATAGATTGTTGAAATGATCTGTAAATTCAGCTCACATGGATAAGTCGTGTCTCAACTAACATGTTACATCAGAAAAACAACACCCACAGGATCAACTATCAATGCACAGCCAGTTTTTTTCAACATTAAAAAATGAGAGCAGCCGGTGACCCTCACATTTAGGTCCTTCGTGTTTATATCTAATTCCGAAATAAACAAACAAACAATAAATAATAATATATTTTTTTCAAATTTATACATCATAAATTGATGCGTTGATCCACACTTTCCATCTTTTTATTTTATTTTCCTCTTTTTCTGCCGCAATTGTCATTGTTCTTCAGGAAGGAGGCGTCAGAGAGGGCGTTTTAGAGTCATTTGTATATTAATGTGTGGGTGGAACGAGGGCGTGCTGTGTTACTCATTCACCTGCGCTCAGTTTCACGTTTGATGGGATGTATAAAGACAAGGGGCCTCATGTACAAAGGTTGCGTACGCACAAACACGTGGCGTACGTCCTTTTCCACGCTCACGTTCAGTTGTATGAAACGTGAAATGACCGTGGAAATGTGCGGTGCCCACGCCAACTTCATGGCTGGCGTACACCCGTTTCTACAGCTATTGTTCCTTTGGCGACACTCAGTGGGGATGCTGGGAAACTGTTAATAAGGTGAAGACAAGTAGTCATCAGAGTGATGTGCGCATCAGAGACACACCTATGAACAATGAACACCTTGCAAATGGTGCAATCCGACGTGAGCGAGTATTTAGGGAACGTGAGGATTTACTTGCAAACGATGATAATTGGCTCATAAGCCGATTTCGGTCAGGAGTGTGCCAGTCAACCCTGAGCCGAGCCATGCTGTGTGGGACGGAATCATCCGAATGTCATCCAGGTTCATCAAATTCCCATACAATACTGTGAAACAGGCCAACATTAAAGCGCAATTTTCAGCGAGAGCCGGTTTCCCTCATGTAATCGGAGCTATTGACTGCCCACACATTGCTATAAAAGCGCCATCACAGGATGAATTTGTTTACGTTAATAGGAAACATTTTCATTCCATCAATGTTCAAATCATATGTGATGCACAAATGCAGCTAACTAACATCATGGCAAGGTGGCCTGGTTCAACGCACGACTCAATCAGTATGACTAACAGCGGTTGGGAATAGGTTGGAGGCTGGCACAGTGCGCGATGGGTGGCTTCTGGGTGAGTAAACAATTATTTTAATTGTCCCGTATATAAACCAGCGCCATGCACATTTGGGCATGTGCGCATTCAAATATCATGTTTTTTTTTCTGCTGGTGAAATTAGAGCTACAGAGCTTTCTAACAAGCCCCTGATCGTCTCCCTGTGTTCAGTGTTCATGTCAGTAAAAGCGGGCGTAAAGTTGGAAATGACGGCCGTGGCGCACTTCTGCATTCATTAATAATAATAATATAAAATAACAAAAAAAAAAAAAATTAAACATGAGTCAAAGTGTTTAATATCCTGCCATCTTTACGCACGAGCAATGTGTGAGCAGCTGATTGTATGATCTGTTGCAGTCACTTTGCTTCGGCGGTGAGCAGAAACCCTCCGCTTCACCCCCACCTTGAGATCTGACCATTTCTTTATAATCTGTGTGTGTGTGTGTGTGTGTGTGTGTGTGTGTGTGTGTGTGCGCGCGCACGATGCGCGGATCCCACGGCATTTACAGACTCACACACACGCTCCCACTGACGTCTTTTTTTGTCATATTTATCCCTGTTGACAGGGTACCAAACAAAATCTTCCTTCGCGTTTTCATTCATTCACTAGAATATCTTGCTCAGACTGTGTGAAATTCCTTTACTTTCCTTTGTTCATTGCGTTATTTGATCAAAGAGGTGAATCTCAGGGTCTATTTAAATTGATTTGCATATGTAAATGGGGCGTGGACAGGGAGGAGTTTGGCACCTCTGCATGTGCGCTCAATTCCACGTTGATTTGGGATGTACAAAGGGAACGTGCTTGGATCCATGCGTACGCACACTTTGATACATCTGAATTTATTTGTGCTTACGACCGTTTTTTGGGTTTTGGCGTACGCCAAGATTTAGTAGGAAATCCACGCAAGTCTTTGTACATGAGGCCCAAGGTGCGCAGGACTCAGCGTACGCACGGTTTTATAAATCTGAGAATTTCTTTGCGTACGTACTTTTCAAATTTTGTGAGTACGCCCCCTTTCAGTATGAAAGCTACGCACTCTTTTATACTAGGCCCCAGTTGATGTGTGTGTGTGTGTGTGTGTGTCAGTGAAACAGGAGGAGATAAGAAAGATAAGAGAAAGGAGTGTTGCAGTTGCTGGCCACTCCCACCCCTGGGACCAGAACGGTGGGGGGCATGTGCAGTAGCTGTGACTGTAAACGCACGCCTCCACCAAAGATGGCGCCAAAAACACATTAACATCAGGCCGCAGATCTTAGACCGAACACGTGGCAGCATGGCTGTAGGAGCATGTGTTCGATTCAAGGTGGTGCCTGTGAGACCTCTAAAGCAGTTCGGGCGTCAGGTATGGAGGGATGCGTCACAAACAAACACAACATAAATTAAGCCTGTCTCACCAAAATTGAATGAGGGTAGGAGGGCAGCAATGTGCGAGACACCTGCACAGTGAGATGCCTGCAAAAATGTAAAGAAGATTTTCTCAAGAATAAAAAACACAGACTAGCTCTGTCACCGCTCTCCTTGTGCAGGATGGTGGGGGTGGTGTAAGATCAGTGTAAGATTGGTGTAAGTCGTATGTCACATAGTGAAGCCGGCAGTATTTTGACAATTGCTCTGAATACCTAGGGCAGGAGACAGACGTTACACAGCAAAGACTGAGATAGATTTTTTGTAGCAAATGTTAATGTTAGGGAATACATTGACCCAAGTGACAGCTTCAAACCATTTTCAGCAACATAATAATTTCACTTGATTAGTTTTCCAGAACTCAGCAGTGTTGCTCCCTCTTCACTTGTGTGTCTATTCCTGCTGAAAAAAACAGCTTAGACCAGCTTAGGATGGTTGATGGTTTTCTGTCACGATCTCACCTGCACCTTCCTCATTAATTTTATTATTTAGGCTTTTGTGTACTGCTGCTGCGTGTCCTTCCTTCCTTCTCACTCTGCAGGGGGCGTGGCTGACCTACATTCCTCAGACGCTGGTGATTGACTACACCTGAGCGGCTCCGCCTCACCTGCTCCTGATCAGCAATCAGGAGGACTCTTAAGCGGAGCCGTTCCTCGTCACCGGCGTCAGATCGTTGTTCACTCTCAGTCGGTAAAGGTTATGCAGTTCTACTGTCGCTCAAACTTACCTTCTGTTGGATACTCACTCATCTCTCCTCGCTCCAGGTCGCCACGTCTCCTGCACCTCCGAGAAGCCACTGGTCGTTTACCTGCTTTCCCTATTCTTCTGGGAATCTCCTCAGTTGACTCCAAGCCAGTGAGTTTGTTCCGTGCTGGAACTCCACTAGTTTTGGAAGTCACTTTTTGTTAACTCCTTTTTGTAAATAAATATTACTTTGTTTTGAAATATACTTACCGTCTCCGTCTGCTTCCGGGTCCACCTCCTAAGTAAATCCTGACATAACGATCTGACCAAACATGGACCCGTCGGAAGTTGACGCGCTTAGGCAGGCACTCGCTGCACAGGGTACGTTGATCGGCTGTCACAGTCAGATACTCAGCGAGATAACTAACTCACTTCGGGAGCTAACGGCTAACATCGCTAGGTCTGCTAGTCCTCCTGCAGCCGCAGTCACTTCCTCCTCCGCTAACTCGGGGAGGAACACTGTTCCGGGTAGCTTCGGGTTAGCCGCTTCCGCTACCTCACCACGAGAACCATTCGTGCCCATTCCCGAACGTTTCTATGGTGAGATTGGGAAATGTTCCAGTTTTTTGTTTCAGTGCTCCTAGGTCTTTAACCTACAACCCCTCACTTATCCCAATGATAACGCGAAGATTGCCTTTGTGGTTAATTTATTGTCGGGATGAGCTGCTCAGTGGGCAACAGCCACACTGTGTAGCACCGCTCCGGCGTCCGTCAGCTATAGTTCATTCACAACCGATCTCCGTAAAGTTTTTGACCATACACTCCAGGATTCAGACATAGCTACGCGAATAATCAATACAACCCAGGGTAACTCTTCAGTCGCTGACTTCTCGATTCAATTCCGTATTCATGCCGCGAAGAGCGGCTGGAATGATTCCGCGCTTCGAGCTTTGTTTATTAAAAACCTCAATGGGGAAATTCGGGATGAATTAGCTACTCAAAATGATTCTTTTGACCTCGACTCACTTATTGCTCTATCGATCCGGCTTGATAACCGCATCCAGGAGAGACGCCGCGAAATAATCGCCAGTTCACGTCGTGTAGCTAGCTCATCACAGTTAACCCCGAACCAGTTACCTACTTCTCCACACGCTCCTCCGTCTATCTCTCTATCTCTATCTGATCCTCCCGAACCCATGCAGCTGGGTCGGACTTGGCTCACTTCCGCGGAGAGGACAGTGAGACTTAAAAGTGGAGCGTGCCTGTACTGTGGGGCCCTGGACCATCGGCGAAGCTCCTGCCCCATACGGCCAAAAGACTGAGCCCGTCAACACACGCAGGAGTGTTGGCGGGCGGAGCTGTTTCCTGTCCCAACCACCAACAAATCTCTCTCCCTGGCAAATTCGGTGGTCGCAGCAGTCGATATCCCTGTCCTGTTTGGTCGATTCCGGGGCCGACGATTGTTTCATCGACGTGAAGACCGCTAACCAGGCTGGGATCCCCACGGTGCCTCTCCAGGAGCCCAAAAATATCCTCGACCTGGACGGCAGAATCCTGGCTACGGTGACTCATCGCACGCAACCCATCACCCTCGTCCTCTCCAGCAACCACCACGAACTTTTACAACTTTTACTGATTCCCTCCTCGTCGGCACCTGTCGTCTTGGGTCTTCCCTGGCTGGCTCTGCACAACCCCCGATTCGACTGGGCAACGGGGCAACTCTCTGGCGGGAGCGTCCCCTGTCAGTCCCGATGTCTCCACTTCGCCATGCCGTCTTCCGCCGTGGTTCCCACCACGATACCAAGAGCTCCAGATCTGTCCACGATCCCCAAGGCCTACCACAACCTCGGTTAGGTCTTCTCTAAGGAGCTGGCTCTCTCCCTTCCTCCTCACCGCCCGTACGACTGCGGAATCGATCTCCTCCCTGGTGCTAAGCTCCCGTCCAGCCGAATGTACAATCTGTCCCAGACCGAACGCAGCAGCATGGAGAACCACATTAATCAGTCGTTGGCCGCCGGACTCATACGCCCGTCCTCTTCTCCAGTCGGTGCAGGGTTTTTCTTCGTCCAGAAGAAAGATGGGACTCTGAGACCCTGCATCGACTACCGTGGACTTAATGACATCACTGTACACAACAAGTACGCTCTTCCCCTAATGGACGCTGCAATCAGCCTACTCTGCCAGGCAAGAATCTTCACCAAACTCGATCTCAGCAACGCCTACCATCTGGTTCGTATTCGGGAGGGCGATGAATGGAAGACGGCCTTCAACACTCCGATTGGTCACTTCGAGTATCTGGTGATGCCCTTCGGACTGACCAAAGCCCCAGCTGTATTCCAACACCTGATGAACGACGTGCTGCGGGATATGCTGGACAAATTCCTGTTTGTTTACCTCGACGATATCCTGATCTTCTCAGAAACTGAAGAGGAACACGTCAAGCATGTTCGAATCGTACTGCAAAGACTGTTAGAGAACAAACTTTATGCCAAAGCGGAGAAATGCACTCTTCTGTTCCCTTCCTCGGGTTTATCGTGGACCAGGGAAAGCTGTCACCAGACCCTGCAAAGATCAGCGCAGTGAAAGACTGGCCCACTCCCTCCACACAAAAGCAGCTGCAGCGGTTCCTGGGGTTCGCCAATTTCTACAGGCGATTCATCAGGAACTACAGCAAGGTGGCGGAACCCCTCACTCGACTGACTTCGCCACAACGTACCTTTTCCTGGTCCAGCGAAGCTGACACTGCCTTCAACCACCTCAAGGAGCTGTTCACTTCTGCTCCCATCCTCTCCCACCCGGATCCCTCCCTCCAGTTCATCGTGGAGGTGGACTCCTCGGATACGGGGGTTGGTGCGGTCCTGTCTCAACGCTCGACTTCGGACCAGAAACTACACCCCTGCGCCTTCTTCAGTCGCCGTCTATCCCCAGCTGAAGTCAATTACGACGTGGGGAATCGAGAACTGCTGGCTGTCGTCATGGCACTACAGGAGTGGAGGCACTGGCTGGAGGGAGCGTCTCAACCATTTATTGTTCGGACTGATCACAAAAACCTGTCATATTTACGAAATGCCAAAAGACTGAATTCCTGACAGCCACGCTGGGCCCTTTTCCTGGGTCGCTTCTCTTTCACCCTCACCTTCCGACCTGGCTCTCGTAATGTGAAACCTGATGCACTTTCTAGACAATTCTCACCTGATCCACCTTCCTCATCTCCCGATCCAATTGTGTCTCCCTCCTGCATTGGGGCTGCATCCTGGCCTGTGGAGGAAGTGGTGCGACGGGCCCAGCAGGAGGAACCTGACCCAGGAAGAGTCCGCCTAACCGGCTCTTCGTGCCCAGCTCTGCACGTTCGGAGGTTCTGCAATGGGCTCACGGATCTAAACTTACCTGTCATCCATGTAACGCTCGCACCCGCCGCTTCCTGCGACAACAGTTCTGGTGGCCCTCCATGATACAAGACACATCAACCTTCATCCAAGCCTGTCCCATCTGCGCCCGAGGGAAGACTACTAATCGCCCTCCAGCTGGTCTCTTGAACCCTCTCTCCATTCCTCGTCGCCCATGGTCCCACATCGCAGTGGATTACGTCACTTGTCTGCCACAGTCTCGCCTCAACACCACGGTTCTGACGGTGGTTGACCGGTTCTCTAAGGCTGTGCACTACATCCCACTACCCAAGCTTCCCACTGCCACTGAGACTGGAGATTTACTGGTCGACCACGTGTTCCGCCTCCATGGTTTCCCCACAGACATTGTGTCGGACAGGGGTCCCCAAATCACGTCACAGGTGTGGAAGGCGTTGGCTCTGTGCGCATCCGTCAGCCCCCCCCCCATGGATACCACCCCCAGTCCAACGGCCAGACTGAACGAGCCAATCAAAGCATGGAGAGTGCTCTCCGCTGCGTGGCAGCCCGACATCCTGCCCGCTGAAGCTCCATGCTCTCCTGGGTCGAGTACGCCCGCAACTCCCTCATCTCCGCTTCTACAGGCATCTCTCCCTTCATGGCCTCCCTTGGATACCAACCTCCCATCTACTAGTTCCAGGAGGAGGAGATCGCCGTCCCTTCCGTCCAGGCCAACCTGCGCCGTTGCCACGCTGTCTGGAGACAGGTACGGGCCTCCTTGGAACGATGTTCCCTCCAGACCCAGAAGCAAGAAGCTCACCTGCACCTTCCTCATTAATTTTATTATTTAGTCTTTTGTGTACTGCTGCTGCGTGTCCTTCCTTCCTTCTCACTCTGCAGGGGGCGTGGCTGACCTACATTCCTTAGACGCCGGTGATTGACTACACCTGCGCGGCTCCGCCTCACCTGCTCCTGATCAGCAATCAGGAGGACTCTTAAGCGGAGCCGTTCCTCGTCACCGGCATCAGATCGTTGTTCACTCTCAGTCGGTAAAGGTTATGCAGTTCTACTGTCGCTCAAACTTACCTTCTGTTGGATACTCACTCGTCTCTCCTCGCTCCAGGTCGCCACGTCTCCTCCACTTCCGAGAAGCCACTGGTCGTTTACCTGCTTTCCCTATTCTCCTGGGAATCTCCTCAGTTGACTCCAAGCCAGTGAGTTTGTTCCTTGCTGGAACTCCGCCATTCTGCCAAGCCGATCCTGCCGCAGCTGCACTCTCATTTCTCTCTCTATCTCTCACACACTCGTTCACTTCCACTAGTTTGGGAAGTCGCTTTTTGTTAACTCCTTTTTGTAAATAAATATTACTTTGTTTTGAAATATACTTACCGTCTCCGTCTGCTTCCGGGTCCACCTCCTAAGTAAATCCTGACATTTTCACTGGTTTTAGGCTGGTTTAGTTGGTTTACTAAGCTGGACAAGCTGGCCAGGCTGGTGTGTCAGTCGCTGGCCAGCTGGTATGGATGGTCACCCAGTCAGCAAAGACTCATTGTTGTTGTGGGCACCAGGAAAACGGTCCTCACAATGTCTAGTTTTAATTCTACTATAGTTGATAGACATTTGGTCCTTACTCACTCACATTTGCTCTCTTGCATTCTTTCTTTTTTTTTAGCCTGGAACAAACATGGTGGAGTTTTTACATGGTGGAGAATCTTCATGAGGCCAGATCCAGACCCTACACCTATGTCCTGACAATCACCATCCATCTTAGGCTTTTACTATTATTGCCGGAGATGCTTTGGAGCATGATTCACTGCTTAAGGCCATTGATGTCTGCTTTAAGGCATTTTTCATCTTCGACATTGAATATCCAAAGCAGTGTAAGCATGTGTGGGAATTCCTACAGAGCGCAGTCTATAAAATGCCAGGAGGGGAGTCCAAACAGGTGAAGTTCCTTCAGACAAGAGTACTTGCGTGCAAGTAGAGCTAACTACCTTTTTCTAATTTAAAAGCTGTTCTTGAGGCCAACAGGTGTTTAATGTTGACTTATTTTATTGTTTGTGTTCCAGTGACCTGAAAGACGCTGAATTTGATTTTATATTGTAGATATTTTTCAATAATAAATGTTTTCCAAGATTCCAGTATTGTTTAAAGGCGCCATCTGTAACAATGTGGCCAAAAACAGTTACTACACTCAAAATCAAAACACTGCGGCGAGTCGTAATAGGCTCCCACTCCACCCCTCCCTTCGAGGTTGCCAGAGCGGTTGACATGTAACTCCGTCAGCAACAAGCGAACGAGCGTTTTATCATAAATGAGTGGCTATAAGACACACAACTCTGTTCTCTCAGTGAAGATCAAGATGTATAATCATTTATGGTAACATTAGCTGTTGACTAGGGATGGATATATCAGATGGAATAACTTTATGCATGATATTTGACAGAACTGTCCTTCATTTTTGCCTCCTCTTTTACAATGTTCTGTAGCAGGGCTGCCAACTTCTGAGAAAACCTTAGAGTGAGACATCGTGGCATGCGGGGCAAATTACCACCACACACCCAATATATTTATGGTAATATTTTATGCATCGCAAGCTTATTAATGCTTTATACAATAATAAGGTAAATAATGTTGACATTCTGCATCTGTTTTGAAATTCCTCTCAGCTTTAAACTCTCTCCACGTTCAAAAGCATGTCCTATATAGACCCTCGCTTTGCCGCAAACTTTATCTTGGCGTTTTTGACATTCATACCAAGGTCTTTTAGGTTTCCTTTCGTTTCATTTCAATTGGGTTAGGGTTAGGATTAGGGTTAGACTCTACTGAGACTCTACTGACCGCTATGATTGGTAAACGGTAAATCAGTTTTTTATATGAGCTTTGCATGACCAAACTCTGACCAGCTTAACCAGCAATGGTGACCAGCTTAACCAGCTATGGTGCCCATCCCAGCTTAGGCTGGTCAGGCTGGCAGACCAGCCTGGTCAATCTAAGCTGTTTTTTTCAGCAGGGTTGTTCAACCCTTAGAAGACTGAGCTGCTTTTTTCTATTACTTTGTTTAAACGTACAGTACAGAGGGTATAAGAATGTATTATAGAGTGTCTTAAATCCACTTTGGAGAAGAATAAAACAATATTTTTCACCAACTATATAAACAAACCTCAGCAAATGTAGTAAAAATGTTTGGATTGAATTTGCGAAATTTGGAAAAACGTCATAGTTCAAAGGCTCCTTTTTATGAACAAAAAAAGAAAAGAAAAACACTCTATTTGTGTCTTCTACACAATAATTGCTACTTTATATCAGTACTAAAAAACCCCCCCAGTCAAATCTTAAAGCGGAACTAGACCGGAAGTTCCTATTATCGCTGTTTTTTTGGTGTGTATCTGCGTCATTACCTTGTTTATGAAGCCCTGACGGTTCGAAACAAACAGTTCAGCCACTGCTGAGAACGTTGTGTTTTATTGTAATCTCGGGGCTCAACGAGATCACTGAAAATCCCGTAATAGTTACGTAAGCAGCGGTTCTCCTGAACAACTGATTCGTCCTGCTCCGGGCGGTAGTCCGGGCACATCCGGTTACGTACATTGAACGGCAGAAGACGAATAACGTCCGTTGTGGAGGTGTTTCACGAGCAACAGTGTCTTCTGACTCTGGGTCTGACTCCGGTTTAAAGTCATAAAAGGGACTGCGGCGGGGAGTCGTGACGAAGCTATTTTTAAACACTGTTAAAACAATGTTTTGATAATGAGTAGCAGTGCAACCGCCGTTCCAGAGGGGGGCGCTGCGCTTCTGAGAACGGATGTTATGGATAGTACTGGCCAATCACTCTGTCAAAGACTCTGTCTTCTGGGGGCGAAAGTTCACTCTGAAATCTCGCAGCAGAAAAACACTGTCAGAAAAGAGGATTTTTATCGGCTAGTTTGCAGCAACTAGGAGGTTTTTGACCATAAAAACAAGTTAATATATGTAAGTAGACCTCCATAACTAACATTTTTGTGCAACAGGACCACTCTATGTCACCTTTAAGGATGAAGCACCATAGCACATAGCAGTTCAATCACCCTGCCAAAACAGCCCTGTTCAGAACGGTCAGTTTTGAGTGCCTGTCTCTTTAAATGCAAATGAGACACAGGAAACTACATCAGCGTCACTGAGGCTCCGGCAGCTAACAGCAGTTAGCATTTGGAAAAGCGATCATTTGCTGACTCTAGCCGGCACATTGCCGTCATATATAAAATGTATCCACTGGACACGTAAATCCTCTGAGGCTGGAAGTTTGTGTAGAACTCTGTGCAGCCAAGAATAGAACACTTCGCAGACTTCTTCTCTTCTGGATACTATTTTTCTCACCTGCACGCTCACAGTTTTTTTTATGGACAAAGCAGAGCTTCGTGATAGAACAATTCCAGGAATATATTGTGATCACAGTGAGTGCGGAAGTCAACATTGCATGATTTATCTCCTGTACTTAGAATGAGGTGGACCACAAAAACATGAATGAGTCTTCTTTTTTCACTATTTGCCTACTCATAGGGCCTCCAGTCCCAAATATAGGTATTTATATGATTAAAAAGTTGATTTTGCATAATATGTCCCCTTTGGTCCTAAATGTAACCAGATCCTCAGAGGTTAGGTTCTGCCTCATTAGGACTAAGTTATGGTCTCCATGAGGATTTGTGGACTGGTCAGTGTTTATGCCAGAAACACACACAAACCAGCCTGTTCTCATGAAAGTTTCATACTGAAAGCAATAGAAGTAGTGCACAGTGCAAGTTTCGCCTTGAAGCTGTGGTCATGTGACGATGCGCTATATGCCCTTACCTGTCCCCTTTCCTAACTCATAAACATAAAAGTAACCGTAATATGACCTAGAGACCTGAAAAATATTGGTAATAACTGAGAAACTGTAAAGTGTATTCGTTCACTCAGGGATTTTTTTCCCCTGAAGCATGTGCACTAGCACTTGCGTCATTGGATTTTTTTAGGATAATTCATGAAAAACAGGGTACATACCACTGCATGAAAAGTGGGATTTGCGGCAGTTATCGTCCCTGAGAATTGCTGTGAAACTCCCAGTCAACTGGGTGTTTCAGTCAGTTGCCGATAACTGCCAGGAATTGCCGTAAACTTGCTGTCTAGGTGAGAAAATCACCCCCCCAGCTCCTAGGAGAGGGTAAGGTTTTCACATGTAAATGACCAAGCTGTGATCTGTTCAAATGCAAATCAGGAGTGTGTCTCCATGGAAAGATACTGTCTCAGGAGCCATGAGTTTTGCTCAATAGTTTCCCTGTAGAAGGAATTTCAGTTTACATTTTGAAGAGCCATTATTTTTTTTGAACAATTGGAGTATTATTTAATTGTATTATGTGGTTAAAAATTGGATTATACCACCACACATTTAAACTGCTATGTATCAACATTGTGTATAGATTCCCAGCTGTTCATGGTAACTACTATGAATGATGAGAAAACATAAGACAATAACTTAAAAGAAATCTATAATGGTGCCTGACAGTTTAAAACTGTAAAAAACATGTTTCATATTGTATAACAATATCTATATAAACTGGCCCCAAAAAGAAGAGAAGGTTCTACAAATGAAAAAAATCAAATTTTTACACTTCAGCGGTTTCCAGAGAAAGTGCCACAAGACTTGAACTGAATTGCTCTAAATTTCAGCCAGTGTGCAGAGTAGTATGACTACTGTCACCTTTTCTCTAGAACAGCTAAACTTCAACTGGCTGTCATTAAAATGTCTGTCTGGATGGAGATGAAGCCAAGAAACTTTAGCAAGGACATGTTTGAATGCAGTGGTTTTAGACATACTAAAACTGCTTTATAACAGCTGGTCTTGGTTCAGATAGAGGGTCAAATGGTCTGTCATAGAGCGGTAATGCACCTAGGGGGCGGTAGTGCACCTATAGATGGATATACTGCCAACATAAACAGAAGAAGAGCGCCTCAGTGCCAGTCAGCTCAGTTTATCGATTGAGAACATGTTTCATTATAAATCAGCGAGTGTTTGCTCTGTATTAGGTTGTAATAACCAACACCAGACACTCCACATTCTTCCTGTCGATAAGGACAGAAAAGCGGGGTGGATATCTTTTATTTTTGGTGGGAATGCTGCTGCTACATTCCCAAAACACTCCGTGTGTGTGCTAACCGCTTCACAGAGAAGTGTTATTCAAACTTCGGGCATTACCATGCTGGACTTAGCACAAGACTTCATCTAATCGAAGGAGCAGTGTCAACAATAACTGATGGATTACCTGCAGCTCAAGTTGTAAGTATTTCCAACAATGAAACTTTGTTTGTGTATTTGTTCTGTCGTGTAGCATTAGCGATAGGCGGCTAAGTGCTAAGCTACACGTGTTTGCCCGTGTTTCATTTGCGTGTATGTGTGTCTCTCACGCCAGTAAACATAACGTTCTTCAGGCTAAGAGCTGTTTGCAGGCCGTGCAGGAAATGTGTGTTTATTATCCTACATATGTTGAAACACTTGAGATAAGCAGCTAAAGCTAAAGACGTGTATTATTTTCGAGTAGAGAACAACTTATTGTAAATATGACGAAGATTCAAGTAAAGTAATGCCAGTCTTTTTTTGTATGATCCGTAATATTATTTTAATCTTTACTACTTTCCATTCCAGGGTCATTTTATCCACACAGGCACTCAAACAGAAGCTAAAACTGTGCCCCTCAGCTGTCAATTGGGACCTTGAAAGAACAGCAAAAGTAAGTAGAATTGTAATTTTGTAGAACCCAAATACTGAAGAGCATAAAATGTTCACACATCTACTCTATAGGGAAACAGACACCAACATGGCGTCCACGGAGGCCAGACTGGCGTCGCTGGAGGAAACAGCTGTGGAATCATGAGCAACAAACTGTGGCTGTTTTGATACGAAGAGGAAAAGGAGGGTCACAATCCCAAAATTGCAATAAATACGTTTCTCTCGTCTTCATAACGCAGAGGGAAACGACAGGAATTATGACTCCATATAAGGGTAAGAGTTTAAGGAAAAAAACTTGACAGTTTACATAGGAGTATAAGTAAATGTGTCTGACCTGACTGTATTTTTTATTTGCTTACAGACTCAGCTTGACTCGCCCCACAATTCCGCTGTGACTTTACATTTGGTGGAAACTCTCTCTGCAAGCCCGGATATGTGTGGAGTAGACTCTTGAGTCTATATGTAAGTAACTTTAATGTAAAAAAAATTGTTGTTTGTGGTGTTTTTATAAAAATTAATGCCTGTTGCCTCTCTTTTTGTCAGTAGCATGTAAGACATACTACGAGACACTCCAGAAGAACTTGCATATGAACAGATAAAGTCAGCCAGACCTTGCGGCCCAATCAGGAGCAGTGAGAGGTGCAGCCCGGAGCAGACAGAGAAGAAAGAGGGTACGATTGAAATCAGTGCATGATTTAAAAACTTTTTTTCTTGACCTTAATAATAAGTACTAAGGCTGAATCCCAATACCACCCCTTAGCACTCCGGCACAATTTGTAAATGTTAAAAAAAAATAGTGATAGCAGCTAGCTAACCACTTACGAAAGGAACGCCGGGATAGCATCGGCTACGACTAGCTAGTAATTCAAAACAAACTTGACTAGTGATTCAGAAACACCGTTGACAATTGAAGAAGACCACAATACAATCATTACACATGACTGTCGTGATTAAAATACTGAAAATACATTTGTGTGAGTCTTTAACGACCAGCTTTCAAACTTCGCTGACAGGTGACGCAGCGGAAGCTGCGAAATTCCTCGAAGCCCTCCGTTTCAAGTGTGGTCCTGAGGATGCTTCGTTTCGAGGGCTACGTAGCCCTACGGCTTGGCCCTACCCCTTAACCCTTATGAGAAATGAGACAGCCCTACCCCTCACATGAACGCGCAAAAACAAGGGGTAGGGGGAAGGGGGAGGGCTAAGGGGTGGTATTGGGATTCAGCCTAAGTGTGACATTATACTAAACTAACTGGTTAATTAGACAAACGCATACATACATACATGTGTGTGTATATATACACAAATGGAGCAGCACTTATTGTACTGCTTGTGTTTCCAGCTGCTGGAAGCAAGGAGGGCTGTTTTAACCAAGGATGAGATGGACTTCTGCAGGGGCATCACAATTGACTTGATGTCTGATGAGGAGGATGGAGGACAAACTGTGTTTTGTAATTGTGGGCTTTATAAATAAAATCTGATTTGATTTGATGGCTCAGCTGATGGAGAAGCTGGGTGGAGAGTTCAGCCTCCATCCTTCAACAAGAGAGACTGGAGAGGGACCCAGAGTACTGAACAACCCACCACACAAGGCTGCATAATGGGCCACTCTCTGCAAGACCTGCTCCAACTTCTGACCCTGAAGCAGCCAAAAGAGAGATTTTTCATAAAGCATGTTTATTTGTGGTTTCTTTTGTAAATAAAGCTTCACTTTCTATATGTACTTTCTTATGTCTCTTATTCTCTATTGTGACTTGGAGTTATCACTAAATAATAATAGCCATAAGAATAATTAGTAGTAGTATCATTATTGTTATTAATATCTGTATTATTATAATCATTATTAAAAATGGGAGGGGCAAATGGCCATTTGTTCCAAAGGTGACCAATGAGTGAGGGGTTTGCTGTCCAGTCACAGAGGATTTTACTATGGAACTGTGTGGTTTCATCCAATGGTTGTGTGTCAGCCAGCGCTGGTCTGACGATCGAGACATTGATATGCTCAGTTGAGCTCATAGCATTTAGCGGGGTTCGCGGGCGGCCCTTGCGGCTTCCCTGCGACCCCCCCCCCCCCCCCCCCGTTCGTTATCATCAATTATCGGGAACAGGCAAACGTCGAGGACAACGGCTGATAACTGCCGAGAATCACGGGCGTTCGCGGTGCGAACTGGGTTTTCATGCAGTGTACATTTGTGTACAAACCCTTCATGAGAATACCTAGCACAAACGCACAGTAGTTTATTAAGACTCAGTTCCCACATGCACCTCACGCAGTTTTGAGACATTTTGCAGCTACAAACAGATCATCACACCACTGCTGTAAAAGAGCAATTGTGTTTTGCCTTTTAGTGATGCGCACGTGTCCTCCAATTTATGCATCTTGCTGGATTATGTGTATGCAAAAATTCCAGATTCCACTGCGCAACCATCTCTAGGATCATCAAAAGATACTCATGTTTTTATTTTCTTATTTCCATTTTTTTTCCCCAGATTTTTCACAGGCTGACTTTAGCTGTTTGTGGTGCCTTTCACAAATATTTGACAAATATTAGCGTGAATGCTGTCAGCTGCAACGGACAGTAAGTTAGCCAACATCACTGACGGCAGTTTTCAGTAAAATATAATCGGTCATTGTTCTATCTTTAAAGAAGTTGAGAGTAAAGGTAAATGCTCATCTGAGAGACCATATTCAGAGTTTCCCAGGAGTAATTCTTCTTCAACATTTAATGAGGATACATCACATGTCACACATCAATGGTGGACCAGGTCAGTCTGAGGCCAGCATTAAATGTTAGTTGGCGAGCCTGGGTAACAGCTAACAAAGCTACCAGCACACAGCACACTCCAGTGAGGAGCAGCAGTGCAGTCTTTGTGAAAGTCTGATTGTGGCAGCGCTCTGCACTGCGTCTCCTACTTCTCTGCTCCTCTGTGTTTGGGTGATCCAACACTAATGACTCGCTCTATGGTTACAGGGGCTTGGGGGAATGCTGGCAAGTGTGGGAGGGGAGGAGGAGCTGGTGAGGACTGACAAAGACTGCGATGAAGTGAACAGAAGCACAACACACCATGAACACCATTATACTTCTACAACTGCGTAATGCGTCCCCTCGAGCCCTCATACTTCTCCGTTGTGGTGCCGGCTACGCACTGCAATTTCCCACCCGATCAGTAGGGGTCGCTACGCAAGGTTGTTGTGCTTGCAGCTACAGTGAGCAATGGCGTCCGAGAGAGAACAAGCGTTGTTGTTGTTGCAGCTGAATAATATCGAAACACAGATACTTTTGATACAAAAGTGGAGACGTGAAAGATGGTGAAGCAAAAGATGAGTTGGGTAGGAGCTACTCTGCTGTCACTCCTGACGAGCACGAGGAGCTCCTCATCCTGAGCTGGCCTACTTCTCCAAAGCTGCATGCAAGCAAAGGTGAGAATACATGGACCAATCGATCAGCTTACCTTTCTCTGGACTCAGGCTGCGAATATTTCTGGATATGTCCATTGGTGTATTCCCAAAAGAGGCAGTTACATGTGCTGCTAAAACACGGGTGGAGATACTGGCTTCACCCTAACTGCCATCTTGATGGCTTTCTCTGGTCACAGGCACGCCTTGCCCCTCAGGTTTCATCATCCAAGGTGAGCCAGACAACTATTTTGGGAGAACCTATCCTCTCCACTTTTTACTCTACCTTCGTGGCACAGTGCTACCTCTCTTCCATTGTTCTGCCCTCATGAAATCCCATCCTCTCTGTGACTGTCTCTGAATGTGCTAATGTGGCGGGAGGCAGCAGAGACAATTGTGAGGTCTTGCACACTACTTCTCCTTCTTTTGCCTCTACTGTACAAACTGGAGGGAGAGGGGGGTGTTGCCTGGAGAGCTTTGGGAGTGTGCTCAGTGCAGTCAACCACTCACGGCTCTTGTAGGAGAGGGGGAAGCGCTCAGCTCAATGCCGATCACCTGGGAGCACAAGCGCAATTAGATGGAAAAGGGAGGGAGAAGTAGAAAAGAAGAGAGATGAAGGAGGGAGAGAAAAATGAAAGGGAGGAGGAGGAGCAGGAGGAGGATGTGGACACAGATGCATCAGCTGAGGTATAGGGGAGGAGTGTGAAGAGAACGAGGGGAAGAGAGGGATGTGAAAGGCACGAAGGAGGCAAGGTGTCTATGATTTGCAAGTAGCAAAGAGCCACAGCATGTGGCACACATGTTTTATTCAGCATGGAGCTTCTGGAGGAGAGTATGGGTTAGCAGGTGGCCAAGAGAGAGGACATACAGATATGAGTAAAACAGGAGGAAGAGGAAATAAACATGGCCACTTTTTTTGATTTGGGTCCGAGGACTTCCTACAAACTTGTAGGAAAGTCTGGCTGAGGACTACATTGTTCATTATGATTACATTTATATTGAAACAAATCTGCTTTGTTACTGTAGAAACTCTCTGGAAGCGAAGAAAACAGAAACAGAAACATCAAAGCTGTTTATGGATTTAAGGGGATTTAAAAAAAAATAAATAAATAAATGCTTTCATAGAAATCTAATGTAGATTTTAGGGCAAATAATTGCTTTAATACCCTTATTTAGGATTCACATAAGCCCTTAAAAAACATGTTCTTAAGAGCTTTATATGAACATATATTTACAGTGGTATGCAAAAGTTTGGGCACCCATGTAAATTTTCATGATTTTCCTTTATAAATTATTGGTTGTTTGGATAATAAATATCAGTTAAATATATCATATAGGAGACAAACAGTGATATTTGAGAAGTGAAATAAAGTTTATATGATTTACAGAAAGTGTGCAAGGATTATTTAAACAAAATTAGCAATGTGCATAAATTTAGGCACCCTTGTCATTTTATTGATTTCAATACCTTTAGCACTAATTATTGGAACTCAAAATTGGTTTGGTAACATCAGTGACCCTTGACCTCCATACACAGGTGAATCCAATCACGAGAAAGGGTATTTAAGGAGGTCAATTGTAAGTGTTTCTCCTCTTTGCATCTTCTCTGAAGAGTGGCAACACGGGAGCCTCAAAACAACTCTCAAAGGACCTGAAAACAACGATTGTTCAACATCATGGTTTAGGGGAAGGATAAAGAGAGAGAAAGCTATCTCAGAGATTTAAGCTCTCAGTTTCAACTGTGAGGAACATTGTGAGGAACATTGTGAAGACCACAGGCACAGTTCTAGTTAAAGTGATAGTTCGGAATTTTGGACATAAGACCTATTTTCCAACTCAGCCGGTGTGATGGAGACGTCTGGAGACATTTTCAAGATATTTCCTTCAGTTCTTCTAGTTGCCGAGTTCGCTGATGCTATGGCTAGCGCAAGTCAATGATACAAGTTAGCATGCCATTAAAAACACTCATACCGACTCCACAGTGCAGAAAAACACTTGCTACCTACAGTAAAATTTGGTGGTGGTTCCATCATGCTGTGGGGCTGTGTATCCAGTGCAGGAACTGGGAATCTTGTTTAAGTTGAATGTCGCATGGATTCCACTCAATATCAGCAGATTCTGGAGAACAATCTCCAGGAATCAGTGACAAAGGTGGAGTTGTGTCGGGGCTGGATCTTTCAACAAGACAACGACCCTAAACACTGCTCAAAATCTACTAAGGCATTCATGCAGAGGAACAAATACAACGTTCTGGAATGACCATCTCAGTCCCCAGACCTGAATATTATTGAAAAGTTGTGATGTGATTTAATGAGGGCTGTCTATGCTCAGGAACCATTAAACCTGACTGAACTGGAGATGTTTTGTAAAGAGGAATGGTCCAAAATACCTTCTGTCAGAATCCAGACTCTAATTGGAAGCTATTTCTGGAGGAAGCACAACATTTTTCTTTTGTGTTGCCTAAATTTATGCACATGCCTAATTTTGATTAAATAATTATTGTACACTTTCTGTAAATCACGTCTCAATTATCACTGTGTTTGTCTCCTATATGATATATTTAACTGAAATGTCTTATTCAAACAACCAATGATTTATAAAGGAAAATCATGGACATTTACAGGGGTGCCCAAACTTTGGCATACCACTGTATGTTTTGTAAAGTTCATATCACATGTTTTTATTTAGAGAACAAAATCCTGCCTATTTAGCTTCTTCTCTCTTGCACAGTGTAAACACAATGAAAACCGACTGTTCAATGGGTCACTTAACAGGATTCAAACTGAGGTGATTCGCTGAGGACACCAGTGTGTGCAGTGCAGACTTGCAGTGGTGTTTGTTCAAGAAATGTCAGAGATAGTCCTTTGATTTTCTGTAAGTTTGCGCACTGAATTTAGTATAGTGTTTAAGGTGTTAACAACTACATCATAGCCTGTTTATCGCTGCAAACACAAACATACACAAAACATCCATCCAGAATCTTCTTGCTGCAAAAGCTGAAGTGATAATTATTTATAAAGAGTCTCCATAATTTAAAACTTTGAGAAAAGACTGAACACAATATCTGAGTAGAATCAGTTTAAATCTCCTGGCCTTGGTGTTTTTTGACCCACACTGACTGAACCATACAGCAGTGGGTACAGTAGGTGTTAATGTAATGGCAGCTTGGATTACAGTCTATCTATGTGTCTGTCTGTGGCTCTGAAGTTATTTAAAGTCGTGGTACATCATCATCAAATACAGAACACAATTCATAATATTTTCAGCAACTTTCAGCGATTGCATTAATAATACATGTTGGGCGTTATCTCATCTCATGCATGTTTAATGAGGCAGGGACGACAAACCTCCGCTCGTTTGTACATAGATTTTCAAAGGCCCCGAGTGCTGCTCTGCACTCAGCCTCCACAAAAAAAATAAATCATAATCCAGCACCGCTGCAGGAGCTTCACCCTCACCTGCGCCTCAGACAAAATTCAAGCTTCATTTATCTTTCCCTCTTCTGTATACATTATAGCGTGCAACACCTCCTGCTGCTTGAACGAGCTTTGGGCAACGCAACAGTGGCTGTCCATGTAGTCACAGTGTATAGTGTAGCAGGAGAACCTGCCTTACAGGGGCCTTGAGGCCATCTCTGACACAGCGAGAAGCTATAGCTAAGAGCATAGGAGCAATCCACCAGGACCAGTGTAATGGTATTTTTTAGTTTGGATGCATGTATTCAGGTTGCTGTGGGAGGTTGAGCATTAGGGCCCTCAGGGATGTTAAAGGGCTTTACTGTATAGCTGGGGGATGGAGCTTTTTTTTCTTCTTTGTACTTTTTCCTATCATACATTATAAGTAGTTCAGATTGATAATGTAAAATTATGGGCACTGCTGCTAAATTCAAAACATGCCCAACCCTGTCTCCAGGATCACACACTGTACATTTCTGCAAAATATGTGCACTCCATACAATACAAATATGTATATGCTCACCTTTTTTTTTTTTTTACCAGAACCTGTTATTTATTTGCATGTTGACAGGCTAAATTGAGTATATAAATTCTGTATTTCATCACACACCAGATATTTTTGTAATGTGGGTGTGTTAAAGGTGCCAAACCAAAAATGTATTGCACATTTTTAAACATTTCAACTGCTGTTAAGCGAGCACTGGGAGTTCACTGAGATAAGGAAGGATAAAATGTAAAGGCACAACTTGCACAGTCAAGAAGCATCACTCCACACTTTCACACCATATTTCCATTCAGTGTATTTGTATGCACAAACCAGGCTGATGCAAATACAAAACCCTTTATCTCATCTCAATACCGGTCGCCACCTTGTCACTCTGTATTACAGGGGTGTCCAAACTTTTTGCAAAGAGGGCCAAATTTGCTAAGGTGAAAACGTGTGGGGCCGACCATTCAGCCTGACATTCTTTCGTATTTGAAGACAACATAAATGAAGAAAAAGTCTGTCTGCAAAGAAACACTTTAGCGAATATTAAACATATCTCAGTTCATTTGAAACATTGCATATTATTCACTATTAAATGCTCACTGTGAACTTCTAAATTCAAAACGGTGGTTTTGGTCATCACGAAAAATCAATTAATTAAAGGTCACATAGAGTGGTCCTGTTGCACATAAATGTTAGTTATGGAGGTCTACTTACATATATTAACTTGTTTTCATGGTCAAAAACCTTCTAGTTGCTGTGAACTAGCCGATAGAAATCCTCTTTTCTGACAGTGTTTCTTTGCTGCGAGATTTCAGAGTGAACCTTCACCCCCCCAGAAGACAGAGTCTTGTGATTGGCCAGTACTATCCAGCACATCCTGTTACGATCTCACCTGCACCTTCTCCTCAAATTTTATTATTAGTGTTGTTTTTGTTTGCTGCTGCTTTTTTCTCTCCCTCACTCTGACTCAGCAGGGGGCGTGGCTGACCCAGTTCCTCCAAGACACCGGTGATCAACTACACCTGTGCGGCTCCGCCTCACCTGCTCCAGATGAGTAATCAGCGGGGCTTAAAGGCGGAGCCTTTCCTCCTCACCGGTGTCAGATCGTTTTCAATCCTACTGGGTAAAGTCAGGGGTCACCAACGTGGTGCCCGCGGGCGCCTGGTAGCCCGCAGGCAGCCAATACGGTGCCCGCGGGCTCACTTCACTTCACCTCACTTGCATGTATCCGTATGATCGCTCAGTAAAATATCTTTGATATTGTTTATAAAAACTGGTAATCGTTAGGAGTAAGCACTGGAATGAATGTGTATGCAGTTGAATGCATAATATTAATCATTTAAATGGTAAACAAACAAAAGAAAATATTATATGGTAGCCCTCCATATTATTTTTTACCACTAAGGTAGCTCTCTGTCTCAAAAAGGTTGGTGACCCCTGGGGTAAAGACATGCTGCTAGCTCTCTCGTTGTACTTACCTAGAAAGATACTTACCCGTTCGTCTCCACTCCAGGTCGTCACGTCTCCTGCTGGTCTTCAACTCTTTGGCTGTTCCGGTCTCCCTACACTCCTGGGATCTCCTGTGCCACGTTCGTGAGTTGTTTTCCACTCTGGATCACCGCCGACCTGCCGAGTCACCCCCGCTGTAGCTGCAAGGACAATTTTCCACCTATCTCTCTATCTATCCCCTATCACTTCCCACTTTTGGGAAGTCGTTTTGTAAATAAATTTATATTTGTTTTGAAATAGCCACTTCCGTCTCCGTCTGCTTTCGGGTCCACGCCACTAATCATTACACATCCGTTCTCAGAAGCGCAGCACCCCCCTCTGGAACGGCGGATGCACTGCTCCTCATTATCAAAACATTGTTTTAACAGTGTTTAAAAATAGCTTCGTCACGACTCCCCGCCGCAGTCCCTTTTATGACTTTAAACCGGAGTCAGATCCAGAGTCAGAAGACACGGACGATCGGTTGTTCAGGAGAACCGCTGCTTACGTAACTATTACGGGATTTTTAGTGATCTCGTTGAGCCCCGAGATTACAATAAAACACAACGTTCTCAGCAATGGCTGAACTGTTTGTTTCAAACCGTCAGGGCTTCATAAACAAGGTAATGACACAGATACACACCAAAAAAACAGCGATAATAGGAACTTCCGGTCTAGTTCCGCTTTAAGATTTTAGAATTTATTCACCTCACCTCACAGGGCTACTGCCATCTTCTGGTGAAATATAAAATAGTTGTTTTTTGTACAGATGCATTTAATACTCAGGTCAACAGTGCTGGCGGCCACATATCATTGATTTTTATAACAGAGGCTGTGGGCTGTTGACAATTTGAACATGGGCCGGACTTTGAATATGCCTGGTGGATTATAAAGAAGGGCAGCAGATATACAAGCTGGGGATTGGGGAAAAATCGCTGTGGAGCTGTGACTTAAGAAACAGCAGCGATCGATAGTCCACTGACCAGCCCCTGTGGCATCCAGTTAAGTGGGAGAGCTCAGTGACAATGTCTTAGATAACCACAAACACAGTGTTGAGGTCATGAGAGAGCTCAGCAAAAACAAAGTGAATCGGAGAACAATATTGATCGATCAATTGACTCTCAAGTGAAGACACGCTTCACTGGAGGAAAGGAAAGAAAGACCACAAGGCCTGATGATGATGCCTCTGGTGGATACACTGAACTCTTATTATGTTTTAAGGGAATTTATGAAAATAAAATAAAGTATTCACGATAAAATCATTTCACAGAATATTTTGCTGCTCTTTGTGACAAAGTGATCCTCATATTAAATTCATATTAAAGAGAACAGAGAAGTTTTTTTTGTCGTAAGTGGTTCCATGTGTATTGTTTAACTTTTAGAACGCAGAGCTTTTTTGCTGCTTTTTTCTATTACTAACGTACAGTATATACAGAGGGTATAAGAATGTGCAATCTGAGGATTTTTACATTTTATTTTCACCAACTATATAAACACGCCTGAGCTAAAGACTACACAAAATGTTTAAAATCGGATACAATTTTTTGAAATTTGGATATACGTCACAGTTCAAAGTTCACTTAGCTTGTTTTTATGAACAAAAGAAAAGAAGATTTTGTTCTGCACAATTATTGCTACTTTATATCACTACTAAAAAGTTTATATAAAATGAATCATAACTTTGACTCCACAAGACATAAGAAGATGAACAAAATTATATTTAAAAGCCTGGATATGTGACCTATAAACTTTCTTTTGATCGGTGTTTTTTTTCTCTTTTCATTAAAATATGCCTCCACAACATTTTTGATCACCAGCTGCCACTGCTTTTATAGAATATGTCTGTACTTGCAAAGTAATGGACACTTTGGTTTGTCTGTATGAACCCTCTCTCCTCAATACCACAAAATGTCGTTTTCTTGTTACAGTGGTTTTAAAAACCACTGTAACAAGCCAGAATCATTTGAGTGAACGAACTGACTGGGATCACTTCATGAACTGATTCGTTCCTTTCTTAGTTCAGTTGAGCTCAGCAGTGAGCTTGGTGGCTGGGAGAGGAACTGCCGCGTGCTGTGAATCACTCGTCAATCTTAGGCAAAAGACGCCAGCCAACGTGCGCCGAGCGAGGAGGGAGTGACTCGTATGAAGAACTGTGTCTGCCGTGCTGCTGTGATTCGTTCACACTGTCAGTTCACTGACTCACTCATGATTTGCGTGTACGAACTAACTGAGACAGAGAGACAGAGAGAGCTGACACGGAGGAGGACATGAATCACGTTCAGCTCGCGCTGCCACTGACTCTTCATGACTCGCGAACACAGAACTGTCACGGATTCAGTCCACGGCGAAACAGTCGCGGTGGCGCGTGACATTATAGAAGACTTTTACAGACAATTTAGCGTTCTTTTCTCCAAGCTAACGGCTAATGTTGAGTCAAGCTACGCCACATGAAAACAAGCACTTGCCTAAAAAAACATTGCATTTTAAAGTAAATATCACCTTTAAAATATGCAGTAGGAGCTTAAAAACACATGGAGGTCATATAAAAACATGTGGACATGAGCTGTGCAAAGTCTGATGCTGCTGAAGAGAAGCAGAGTAAAATGACAGAGGTTTTAGTAAAGAGATGTCTATGCATTCTAGGCTCTCTTTTGGCACCACCTGTGCCATTTCAGATTTCTTAGGTACCAAATTATTAAAACCTGTTTAATTTTATATACATGTCACTGTTGGTCTAAAAAGAACCTGTTTAGAAGAAAAATAACTCTGAAAATTCTGGCTTACCTTGGTCAAGGTAAGACGCATTTATGTGGACGAGAACAATCTAATGTCGCCCTCTAATGATCAATCAGACCGTACTAGTCCCCAAAAGCATGCTGGAAAGTGGAATTCTTCATTTGAAGTGGTTTTGTTCCAGTGGAAATAACTTGTTTTGATAAACAGCATACAACATTTCTGCTTGTATTTCTTGAAAGTCAGTTGTTGTTTTGCTCTTATTCTCCACTCTTCAGTTTTTTTTGTTTACATAATCACGCTGATGCTCCGGTGCCGCTTTTCAATGTGTGCGCTGTAACATTTTCTTTTTCGGTCCTGCTGTTTTGATCCATCGCCGTTGTAACTGTGTTTTGTGAACATAAGAATGGTTTATATGAGCTTTTAGCTGAGTTTCTGTTGGTATGTAGCATGTCTGTTTTTATTAAAGATAGATATGGTTTTATGATGTTTTTGTCGCCGCGTGGGGGCAGTGTCGGTGTAGTGTAGGTATAAATCCGTGGGTAAACCCGGCGCGTTACACTGACCGGGAGAGAGCAACTGTGCCGGGGAACAAACGTCAGTGTCTGGGGCCGGGCTAACCTTGAAAGAGGTAACAATTTTCCGCATAGTTCTGCACAATTTACACTTATTATTTTACTTTATTGTATCATGTAACTTGTTCCTTGTCTACCTCTTTGAATTGACTGAATAAAATTAGATTATGCTGTAAAAAATAAATCACACCATGGTTAACATCCAATTCAAGGACTTTCCAGGACCAATTCCCTCAAATTCAAGGACTGAATGTGACAAAGATAGCAGGGCAACTTATAAGAGCCTCTTTGTCCATGATGGTGTCCACTTTTATCAGGACAAGTGATTGTTCTTGGGATCTTGGACATCAGTCTTTTCGTTGGTGAAACAGAGATCTTGGAATTGTCATTTTCTGGACATCATTTAATTTCTCTCTCTCTTGCTTAACATTACTCACTCATTGTTCTGCACGGAATCTCATGTCAATGGGGAGAGAGGGATAGTGGACAGTTTCCACAACACCACAAGTAATTATGACTCAACATTTGTTCTGTGCAGGCCGAGTCTATGGACATCAAGCAATGCAGGATTGAAACAGTAGGTGGCGTCATAGCAGATAAGAGATACATTTACCTCAATATCTAACTTAAATTATTTCTTGCACAAAATTCAAGCATTATCAATGACTCATGTCTATTTAGTGCGATTTTTTCAAATTCACAACATTTGTGGAAACCCTGCACATTATTAATCTTTGTTTCAAAAACATCTTAAATTGACTGAAAATATATTGATGTGGAAATATTGATGTAAGTAGTAGCCTGCACTCTGGGTTCAATATTTCACAGCTTGTGTTCAAACTTGGATCATGTTGTTGTTGTTTGGTTGCCAGTGGTGAGAGGGAAATCATGAGGACACTCTGTACAGCTGTACTTGTATATATCAGTATAGTGTGCAAAAATATCTATCTATCTATCTATCTATCTATCTATCTATCTATCTATCTATCTATCTATCTATCTATCTATCTATCTATCTATGAAGTCAGGTCCATAATTATTGGGACATTGACTTCTTTTAGGCTCTATACATCACTACAATGGATTTGAAATGAAACAAACAAGATCAGCTTTAATTTGAGGGCATTTTCATCCAAATCAGGTGAACAGTGCCTTCCACTTTTTAGGGAACCAATAATAATGGGACAATTGACTGAAAAGCTATTTCATGGACAGATATGGGCTTTTATGTCATCTTTAATTAAAGCGCCCATAGAAAGGAAGTTCCAATTAACTCTGTTTTTTTGGTGTGCCATTACCTTGTTTATGAAGCCCCTAAAGTTTCGAAACAAACAGTTCAGCCACTGCTGAGAACGCTGGGTTTTATTGTAATCTCGGGCTCTAAAAAAGCCTGATATCGTTACATAAGGATCACTTCTCCTGAACAGCAGATCGTCCTGCTCTGGGCACTAGTCCGGGCACATCCGGCTGTGTACACTGAACCGCAGAAGAAGAAGAACGTCGTGGTGGAGTTGTTTCACGAGCGACAGTGTCTTCTGACTCTGTGTCCGACTCCGGGTCAAAGGCGTAAAAAGGGACTACGATGGGGAGTCGAGACGAAGCCATTTGTAAACATTGTTCAACAATGTTTTGATAATGAGTGGCAGTGCATCCACCGTTCCAGAGGGGAAGCTGCGCATCTGATGTGCTAATTACGTAAATTCCAGGTCCCTGGCCAATCACAAGACAGTTGAGAAGAAGTTGAGCTTCTGTCTTCTGGGCGTGAGATTTCAGTCTGAAACAGCGCGGCTGACGAGACCTTAAGTGAAGGAGAGGTTTCTATTGGCTTGTTTGCAGCAAGTAAACATAAATCAAGTTAATTTATGTAAGACCTCCATAACTCACATACATGTGTGATAGGACCACTATATGGGAACTTTAAACAGTTGAGTTGATTCCACAAGTGACATTTGCAATTGGAATCTGTTGCTGTTAACTCAATATGAGATCCAAGGAGCTGTCACTGTCAGTGAAGAAAGCCATAATTAGCCTGAAAAATCAAAACAAACCCAACAGAGAAAAAGCAAAAACATTTGGTGTGGCCAAATCAACTGTTTGGAACATTCTTAAAAAGAAAGAATGCACTGATGAGCTCAGCAAAAGAACTGGAAGACCACGGAAAACCACTGGGGTGGACGACAGAAGAATTCTTTCCCTGGTGAAGTAAAACCTCTTCACAACAGATTGCCACATCAAAAACACTCTCCAGGAGGTAGGTGTATGTGTTTCAAAGTCAACAATCAAAAGAAGACTTCACCAGAGTGAATACAGTGGGTTCACCACAAGATGTAAACCATTGGTGAGCCTCAAAAACAGGAATACAAGATTAGAATTTGCCAAACAACACCTAAAAAAGCTGTTACAATTCTGGAAAAAAATCCTTTGGACAGATGAGACCAAGATCAACTTGTACCACAGTGATGGACGAGAAGAGTGTTGAGAAGGAAAGGAACTGCTCATGATCATCAGGTGGTAGTAGTGTCATGGTGTAGGCATGTATGGCTGGTTCCCCTGTATTTATTGATGATGTAACTGCTGACAAAAGCAGCAGGATGATTTCTGAAGTATTTCGAGCAATATTATCTGCTTATATTCAGCCAAATACTTCAGAACTCATTGGACGGCACTTCACAGTGCAGATGGACAATGACCCAAAGCATACTGCAAAAGCAACCAAAAAGTTTTTTAAGGCAAATAAGTGGAATGTTGGAATGGAATGCAGTGGCCAAGTCATTCATTACATTACATGAGCTGACACTTTTATCCAAAGCAACTTAGATTGATCAATTGGGCCACACCAAGGTCTGTGGACTAAACCACTGAACTATACCAGCTGCCGTCACCTGACTTGAATCCGATTGAGCATGGATTTCACTTTCTGAAGACCAAACTGAAGGGAAAATGCCCCAAGAACAAGCAGGAACTGAAGACTGTTGCAGTAGAGGCCTGGCAGAGCATCACCAGGGATGAAACCCAGCACCTGGTGATGTCTATGCCTTCAGACTTCAGGCTGTAATTGACTGCAAAGGATTGGAGGATTAAACAATGTAAAGTTTGATTTATGATTGTTTAGTTTGATGATTGATTACTTTTGGTCCCCTAAAAAGTGGGAGGGACAGAAAGTCTTGTAATTCCTACACCATTTACTTGGATGTATATCAAATTAAAGCTGAAAGTGTGCAGTTAAAGCACAGCTTGTTTGTTTCATTCAAAATCCATTGTAGTGGTGAATAGAGCCAAAAAGAAGAGATTGTGTCGATGTCCCAAGATCCATGGACCTGACTGTTGTTGAGATTAACCATACAATTGGTGAGGAAATGTTTAATATGAATAATTAATAATTTGTAATAATTAATTATTTATTAATATCCTTATAAATTGGTCAGCTTAGGGTTAGTTTAGCTTCACGACCTTTAGATAAGACTCATTATCGGCTACAAATGATGGATTAATATGCAAAATATGAATTCTTAAAGCGGACATAGAGTGGTCCTGTTGCTCATATGTTAGTTATGGAGGTCTACTTACATACATTAACTTGTTTTTATGGTCAAAAACCTCATAGTTGCTGTAAATGAGCCGATAGAAATCCTCTTTTCTGACGCTGTTTCCCAGCCGTGAGATTTGAGACTCAACTCTCTCACCCAGAAGACAGAGTCTTGTGATTGGCCAGTATATACAGCACACCCGCTCTCAGAAGCACAGCTCCCCCCTCTGGAATGGTGGATGCACTGCTACTCATTATCAAAACATTGTTTTAACAATGTTTAAAAATAGCTTCTTCACGACTCCCCGCCGCAGTCCTTTTTATGACTTTGACCCGGAGTCTGACCCAGAGTCAGAAGACACTGACGCTCATGAAACACCTCCACAACGGACTTTATTCTTCTTCTGCGGTTCAATGTAAGCAACCGGAGGTGCCCGGACTAGTGCCCAGAGCAGGAGGATCTGCTGCTCCGGAGAACCGGTGTTTAAGTAGCCGGACCACGTTTTTTCAGAGATCTCACTGAGCCTGAGATTACTATAATAAAACACGTTCTCAGCAGTGGCTGAAATGTTTGTTTAGAACCCACCAGGGCTTCTTAAACAAGGTAAGGACGCAGATGCACACTAAAAAACAGCGTTAATTGGAACTTCCGGTCTAGGTCCGCTTTAAATTTGGAAGGGAAGGTGTGAGATGACTGGCTTATTGCAATGACCCTTGTCACAGGCATACAAACAGAAAGGACAGAGAACAGTACTTTAGATAAACAAGATCAAAATTTATAAAAGTAGAAAGGAGACTGAGAAAGGAGATGCGTTGATGCTGTGAGATCCATCATGGCATCGCACTGAACACCAAAGCATACACCGAATTACTACCAACTTCATTTATCAAACAACTTTCGCTATACTGGCTTACCAATCTTGTCAAGACCCAGACAATCTGTTCAACTTCATCAACAGCTATTTCTACAATCTGGACACCATTCCAGAACCTAACAGGAAAATACGTAAACGAGATTCATCCACCGAAACAGACGAGGTAACCACAGTCGAGGTCAGTGTACTCGCATCCATAAACTCCAAACCTGCCATACTTAAACTTCTCCATGCAGACATCCGTGATCTAAAAGCTAGCCACAAATTTTCCTTATCCCAAATTCGAAACTCTAATGCAAGAAAACATCTAATTAAAAGGAACCGTATCACACCTCTCCACCCAAGTCACAAAGCTCACCAAAGAAAATCTAATTATGCAAGAAGCCATATTGGACATTCAGTGCCACAGCATGCACAACAATCTCATGTTTTCTGGAGTAAACTTACCTCCACAAAATACACCTGACGACCCAGAGTAAGCAATAAAAGATTTCATGCACGACTTGCTTAAACTGCCAGCAGCAACAGTTGAGGAGATAGCTTTCCACCGAGTTCTACATCTTCCATCCAAAGACCCCAAAAAGCCACCTCCAATAATCACTAAATTAGAAATTCTAAACACTACAAATACAAAGAACTCGTTAAAAGCAAAGGAAACCAGCTGAAGAACACCACGTATGGGATGTACGACCAGTTACCCAAACTGGGGAATTCAAGACCGCAGACGAAAATTAGGTCGGAAAATGAAGAAGTTCTGTGAAGAAGGTAAGACATTATAGGTAGACAAACTCTACATGAATGGACACTCTGTAGCCCAACCAAATTATCATTCTCCATCACACTGACTGTTCTTTAATGCATTCGACATAGCCATATTGCTATAACCTGTCACATATTTCATTCACCACGCCAAAAGCTATTACTGAATTCTGATTATACACCCTGACGTCCTTTTTTCTTCTTCTGTCTTCTACTCCCACAACCATATCTGCTTCTAGCACCACATGCACTGTGTCATTCTCAGTTGCTTTTCTTGTTACTCGCCATACTCACTATCTCTCTCTGACATGGTCAGAATTTTTAACTATGTGTGGTATTTGTATGTGTGTCCTGTCTATCTATGTTCAGTGTAGCGTTTGTGTCTGTGTCCCATCCATCTATGCTTCATGTCTGTCTGAGCCAGCTTGGGAACCCCCCCCCCCCCCCATATATATATATATATATATCATGGGTACCTATTTTAGGTACGAATAACACATTCTACACACTACCTACATTCAGTCATGCAAACACTTAACCTGATGACATGGAATGTACATGGCTTTCATACCACCCCATTATCATGAATGAATGAATGAATGAATAGTTTTATTTCGGTTACAATATAAAATATTTAAATGATATGCAATTAATCGGCAAATATTACCACAGACTTACAGTCAACATTTGCTCACAAAAAAATTATAAAGAAACTCTGTAACCGAAAAAGGAATAGGCTGAAGCCGAGGCTTATTTTTGCCTATCCTGTCATCAATATTTCAATCAATCACTTAACTTTTACACTTGCAAACATTTACACTCCAAACAATGATGACCCACTTTCCTTTCATAACCTCTTTTTTCTGCTGTACAACTCCACAAATCTCATAGTAGCCGGAGATTTCAATACTGTTCTCAACGCATCACTTGACCGTACACACAACCATAGTAACATACGAACTTGTCACTCATCAGAATTGAACAATATATGACGGACTAGGGCCTTCGTGATAGCTGGAGAGCAAGGAACCCATTGCAAAGAGAATATTCCCATGTCTCTTCAGCCCACCATTCTTCCTCTAGAATATACTTTTTTCTTGTTGGTGTAAGGAGGTGAACTAATGTAAAGAGCCTGCAGAGGTTTCCTCATTATTTTAAACAATTGTTGAAGGAGCCCCCAGGGGGCGGCACCGTGTGGTCTGTGTTGGTGCTGTCTGGGGCTGTTCTTCTTTGTGGGTTGTGGCCATTTTAGGTCACAACCTCTTGTCCTTTTCTGAAAGGTAAGCAGTGAGAACTCCGCCTCTCCAGTCTAAAGATATAAAAAGTTATTGTTTTGCACTTTCCAGTTGATTTGTTCAGCAAATATGAATGCTAAGAGCCAGTGGCGGAGCTAGAGGGGAGGCCGGGGGGGCACTGGACCCCCCTGAAATTTAACTGAAAGCTAACTAGTGTACAGGACGCCCTCCTGCAACACTCACTCGCTCACACACACACACACACACACACACACACACACACACACACACACACACACACACACACACAGTCACATTCATTCGCTCATTCCCACCCACACGTATACTCACACACAGACACGCACACACATGCATGCACACAGTCACACTCACTCACTCACCCGCGCACTCACCTGATATCTGATGGTTATGTTATTGCTGGTTACTGGAGAAGACCATGAGAGAAGTTTTATGGCAGTGTGACATATTTTGTATTGTAAGTGACAACCTCTTGTCTTTTTCTGAAAGGTGAAGCTTTGAGATAAAGACTGCTCAACCCAGATCCTCTCCTTCCTTGAGTGGTTCTTCTCTCCGTTTTCCGTCGTACAAACGGAACCAAATACACAACACAGAGACTTTATAGGGAGACCGAGGGCCTAGAATTACCAGTGCTAGAGGGAGCTGATTTCAAGGGTTACATTAGCAACTCCCTAATTCAACAGATATCAGAAAACACTATCCATTCAATTATTATCAGCAACCATGCACCTGTATCTTTAACATTAAACATCCCAGTACAGAAGAAAACCTCTACAAGATGGCGCTTTAATACTTTTCTCCTAGAAGACCCCAATTTCACCACTCTTATAAAAATAGTGGGCATCGTTTCTGGAGTCAAATGATTCTCCAGAAATCTCACCATCAACACTTTGGGAATCAGGCAAAGCAGTCATTAGAGGTATAATTATATCACATACATCACATAAGAAAAAACAGCAACAACAATTGGAAAAGACTCTTGAGCAGAAAATAAAACAGCTAAGTAATCAACAGTCTACCACTCCATCTGAAGGGGCACAAACTGAATTCAATCAACTTAGGATTTATATACAAAACAAAAAAACACAGTTCTGTATACAACAACTCAAATATGATCAGTTTCACCTCAGCAATAAAGCAGGTAAATATCTGGCGAACATGTTACAATACAAAAAAGACAAATCACTCATCCCATCCATTCTAGACACTTCAGGTAATACTACGCAGGACCCTCAAGAAATCAATAACACCTTTCGCCAGTTCTACAGCCGTTTGTACTCTCCCAGCACCCAACAACTCCCAACACAAAATTAGTCTATATGCAGATGATTTATTATTATACTTACAAACTCCATCCCAATCACTCAGCAAAACTTTCAATGTCATTAACAAATTCTCAAAAGTCTCTCACTACACAATTAACCCGGAATAACGGCAACCACAGGTTTATTCCTCCTGAGTCTACTCTCCTATCTCCTAGCAGTCCTTTCCTCCTCCAACATGCGGGTGCCATCGTGTTACGATCAGCAGCAACATCCTCCAGGGCTTCAGGTCTGTTTTACACTTCCTTAATGAAGTCTTCAGCTGATCTTTATAGCGCGTTTTTTGCAGCGCGTTTTTTGCCCTCAAGCAGAGTGTTGACCATGGTGTAGTTGGCCATATAATACTCTGCCAGGCAGGCGGTCTGAGGGCATCCTTACTACATGGCCCAGCCATCATAGCTGGTGCTGGGTGATCGTAGCCTCAATACTCAATACTGTTCTAGGATCTTAATATGGCGCCTGTAAGTTATCCAGGCTTCACAGCTGTAGAGGAGGTTGGTGATGCAGATGGCTTGATAGACGGAAACCTTTGTGCAGAGATGGAGGCTTTTATTTTGGAAGACGCGATGCCTGATTCTCCCAAAAGCAGCCGTTGCCTGCTTGATCCGGTTTTGGACCTCATCATCGATTGGCGTTGTCTTCAGAGAGAATGCTGCCCAGGTATCTGAAGGATGGAACAGTTGCTATAGTTGTTCCCAGGAAATGGTGAAGGTAGGTGGTGTAGATGGCTTATTGGAACTCCACTGGTAAATTAATTAAATGGTCAGTCCCATCCAGCTGCTCTCACTGCAACAGCAAGAACAGACTGGAGGTCTTGTGAACTGTGAGATACAAGAGCACGGTTGTCTGCATATTGTAGCTCAACTAGCCTACGCTGTTGGGGGCCGACAGCAAGGGGTATATCCGCGAACTTGTCCAATCCTCAACTTTCCAATATACCCAAAGTATACGCACTCGCACCTGCCACTAACTGTTTTAATTAATTATTAATAAATTCAACAAAATAACTGTTAAATATTATGATATAATGCTGACTACACTTTATACATGTTCAAAGTATCCATATAAACTCGATATTGAACACAGAATACCTGAACTCATACATTTCTCTCTAGTTTTTAATAAAACTAGTTAACCTATTATACCTTGTTAAATATTATGAATATTAAAATGCTAACCACACCTGCCATATCTTCAAAGTGTCCAAATTTCATGAAAAAGCATACACTATGTTTATTAAATTTCATGAAAAAGCATACAATATGTTCAAACTTTCCATTCAATGCATTAATAAAGAAATGGAGGCTTAACTATTTTTATATGATAATTAATAAATGTATATTATAATGTAATAAATATTATGAATAAGTGCTAAACAAACCCATGATATCCTCAATGTGTCCAAATGAGCTCAATAATAAAGAGAAAATGCCTTAACTATTTTTTCTGTGTTCACTAATAAGTTAACCAGTTAACTTATTATGTAACTATTACCAATCATAGCCAAAGTAATAATGATTGTACTTGTAGATAGTTGTTACATGAATCATTGTACAAAATTCATCATCTGTAAATGATCATCAGAACCCATTTGCTTTGCCGATTTACAACCTATTAAGTAGTGTATTGAGATGTGTTTAGAATAAAACCTCTTAAAGACCCTCGAGTTGTCCGCCATACTTGTTCTGGTCGCCCTTTCCAGAGGGTAGTTTATTGGGCTGTAAGAAGCAGCCTGTAAAAATCTGGTGCTAGTACACACCCCTGCCTTACCCCCGTATGTACAGGGAAGGGGGCAGACTCTTGTCCTCCTATGGTCACCCGAGCAGTCATTCCATCATGAAACTGACGAAGGATGTTGACAAACTTCTTGGGACAGCCAAACCTGGCAAGGACTTCCCATAGTTCTCTCTGAACCATGTCAAAAGCTTTAGAGCGGTCGACAACGGCCATGAACAGGTCCTTATGTTGTTCCCTGCACTTTTCCTGCAGCTGTCTAGCAGTAGAAATCATGTCCACCATACTCCTGCTCTTCCTGAAACCGCACTGCGATTCAGGCAGTATTGTTTCAGTCATGTTGTTAATCAGCCTCTGGAGCATCACCTTTTCCAGGACTTTACCTGCTACAGCAAGGAGAGAGATGCCCCTACTGTTGCCACAGACAACCTTGTCACCCTTGTTTTTATAAATAGTGATAACAGTGACATCTCTCCACTGCTGTGGGACATTCTCTTCAGTCCAGACCTTGGTGATGTACCCGTACAATGCTCTTGTACAGAGGTAACCTCCTTGCTTCAGCAGTTCAGCTTGGATGCTGTCAATACCAGGGGACTTGTTGTTCTTGAGGGAACGAGTAGCTGATAGGACCTCTTAGAATGTTGGGGGCTGGTCCAGATTATGACAGGAGGAAGTGTAGGCAGTTCATCCAGAACAGTGGGGTCTGCATCAGATTGCAGATGCACCCAGCAGCCCTGGGTGCAATTGCATGTGGACATTGGCCACGATCAAACGATGATCTGTCTATCACTCTGTCCAGTTCTCGTATGAGGCCTATCAGATCTGCCATACAAGTCCAGGAGAGTTCTTACAATCCATAATGCCGGTTTCCTGTGCTAGGGTTCTAGCTAAGAGCCGCCAGTTCATCCGTACCTGCTCCTGTCGCCAGAAACCCCATCGCCACCAGACTTCAACCAGATGTAGTCCAGTTAACTGTTCACCATCGTCAGAAGTGAATACCTGCGCAGGAGGTGCGCTCTCTCCAATAGCACTTTCTTCAACATGATGAGGTAAACCTGGTGGCATGGGTGAGCCCATGACGAACAGTCCCCCATCATGACTGCAGGAGGCTGCCGGGCTCTCAGTATTTTGAGGCCCGCATATTGCGCAATGCCCAAGCACATTGCTTTTCTGTTCGGGTGAGCTCTCTTAACTTTTGCCTAAATAAGCTAATCCACAAAGTAGTGGGGCTCTTTACCCATAGCTGGCCCAATGATGCTCCGAGATCCCCTTGAGTTTAGTTCTGGGTTTACAAGGATCAGTATCCTTGTGTGGCCCCGCAGAGGCACTTGCAAGGAGTCTTGGTGGTGGAGAGGCTTTGTACCAGCAGGGGGAGGCTTAAGCACTCCGCTCCCCTTTTCACCCTCGAAGGGGGCTAGGTGATGGCAGTAGATGTAAGCAGAGAGTAGCAAGCAGAAAGCAGCACACAGCATGCACTATCGACATACAGCATGCACCATCTACAAACATCTCTATGCTACTAGTGCACAAGACACATCACGGGCACCCTGTGCGTAGTACACACACACACACACACACACACACACACACACACACACACACACACACACACACACACACACCCCACACACACACACACACATGCAGTGGGAGGGCCAAAGTCGAGGTCAAACAATATACAATTCATAACAAACCAAGCCTATACATTAAATAAAGAAACAAATCAGAGACCAAATTTGAAATTGGATAATATTTTTAAGTAAAATAAACCCATTGAATAGCCTCAGAAAGTATTAAAGGGCCCATATTGTGCAAAATCAACTTTTTAATCATTGTAGTACCTATATTTGGGACTCAGGGGGCCATACCAGTCCCCAAAATGTGAAATTGTAATGTGTTTATGATTACGAGAAGCCGAAATCGTGGTCACTCTATGCATTACGGTGAAACGCAGTAACAACGGGTAAACGAACATTACTATGGGGTATACAGAGCGGGGGTTGGGACGACGGTGCATGACAATAGGTGATAAGTGGCGACAGTATGGCTGTGGATAGTAAAGCCCAATTTATACTTCTGCGTAAAGTGCTCTGCGTAGGCAGAGCCTGTCGAAGAGCCTCTACGTCGTCTCCGACTGCATGAAATATTTGTGCCTTCACTCCGTCAAGGGACAACGGAGACGGCAAGAGCTGCGATTGGTCCTCAGGACAGGCTGAGCGAAGCTGCTCTGTGCCGGCTCACAGTGCGCACCGAGCGTCCACAGACACGGAGCTGATCCCCGCCGATAACGCCGCTGCCAAACGATAAATATGTCATATCTTAACACACACAGCACATGTTTAGACTCTAAATGGCCAATTTCTCGCCTCAAATTATCTTAAAACTGCGTTCCGTCACACAGAAAAGTGAGAAACGGCAACAGTTTCAACAACAACAGTCTTTCTCTCTCGGACACCATTGCTCACTGTAGCCAGAAGCACAACAACCTTGCGCAGCGACCCCTACTGATCGGGCGGGAAATTGCACCGCGTGTCCGTCACGTTGACGCAGTCGGATAACGCATTACGCAGTCGGAGAAGTATAATGTGGCCTTAAGTTAGATCGACAGTCCCCTGGAAGCAGTGGGTGTGTGTTTACCTGGGTCTCATTCACATGTAAATGACCAGGCACAAAATCGAGCATTCTGAAAAGGGCTGTTTTTGGCAGGGTTATTGAACTGCTATTGTGCTTAGGACATCAGGAACTAGTTTAACTTGGGGTAATAGGGTATAATATGGGCTCTTTAACATGATATTAACATGTGATGTAGGGCTGTAATCAACCAAAGAAACTCTTGGTCGATTATAGCCCTGAAATTTAGACTAAAAATCGACTAATCAGGAGGGGGGGTTGTGTGCTTCGCGAGTGCGGCTATTTTAATTTGAAAAGAGCCGCACCTGCAAAGCACCTGTGCGGCTGTGGCTCTTAATTTGAAAAGACCCGCAGCCGCGGCTGGAGTTCAACAGAGTCTGATGGCTCAGCGTTTTGCATTACGTTCATCTGTGCAATACCATAGCCCGTGATATCTGAAAATAATGTACTATGTCAACTAGTAATATCAGCACAATAACTGTTGAGGAATACAGAGCGAGACTGAACATAGGAGCGCAGCTTCAAGGCTGAGACACAAACAGACCATGGGACGCTACTGATGCTGCGCACAGGTGCGTCTGCAGTTATAAAACCAATCAAAGATTATTAGACTAAAACATTGAAATATGCTAATAATGCTAATTAATGTTTACACTCAAAACGGACGGAGCAACCTTAGCTTACCGTTTTTAAATGATATGCCATGTTTGTTGTAGAGGTGTGAAAAGTAAACTGTTGCTTGTAAAGTTTGCATTCCACTTTTTTACTGTCATCTACTTTAGAAAAATGCTGCCACACTGCTGATGTCTTTGACATGGATTAGACAGGACTGACTGTAGCCTCAAATGAAGTCTATTAAGGACACTCTTTACAATGCCGTCCCATATCCCACCACGTCCTGCAGACATCAAGAGATAACAGAGGCTATTAGTGTGTTTTGCATGTTGTACATTTTTGCAAGTTGTGCAGCAGTGCACGTAGGTTATTTTTTGTTTTTTATTGCTATCATTATTTTCATTTACTATAATAATTTATTTTTTTTAGCTTGTTACTAATGTATTTCTGGCTCTTCTTTTAAATTATATTTAAAGTTAAGTTTTGGTGGTTCAATAAATACTCAAGTTTTGAAATCAATGAATATCATGTCTATTAATCATAATTTCAATATCAGTCAAAAATAATTGTGACTAACATTTTTGCCATAATCGTCCATATATATATATAGATATACATATACAGTGGGGCAAAAAAGTATTTAGTCAGCCACCGAGTGTGCAAGTTCTCCCACTTAAAATGATGACAGAGGTCTGTAATTTTCATCATAGGTACACTTCAAATGTGAGAGACATAATGTGAAAGAAAAATCTTAGAAATCACATTGTAGGATTTTTAAATAATTTATTTGTAAATTATGGTGGAAAATAAGTATTTGGTCAATAACAAAAGTTCAACTCAATACCACGCAAGATCTCATCCTGTGGGGTCAAAATGATCATGGGAACGGTGAGCAAAAATCCCAGAACTACACGGGGGACCTGGTTAATGACCTGTAGAGAGCTGGGACCAAAGTAACAAAGGTTACCATCAGTTACACACTACGACGACAGGGAATCAAATCCTGCAGTGCCAGACGTGTCCTCCTGCTTAAGCCAGTACATGACCAGGCCCATCTGAAGTTTGCCAGAGAGCATATGTGTCCAGCCATGGCAAAAGCGTTCACAAGTCTACTTTGGGACATTTGGAGTTATTTACAGATTCCGAAAGTGTGATTTCTAAGCTTTCCAACAATGTCAAACACAATTTGAATGTAGGCACTCCTCAAACTGCTTTAGGGAGAAATTCAGCCTGAAAGATTTTGACCTTCTTGAGGAGCCAGGCCAATAGCTGCTCATTTGCATCACATGGTCACAACCCCCCACCCAGTCTAGCTGTCAGTGACATCTGATGTCTATTAGCCCACAGGACAGAAACAGTGTAGCAGTTTGAAAATAAAGGGAATGAATGTAGTTCATGTCAATGTAGTGTTATTTGCTGTAAGTACTTCAGTGGACTGATAAGAATCAGAATTTACTTTATTGATCCCCAGAGGGAAATTCTTCTGTTACAAAAAGCACTTGAATAAAAATGAGAAACAAGAAAGGTGAAAGATAGATACATACTTCAAATATCAAATAAAACATATCTAAGTGTGTGAAGGAGAGTTCAATATTTTCCAGACCATGGACTATATTATCATCTTCAATACCAGTTCCTCCCCCACAATGAGGCTGTACCCACCCTGTCCATCACAGTTGATATGCGGACTAAATGATGACATCACAAACCACCCTCTTCTGCTTACTCCATTGTGCTGTAACCTTTGGTGCTGGGCATGTGAAGTATTTTGCCTCATCAGAACAGAAAGGCCTGATTTTTTCAAAAAGATACGTCTGCCTGTCCATGGTCATGCCAGGTGGGGCCAGGACAGTAAGACTGTCAACAGGGGGCAGAACTCCTGGGTTGCGCAGTAGCTGAAACTCGATAGGCTCTGCATCACTGTGAGTTTGAGCAAGCACCACACCTGGTCTGTTGGCATCAAAGCTGTGACAGAATAGAAGCACACAACAGGATATTTAAAACATGGCTCACTGTTCACATGGAACACCATCATGTCCATTCGTGATTTTTTTATTCATAAAATGCAGAATTTTGAATATAAATACCTAAAGTGCTGACAACTCTTGATCTGTGGGAGCTTTCGAAAGTAGGGACTCAGGTGTGTCTGCCAGTGGATGGTCTTTACTATCACTCTGTCATCTGCCGTTCCAACAAGCTGCGGAATATTGAGGCGACTTTCAGGAGAGCTGTGTTCCACTACCTGTTGACAGCAAGAACCACAATGAAAATAATTATTTTACTTTTCCAAAAAAAACAACTAATTTTACACATTACATATAGCAGTCTATATAAGCATTTGGCTATTGTATAGAAATCAATTTATACACATACCAAGAGCCTGAGCCGACCTCATGTATTGACGCCACACTGAGGCCTTGGATACATGGTTGGCAGCAACTTCACATGCCAATCCTTATGCCCAGGATTCTGAAAAAAAAATAAAAAAATACTTGTTTCAGATCACGGTTCATGTTAACAGGCACTTTATCACTGAATCAGTATAGATTGATCAGTAGTATTGCTTGAATTATGTGTGAATGCCACACCTTAATGTGCATGAATTGCACGTGTAATTAACACGTTCATCACAACTTGTGTTAATCACATGTCTGTTAATCACATGTGTGATTCATGCATGCAAAGGTGTGGCATTCACACATCATTCAATGCAATGTTAGGTTTCGAACACAGGAGTTTCGTCTCAAAGCATTTGAATTATCAAATTGAACCTGCGGGTGTACAAAATCTCAAAGAGGGCCGTGACATGCTCCCCTTACGACTTATAATACGCTCATCTGACCGAACAAAAGTGTTGATGTGCGCATCATTCTCATTGTAATAATACAGTACCGAGCTAGCGAGCTAAGCAAGCATAGCTAATAACAATGTAGCCAAACGGCGTTATGAGACGCACAGTGGATTATTAAAAGACAGCATCCCTATGTGCGTCTGTATGTGACTTTGAATGAACACTAACATAACATAGAAAACAACGTTAATGAAAACTCACCCCATAAGAAACTGAAAGGTATTCCGGTAGACTTCAGTGCCTCCGATCAGATAAGAGGTCCGGGCGTGCTTCCTTTTCGTCGCAGTTTTACGTCTGTCCGCCTCCAAAAGTCCAATTAGATAGGAGATGCGTCATGTCATCATCTCAGACAACTACCGTGTGTGTCCTGCTCTCTTTCAGCCGCGGAATAATCCATCTGTTTGTTGTTTTTGTGATGATGAAGTCTGCTAACACGTTAGCATAAAGATTGCTAGCTTAAAATGCTAACAGTCCACACACCAGCAGTCTCTGTGCTTTCTCTGTCCCTGTCCGTGAAGAAGCTGCTCAGTCACAGCTGACTTATTGTCCTGTTCTCTTTGCCTTCCTTCGTCAAACAAAGCTTTGATGATGACTGCTTTGATGATAATCACGCTTTAATTTCGCACACACACACACACACACTGCACACATACGCTGGAAAGTTCCAGACTCTCTCTCCCCCTCCCCTCGCTCGCTCTGAGTGAGAGCTGCATATTAATTAGCCATGTGTATTCTCCGTGATCGACAGCTGATTGGCTGAAAAAGCAACAAAGGCTCTGGAATGTGAGATCGCCACACCCAAACTAGGAGCGATTCACAGCGATAAAACAACCTTAATTCAAACACAAAGTTTATGGTTTTAAGACCCACAATACTGTGGGTCTTAAATTTGAAGCAGGTAGTGGCTTCTTCAAAACTTCAACTTGTGTAATTTTGAAAAAAACTGAAATCCCTAATTTTGAAAAAAAACGTTTTCCTGTTTTTCTCATGTTGCGCTCGGCCGACTTGTTCCCGCTTGGTCCGTGGCGGGTCACATATGGATGATCCACAAGAGGATTGGGAGAATATCATGTGGTCAGATGAAACCAAAATACAACTTTTTGGTACAAACTCAACTCGTCGTGTTTGGAGGAAGACGAATGCTGAGTTGCATCCCAAGAACACCATACTTACTGTGAAGCATAGGGGTGGAAACATCATGCTTTGGGGCTGTTTTTCTGCCAAGGGGACAGGACGACTGATCCGTGTTAAGGAAAGAATGAATGGGGCCATGCATCGTGAGATTTTGAGCCAAAAACTCCTTCCATCAGTGAGAGCATTGAAGATGAAATGTGGATGGGTCTTCCAGCATGACAACGATCCCAAACACACCGCCCGGGCAATGAAGGAGTGGCTCTGTACGAAGCATGTCGTGACAACAAGCAGTCGGGACCAGGAAACAGAGCTGCAGTTTAACACGCTTCTCTGTGCTTCCACTCGTTCAGTTGCCACCTATAGATAAAGATTATGCTACATATAATGATAAAGCTATATATGAACATAGATTTAGGATTAACACAGTGTCTGCTTCTAGGGCTCCATATATTAGACAGTCACGGAGAAACAGGAGAGGAGTCATTCATAGTAACCTCGTTTAAATAAACACGAGGACATTCTCCGAGCCGAGAACGAACAGTTTTAAGTGCGGTTTGTTAAATATTCGTTCTCTCCGGTTAAAAGCATTGCTTGTGAATGAATTGATAAAGAACAGGATTTTGACTTGCTCTGCTTAACAGAAACATGGCTTCAAGTTAATGATTATGTATCTATAAACGAAGCAACGCCCCCTTCCCACACCAATGTTCATACCCGTAGAGGGAATGGCAGAGGTGGAGGGGTCGCAGCAATATTTGACTGTACACTTTCGCTTACCGCTCGACCCACGGGTACTTATGAATCATTTGAGTTCTCTGATCAGATAAAATCATCCTAGTTGGTGATTTTAATATAGTAGCCAATGATAGTCTTGGCTCATCTTTTAAAGTTTTGCTTGAATCAATTGGCTTCAAGCAGCAGGTTAACAAACCAACACATCGTCATAGACACACACTTGACCTTATCTTGACATATGGTATTGACATACATAACTTGGTAGTATTTGATGAGAATTCTTTGATATCGAACCACTGTCTGATCTCATTTGAAGTTGTACTTACTAATGCTACTGACCCTAAACAGCAGCATTATTACAGTCGCTGTTTATCTGACAGCTCAGTTGAAAAATTCCCCTGACAGCTCTCGTCTGCCCTCCAGCCATGTTTTATCACAGAGGAAGACTATAGAAACATCTCTCCCACGGAACTTAATGGAATAGTGGACAACACAAACTTAACCTTGCAAACAGTTCTAAACACTGTTGCTCCACTTAAGAGAAAGGTTATCACCCGGGATAAGTTTGCCCTGTGGTACACAGCCCAAACTCGAGCGTTAAAGCTCAGTACACGGAGGTTAGAAAGAACGTGGCGTTCCACACATAATGACAGTCACTATGTCTTGTGGAAGAACAGTTTGGATATCTATAAAAAAGCTCTGAGACGTGCAAGAACCTCTTATTACTCAGAGTTAATAGAGAAAAATAAGAGCAACCCCAGGTTCCTCCTCAGCACTGTAGCCAGGCTGACGGAGAGCCACGATGCGACGAATCCATCGATCCCTCGATCGCTGAGTAGTAATGACTTTATAACATTTTTTAACGATAAGATAGAAACGATCAGAGATAGAATTAACAACCAGTTTAGTACAGCGAGCCTAGACTAAATCGTGGCTCCAGCTATACACGTACTAAATAATTTCACTCCTATAAGCCTCCCAGAGCTGACCTCTGGTCTCCTCCTCTAAACTAACTACATGTCAGTTGGACCCTATACCAGCTAGACTCCTTAGAGAGGCTCTACCACAAGTTGGTAATATCTTACTCGATCAAATAAATATGTCTTTACTGAGCGGCTGCGTCCCAAAGGCCTTTAAGATGGCAGTAATTAAGCCATCTCTCGACACTAGCATTCTGAGTAACTATAGAACTAGTAACTATTCTTTTTACCCCATACATGCTGCCATTAGGCAACATTATCAGGAAACACAACACAACATTTTCATTGTTATGCAGACGACACCCAGCTATATGTATCTGTACGACCGAACGACCCAAACCCATCTATTAAACTCCAGGACTGTCTCATAGACATACAGATGTGGATGACTCGGAACTTTCTGATGCTTAACACAGAAAAAACTGAGGTCATGGTCCTCGGGCCAAAAGATATAAGAGCACCACTTTTAAGTGGTGCTCTAAACCTAGGCAGTAACACTTCAGTCCCTTGCACTACAGTTAGGCAACCTGTTTGACCAGGATTTATCACTGGATGAACACATTAAGCATATATGTAGAACAGCCTTCTTCCACCTTCGCAACATCAAGACAATTAGACATATTATATCGCGACAAGACTCTGAGAAACTTATCCACGCCTTTATAACCTCTAGGCTGGATTACTGTAACTCCTTACTGTCTGGATGTCCTAGTAAGTCCCTGAGAAGCCTTCAACTTGTCCAGAATGCAGCAGCACGGCTACTGACTGGAACCAGACGACGTGATCATATAACCCCTGTCTTGGCTTCTATTCACTGGCTCCCAGTGAAAAGTAGAATCGATTTTAAAATACTTCTACTTACATACAAGGCCCTGAATAATCAGGCACCTTCTTACATTTGTGACTTAATCACTTTATATCGACCGCTGTGCTCCCTGAACTCAGGTCTACTGGTTATTCCTAAAATAACTAGAAGTAGAAGGTGGTAGAACATTTAGCTACCGGGCTCTTCTCCTGTGGAACCAACTCCCACTTTCAGCCTCTGTCTAACCCTTTAAGTTGAGACTGAAAACCTAACCTAAAGGTCACATAGAGTGGTCCTGTTGCACATATATGTTAGTTATGGAGGTCTACCTACATATATTAACTTTTTTTTATGGTCAAAAACCTCCTAGTTGCTGTAAACAAGCCAATTGAAATCCTTTTTTCTGACTCTGTTCGTCAGCCGCGATGTTTCAGAGTGAACTTTCACCCCCGGAAGACAGAGTCTTGTGATTGGCCAGTACTATTCAGCACATACGCTCTCAGAAGTGCAGCTCCCCCCTCTGGAACGGTGGATGCACTGCTACTCATTATCAAAACATTGTTTAAACAATTTTTTAAAATAGCTTCTTCACGACTCCCCTCCGCAGTCCCTTTTATGACTTTAAACCGGAGTCAGACCCAGAGTCAGAAGACACGGACGATCGGTTGTTCAGGAGAACCGCTGCTTACGTAACTATTACGGGATTTTTAGTGATCTCGTTGAGCCCCGAGATTACAATAAAACACAACGTTCTCAGCAATGGCTGAACTGTTTGTTTCAAACCAAATCTAGACTGAGGAGGACCACAAAAACATGAGTGAGTCATCTTTTTTCACACTTTGCCGACTGATAGTGTTGCAGAGTGAATGTAGATCACTGCTGCGTTAGAGGGCTTTGCCCGGAACCTTTGTTATTAGGTTTGTGTTACCCCGCCCTGTAAAATAGGCGCACTGTTTTGTGTTAATTGTTATAAGTCAATAAAGGAGCAAACACGGTATCCTACGTCTACGTGAATTATTGCTATGCAAAGCAACCACTCAGGTTACCACAGATAAGACCTCCAGAGTCCCAAATATATGGATTTAAATGATTAAAAAGTAGATTTTTCATCATATGTCCCCTTTAATTTACTTTTGCAGAAACAAGTGGTCATTTCTTTATGAATGTTTAATGGATTAATTAATGTGTCGCACATCCCATGGGGGCTTGTTGTTGCTCGATTTCTTTGTCTAGATAACGTACATTAGATACAACACAGCTAGTTTAACAGTTACTCCCGAACTTGTACTTTGGGGAAAATGTGTTGTTTGCGCTCCCGGATTTGTTGTTTGCGCCATGGTTTTTTGTTTGCAGATGGGCCTTAGAAAGATGTCTGTTGATTGGCTACAGAGTTTTGAGTGTGACAGCTCAATGGACCGGAAGTCGTCACAGGCTCAGAGTCGCTGTCGAGATTAAAAGTGGCAAATATACGAGAAAATAAGTAGCCAATCAGCAGACAGGCTCGCCTGCAACCACAGCGGAAAGAACAAATGTATTTGTCTAGGGGAGGGGAGGGGCCTAGTGGACCTGAGTGAGCGGACTGAGAGGTGGAGAGGACGCCATGCTCACACGAACTCTGTGAAGAAATCTGAGTGATTTACTGAACTTATATCTTCTAGAAACTACAACAAAGATATCGATCTCATCACGCTAGTATCGATCAGATACCATTACTCACCTTGGTATCGATACTATAGATACTTTGGATCGATCCGCCCACCCCTAGCGAGCATTCATGACTGCTGTCCAATAACCCTGCCCAGGTTAAGGAGGTACTATAAAGTAATGGAAAATGATGTGCTTGATACCAAACTGAATTGAGAAGAGCGGAAATACTTCCTAAAAAAAACAAAAAAAAACCAAAAAAAATCAAGTTCAGCTGTTGACCTTCAGACGTGAAAACAGCAATTTTCTTATTACCTCTGACACCTTGCATCTGTTTTGTGACCTTTGGACAGTTTGCGGCTCCTCACAACATCCCTCACTCAGATGGATTGTGAACTGTAAGGTAGTTGGCATATTGTCACTGCAGTGTGTGAATTCAGAACACATGCAATAATTCTGAAACTGTCTCTCCTGCTACGTAACTCCCATTTCACATAGAGATTGATCAACTTAGCTAGAACTATTGATGTTGTTTATCACAACACTCCATTTGCTGCACAATTCACTTTTTAAAGAGACAATGGATGCAATTATACTATGATCAACAATTTTAACTATGCTCAGTAAGACGTGATATTAAGCTACTTTTCACATTGTGGGTGTGTCCCTGACCTCTTTACGACAGCACATGTGCAGACACTTCATAAATGGCCTTCACTGACACACAAAACTTGTAAATTGTAAATGTCATCTGGACTGGGGTTTAGAGAGACAGAGAGGACAGATGGAAGCTCTCTGAAGTCATTAACCTCACATGGTTCACGCTCCCACTCACAGGCTCCAGTCTCTGCACTGCAATTATGACATTAGCCCAAATAGCAGAGGTTTGTAATACCCAGACATGAGCTCTCATCTGCTCACACACACATCTGTTCACGCTCACACGCACACACACACGCGCACACGCACGCACGCACACACACACACACACACACTGGTGGGGCATGGTAAAAGCACTTCACATTGAAATGTGTGTGCATAAGGGGACAAAATTAAGAAAATAGAATTTCTGTAAAAGAACTGACATTTTACTGTCTTGTTTTTAAGCTTGCTTTGTTCTTTCATGGCCAAATGCTGACATGATAGTATTAAATATCAATCTATGAATTGTGTGTCTGTTTTTGTGTACATTTTTGATTCAAACCTGTCTTTGTGTAGACATTTTGGCTGGTCTTCACAACTTTAAAGGTATTTTTGAGGGTTAAGACTTGATTTCAGGTTAGTTAGGCTTTCCTTGTTAAGAGGTCAAGAGTGTGTTTTTCTATTTCTATTTCTATCTTTGTGAGGTCCAAAAAAACTGTCCCACACATTTAAACTGCTTTATCAGGGTAAAATATGGGTTTTAGGGTTATGGTTAGAATCGGGTTTAGGTTAGGTTTAGGGTAAGGGTTGTTGGGCACTTAGTTGTGATTTGATCTTTAGTTGACAGTCAACAGAGCAACTGCCTTGTGAATGCGTGTGTGTTGGTATGTGGGTTGTGCACTCGGCTACGTTTGTTCTGTTGAGATTGATCACAGTCATTAGGATGACGTCATGATGCTCATTATCTGCTCAATTTGCTTTCCCAGCTCAGTCAATGGGAACAGATGAGCAGACGATTGCACCACAGGCTTCAGTCGTGTCCTGGGGCCTCATGTATAAAAGAGTACGCAGCTTTCATACTGAAAGAGGGCGTACTCACAAAATTTGAAAAGAAAGTACACAAAGAAATTCTCAGATTTATAAAACCGTGCGTACGCCGAGTCCTGCACACCTTCTCTTTATACATCCCATCGAAAGTGAAACTGAGCGGAGGTGAATGAGTAACACAGCACGCCCTCGTTCCACCCACACATTAATATACAAATGACTCTAAAACGCCCTCTCTGCTCTGTTCTCCTTCCTGAAGAACAATAACAAATGAAGCAGCGAAGGAGGAAAATGAAATAAAAAGATGGAAAGAGTGCGATCAATGCATCAATTTATGATGTATACATTTGAAAAGAATATATTATTATTTTGTGTTTGTTTCTTTATTTGGAATTAGATATAAACACATAGGAACTAAATGTGAGGGTCACCGCGGCTGCTCTCATATTAATGTTGATGTTTTAAAAAACTGGCTGTGCATTGATAGTTGATCCTGTGGGTGTTGTTTTTCTGATGTAACATGTTAGTTGAGACACGACTTATCCATGTGAGCTGAATTTACAGATCATTTCAACAATCTATAAATCTGTCAGTGTCACGCGTCAACATCCAGTTACGCACACATGCATTACGCACAGAATAAGCAGATAGAGCTGATTGACTTACTGTATAATGATTCATTACTGTCACTGATTGTGTTGTGGACGCTGGGGAGGGAGGAGGAGGGAGGAAGAACATGCTAGTGTGCCGGTGTCTCAGGTGTGCCGGTGTCTCAGGTGTGCCGATGTCTCAGGTGTGCCGGAGTCTCCAGCGGCTGACGAGCGCGCACCTGCATCAGCTGTCTCTTCTGATGAAAGGTGCAGCAGTGGTGGAATAATTTTTGGTTATTTTGTTATCGTATGGATCAAAATGGGATAAGGAAATGTTCTACTCAACATTCAAGTCCCATTTTCTTGCAACAAATTAGTTTGTAACTTTATTTTGGAGCGTTTAAAACATTGTAGACTGACGTGTGTTCCTGCGTTCACGTCAGCAGCTGTGTCTATTTACATAAAGAAAGTATTAATTTGTGTTAAATCAATTTCAGTTATTTGCTCAAAATAAGAGAAAAGTGTGACTCACTCACACACACGTTTGAAGTGTGTGTGTTTTCGCGTGGGATGAGTTTCGTCTTCAGTGTCCTCTGACCTTATCCACACATGTTCAAAAGTACTTGGTGTTGTTTGTCACAGAATAATTCATGTTTGTCACTGTAGACACATTAATAATATTATTTGCAAACCCTATGATATGTTTCAGAGCTTAATATTGCAGAGTCTTCACCTGACAAGAGTTTGCGGAGCGCTCTGCAAATTCTCACCGCAGCTCGAGAGTTTGTGCTGCAGTCTGCAAGGTTCCACGCCAAGTACATTTTTATAAATGCCATCGTGTGCGTCAAAGCAAGTGTACGCCGTCTTTTTGTGCGTACGCACGGTTCATACATGAGGTGCCCTGTGAGTGAGTGAATGAGTGAGGGATAGACCTTTTCTGGCAACTTGGGGCCTCATGTACAAAGACTTGCGTGGATTTCCTACTAAATCTTGGTTTACGCCAAAACCCAGAAACTGTCGTACGCACAAATAAATTCAGATGTATCAAAGTGTGCGTACGCATGGATCCAAGCACGTTCCCTTTGTACATCCCAAATCAACGTGGAATTGAGCGCACATGCAGAGGTGCCAAACTCCTCCCTGTCCACGCCCCATTTACATATGCAAATCAATTTAAATAGAACCTGCGGTTCACCTCTTTGAGCAAATAACGCACTGAACAAAGGAATGTAAAGGAATTTCACACAATCTGAGCTAGAGATTCTAGTGAATGAATGAAAACGCGCAGGGAGATTTTGTTTGGTACCCTGTCAACAGGGATAAATATGACAAAAAAAGACGTGAGGGGGAGCGTGTGTGTGAGTCTGTAAATGCCATGGGATCCGAGCAGCGCGCATACACACGCATGCACGCACACACACACACACACGCACACACACACACACACACACACACACACACACACACACACACACACACACACACACACACACACACACACACACACAGATTAAAAAGAAATGGTCAGATCTCAAGGTGGAGGTGAAGCGGAGGGTTTCTGCTCACCGCTGAAGCGAAGTGACCACAACAGATCATAAAATTGACTGCTCACACATTGCTTGTGCCTGAAGATGGCAGGATATTAAACACTTTGACTGATGTTTAATTTATTTATTATTTCTCACAATTAATGAGTGCAGAACTGCGCCGTGGCTGACATTTGCAACTTTACGCCCGCTTTTACTGACATGGATACTGAACACAGAGAGACAATCAGGGGCTTGTTAGAAAGCTCTACAGCTTTAATTTCACCAGCAGAAAGTAAAGATAACCAAAAACATGATATTTGAATGCGCACATGCCCTGCGCTGGTTTACATTCGGGACAATTAAAATATACTATTATAAACTATTTACTCACCCAGAAGCCACCCATCGCCCACTGTGCCAGCCTTGCACGTCCTGCTAACTTATGCACGCTCCAGCCAATTCCCACCATGCTGTTAGTCATACGGAATGAGTCATGTGTTGAACCAGACCACCTTACACGATGTTAGTTAGGTGCATTTGAGCATCACATATGATTTGAACATTGATGGAATGAAAATTTTTCCTATAAGCGTAAACAAATTCTGTGACGGCGCTTTTATAGCAATGTGTGTGCGGTCATTATCTCCTATTACATTAGGGAAAAAAATTGCGCTTTATTGTTGGCCTGTTTAACAGCATTGTATGGGAGTTTGATGAACCTGGATGACATTCGGATGATTCTGTCCCACACAGCATGGCTCGGCTCAGGGTTGACTGGCACACTCCTGACCGAAATCGGCTTATGAGCCAGTTATCATCGTTTGCAAGTAAATCCACGCGTTCCCTAAATACTCGCTCACGTCGGATTGCACCATTTGCAAGGTGTTAATTGTTCATAAGTGGGTCTCTGATGTGCACATCACTCTGATGACTACTTGTTTTTACATTATTAAAAGTTCCCAGCATCACCACTAAGTGTCGCCAAATGAACAATAGCTGGAGAAACGTGTGTACGCCAGCCATGAAGTTGGCGTTGGCACCGCACATTTCCACGGTCATTTCACGTTTCATACATCTGAACATGAGCGTAGAAAAGGACGTACGCCACGTTTTTGTGCGTACGCAACCTTTGTACATGAGGCCCCTGGTCCTTATGAGGCAGAACCTCATTTCTGAGGAACTGGTTAAGTTCAGGGCTAAGATTTGAATTTTGGTTAGGTTATGGTTGGTATTAGACATTAACTGGTTGTGGTTAAAGTTAGGATGATGCTTTTTATCGGCTTTGCATATGAATAGAAGTCAGTGCAGTGTTCTCAAAAGAATAGCTGCCGAACCTGTGTGTTTGTGTGTGTGTAAGAGGACGAGAGAGAGATGAGTGGTGGGAACAAGGACATGTGAGAAGTGAAGCAAGTTCACAGCAAGTGAAGAAAATGACAGTTTTCTGCAGGGCATCCTAAATGTTGCAGGAATTTCAATTAGGCGAGACAGTTGGAGGCAGATGAAATGAGCCTCTGGGATGCTGTTCAATAATAACAATGAATTTGATTTCGTACTTTGGTGTATGAGACAACACAATATGTAAAGAAAACATAGACTATTTAGACAAATATTGCAAGTAGGTAAATTGCTTATAAATTGTACATAAATAGTACAACTACCTCACATTTGTGCTGGATTGAACATTCATGAAAACTCCAAATTTACTTTGTGTTAACTCTTAACACACACATCCTAAATCCATCAATCCTTTCACTATCTCTCGCTTTATCCACCAGAGGGTCGCGGGGGGTGCTGTGCCTATCTCAGCTGACATAGGGTGATAGGCGCGGTACAGTTCGCCACTGCAAAACCTAACTATCACAATTTAAAAAAAAAAAATGGTAATGACAAGACCTACATTTCAAAAACCTCTCAATTCCCAAAGACGAAGTCACTCACATTTTCATGTGAACACAAAACAGTTTCCTCATTCTTCACAACTCACTCACACTTTCTCGCAGCACAGATCCGTACGATCTGTCCCTGCAGCTTAATGTCGACACTTCAACAGAAAGCAGACTTCACACAACGCTGCAGAGACACATTCAGTTTGCATTCTCTTTCCAAGGACTGGCACCTTCAAGAAAACCAATGTGACACTGGTCGGTTTATACACGCTTTGTTAAGTAATTAAAGCGTGAATTCTCCTTTGACACTGTATGACGACTCAAGTATAGTGTGAATCTAAACGCATGTTATACCATGTTATGGTAGGCGTATAAAGTGTTAGTCAGAAAACCCCAGTACAGATTTCTTAATGATACTTGATTTATAGTTTTCCTCAATTTCAGCAAAACACATTTCAATACAATCCAGAGTGAACATTTTTCTATTTGTATTTCCAATTTTGCTTGTCATTTTTGCACAAGCTGTCGCTGTCTCTTTCTCCCTCAGCTGAAAACTCAAAGAGTTTGTGATGGTATTAAAGATAAACACTCTGGAAGAAGTGCAAGAGACAAACACAGAGTCGAACGTCTGCACTGGCGGCCATCTTGTCACAGTCGGCCCGCTCACCCATAACGTGTTGTAGTGGTACATGGACTTTTTAAATAACAATAAGGCTCAATTTTCTACCGATTTTCAAACGGTTTGGTTTGTTGTAAACGTCAGAGATGTAGTTATTATGACACTGCATGTTTATGAATAATTATATGACAATTTATATTGAATGACCCATAAAACATTGTGAAATCAATAAAAATAAATATATATATAATAAGGATTAACAATAGAGAAGAATATAAAGTAATGGGAGTGTGGTGTACATCAGTAAGTGGAAGGGAACCAAAAAGTGTGGTGCAAAAATCAGTCCTGTAAAACCAAACAAAAAGCCAAAACTCACAGAGAGTGAGACACTCACATACACACCTAAATTATCATATTTATGGAGTAATTTTATGCATGTATGTAATTTAAGAATAAGATAACCACGCTAAAAACAGAAACATTCAGTGAACAAACATACAAAACAAACATATTCTAAAAAGGCTTGCATCAACAACAATCTTGCAATACTATTATGTCATAGCAATGATCCTAAATATAAATCATAATTTTACAACATCCTACAGGTGAAAGGTGATCCCACCACTGCATGAAAAGTGGGATTTGCAGCAGTTATCGTCCCTGAGAATTGCTGTGAAACTCCCAGTTAACTGGGTGTTTCAGTCAGTTGCCGATAACTGCCAGGAATTGCCGTAAACTTGCTGTCTAGGTGAGAAAGTCACCCTCCCCCCAGCTCCTAGGGGCGGGTAAGGTTTTCACATGTAAATGACCATGCTGTGATCTGTTCAAATGCAAATCAGGAGTGTGTCTCCATGGAAAAGATACTGTCTTAGGAGCCATTGAGTTTTGCTCAATAGTTTCCCTGTAGAAGGAATTTCAGTTTACATTTTGAAGAGGAATGTACAAAGACTTGCGTGGAAGGAGTATTATTGAATTTTATTATGTGGTTAAAAACTGGATTATACCACCACACCTTTAAACTGATGAGAATGAGAAAACATAAGAAAATAACTTTAAATAACTCTATAATGGTGCCTGACAGTTTAAAACTATAAACATGTTTCATATTGTATAACAATATCTATATAAACAGCCCCTAAAAAGAAGAGAAGGTTCTACATATGAAAAAATTTAATTTTTTACACTTCAGCGGTTTCCAGAGAAAGTGCCACAAGACTTGAACTGAATTGTTCTAAATTTCAGCCAGCGTGCAGAGTGGTATGACTACTGAGGGGAGAAGACGACAGCCTCCACGCGGCCTCCCCTGCGAGTAGCAAGAGATGGTGCAAGTGCAACTTGTGAAACTAATGTCGCCAACTAAACGTGGAGCTGGCAGGCTTAGGAACTGCAGACTGTCGAGAACCGAGGCCTGACAGTGCTTCAACTCAATGTGAGGGCCTAACCACCGCCAAACTCGAAATCCTCCGTCACCTGGCTGATTCCAACAGGGCAGCGGTTGTGCTCCTGCAGGAGACACGCTGCACATGTGACAACATCCTCAAGATCACTGGGTTCCAACTAGCTGGGTCCATCTACAGCAGGCAACACGGTGTGGCAACCTTCATCCGGACTGACATAAGCTGGTCAGCCAGTAGCCAATCTCCATCAGGCTCTAACATCAAGTGGCTGGTTACTAAAATCCAGGACACATCAGTCGTCAATGTGTACAAGCCCCCACCATCGGAACTGTCCTTGACGTCACTCCCGTCAGTAACTGCACCCGACATCTATGCAGGTGACTTCAACTGTCAGCCCACAGACTGGGGTTACAACCACACAACACCAAATGGAGTGGCGCTGAGCGAATGGGCCTCCAACACCGATGCCCTGCTGCTGTATGACCCCAAGGAGCCTCCATCCTTCTTCTCTGCACGCTGGAATACCTCTACTAACCCAGACCTTGCCTTCGCAGATTCCCCCGCTCCCTATGAAGGTATATTTGGTGCAAAAGTCACAAGCACATGTAACTGTAGATTTCACATGCGCACACTAAAGTCACAAATGCGTAACCGTGAAGTTGAAGTTGTACATTAAAGTCACAAATGTGTAACCGTAAAGTTGAAGTTGTAAAAAAATGTTTATACCTTGTTAACACAAATCCTTGTTACAGGTACACAAATCCTTATTACAGGTACACAAATCCATTATACAGGTACACAAATCAATGTTACAGGTACACAAATCTTATTGCTCCAATAGTTGCGGTGCAGTTGGTGCAAAACACATTCACACACCTGTGTTTCATAATCTGCAATATTTGTGCATTTGTAAACCGTAAAGTTGAAGTTGTACATATTTTTTTTATACCTTGTTAACATGAAATAGGACTACAGGTACACAAATCCTTGTTACAGGTACACAAATCCTTGTTACAGGTACACAAATCCTTGTTACAGGTACACAATACAAGTCAATTGATACAAGTGCTCGAATCTGCTTCTAAGAGTTTCAGATACTTTTTTTCCCTCGCTAGGTGGTATAAGTGGTGCAAAAGGATTTGTAACTTGTGCAAACCGAGCAAATCGATCGATAAGAAAACAAGGCTTAGAGTGGGCGGGGCTTATGAAGCTCTCTGCTGAGTTTTGAGTGACAGCTCGGAGTCGCAGATTCACGACATTAAAAGTGTCAAATATACGAGAAAATAAAGTCGCAGATTTATGAGATTAACAGTGCATTTCCATTTTATTAAATATATAGACTCACGCCCACCATTTCTCCCGCTGTTTATGTGTTTTATACATATGAACCGTATCTATATCAGTTCAGTCTGTGGGCTCCCGGCTGCCTATTGAAACGTTTTTTACCAGCAGTTATTTTAGATTAAGGGATTGATGTTTGTTGCTGTTATTGATTAATTTTAATGCTTTAATAAATGTTGAACCTTTACTTTAAAAGTACCGTTTCTGTCTTTTGTGCTTGCTTGTTTGTAACAAAGGGTAATTGAAAGAAGCCAGTGTACGATCTCACACCTTCTTTGTCATTTATTAATTAATATTAATATACTTATTATTAATTAGTTATAACTGATAGTCAAGAGAAACTTGAAGGTTGTAAAGTGACAGTTTCTCTGTCATTCTCCTCACGCTAAGAGGAGTGGTGCCCCGTTTTTAAGAAATTAATAACAAAATTAATTATTAAAAATATTTAATCATTTGTATTAATATTTTCCCACCAATTACTAAGTTGAATCACAACACATGAATCTACTCTATAGGGAAACAGACACCAAAATGGTGTCCATGGAGGTCAGACTGGCGTCACTGGAGGAAACAGCTGTGGAATCCAGAGCAACAAATTGTGGTTGTTCTGATACGAAGAGGAAAAGAAGGGCGCACAATCCCAAAATTGCAGTAAATACGTTTCTCTCGACTTTATAACTCGGAGGGAAACGACCGGCATTATGACTCCATACAAGGGTAAGATTTTAAGGAAAAAACACTTGACAGTTTACGTAGGAGTATAAGTAAATGTGTCTGACCTGACTGTATTTTTTATTTGCTGACAGACTCCGCTTGAGTCGCCCCACAATTCCGCTGTGACTTTACATTTGGTGGAAACTCTTTCTGCAAGCCTGGATATGTGTGGAGTAGACTCTGGAGTCTTTATATGTAAGTAACTTTAATCTAAAAAAATGTCTTGTTTGTGGTAGTTTTTTAATATATGTGACCCGCCACGGACCAAGCGGGAACAAGTCGGCCGAGCGCAAAACGAGAAAAACAGGAAAACGTTTTTTTTCAAAATTAGGGATTTCCGTTTTTTTCCAAAAATTACACAAGTTGAAGTTTTGAAGAAGCCACTACCTGCTTCAAATCACAGTATTGTGGGTCTTAAAACCATAAACTTTGTGTTTGAATTAAGGTTGTTTTATCGCTGTGAATCACTTCTAGTTTGGGTGTGGCGATCTCACATTCCAGAGCCTTTGTTGCTTTTTCAGCCAATCAGCTGACGATCACGGAGAATACACATGGCTAATTAATATGCAGCTCTCACTCAGAGAGCGAGCGAGGGGAGGCGAGAGATAGTCTGGAACTTTCCAGCGTATGTGTGCAGTGTGTGTGTGTGTGTGTGCGAAATTAAAGCGTGATTATCATCAAAGCAGTCATCATCAAAGCTTTGTTTGACAAAGGAAGGCAAAGAGAACAGGACAATAAGTCAGCTGTGACTGAGCAGCTTCTTCACGGACAGGGACAGAGAAAGCACAGAGACTGCTGGTGTGTGGACTGTTAGCATTTTAAGCTAGCGATCTTTATGCTAACATGTTAGCAGACTTCATCGTCACAAAAACAACAAACAGATGGATTATTCCGCGGCTGAAAGAGGGCAGGACACACACGGTAGTTGTCTGAGATGATGACATGACGCCAGCACCGCTCTATCTCCTATCTAATTGGACATTTGGAGGCGAACAGACGTAAAACTGCGACGAAAAGGAAGCATGCCCGGACCTACATTGACATGAACTACATTCATTCCTTTGTTTTCAAACTGCTACACTGTTTCTGTCCTGTGGGCTGATAGACATCAGATGTCACTGACAGCTTGACTGGGTGGGGGGTTGTGACCATGTTAATGTGATGCAAATGAGCAGCTATTGGCCTGGCTCCTCAAGAAGGTCGAAATCTTTCAGGCTGAATTTCTCCCTAAACCAGTTTGAGGAGTGCCTACATTCAAATGGCCACATATTCTTCAAAAATGATCAGATGGACATGTGTTTGACATTGTTGGAAAGCTTAGAAATCACACTTTCGGAATCTGGAAATAACTCCAAATGTCCCAAAGTAGACTTGTGAACGCTTTTGCCACGGCTGGACACATATATTAATGCCTGTTGCCTCTATTTTTGTCAGCAGCCTGTAAGACACACTGCGAGACTAACCCCAACCCAGAAGAACTTACATATGAACAGATAAAGTCAGCCAGACCTTGAGGACCAAGCTGAGCGCAAGTGGCAGAAGGACCGCCTTCACGTGTCCCTCCAAATCTTGCAAAGTTGCCTGGCGGATTACCATCGAGCCGTTAACCCTCACCCGCCTTCTGTGAAAGCTTTCAAAAATTCTTCATTGAAAAGATTGCTGCACTCAGACCTTCTGATACCTCTGCCACCCATCTCCCTGCCCCACCCCGCCTCCCCCAGCCAGCTGTCCTCGAGCATTTTGAGCCCATTTCCCTATCCTGCCTCTCTGATACAGTCAGACATCTGCAGCCCTCCAACTGCCCCTCTGACTGTATCCTCCCGTCTACTCAAGGAGTCTACAGTTTTTGACACAGTTGCCCCCTTCCTTCAACTGTTGATCAACATCATCCTCTCCTCTGGTTGCGTCCCGGCTGCCTTCAAGCATGCCGTGGTGCAACCACTACTAAAGAAGCCAAACCTTGACCCCTCTATTCTCTCAAACTTCAGGCCTATTTCCAAGCTTCCCTTCCCATCTAATGTCCTCGGGCGAGAAGTTTATGTCCAGCTGGAATCCTTTTTAACTGACAACAACATCTATGAGAAATTTCAGTCTGGCTTTAGAACTGCCCACAGCACAGAGACCGCTCTCCTGAAAGTGCTTAATGACCTGCTCCTAGCCGCTGACTCGGGTAGCCCTGTGATCCTGGTGCTTTTAGATCTTACAGCAGCCTTTGACACGGTGGATCACAGGATCCTGCTGTCTCGGCTAGAGCACCATGTGGGAATCAAAGGCACAGCCCTGAAGTTCTTTCAGTCCTATCTGGCCAACAGGAGCTTCTCTGTACAGCTTGGAGATTCCATCTCTTCTGTTGCACCCCTCATCTGTGGGGTCCCTCAAGGCTCTATTCTAGGTCCCATCTTATTTTTGCTATATGTTTTACCCCTAGGGGAAATCCTGGTCAACCATAACATCTCCTTCCACTGCTACGCCGACGACGTCCAGCTGTATCTCCCCCTAAAGATTGATGGGCAGGCTGCACTCCACTGTCTGGCCGACATCAAGGCATGGCTGGGTGCAAACTTCCTCAACCTTAATGAGAGCAAGACTGAGATCATTGTTTTTGGCAAATCCTCTCCGGCCCTCCCCACCGATGCCCTGGGCCCTCTCGCTCTTACATCAGGACTTCTGTCAGAAATCTGGGCGTGATCTTTGACAGTGCCTTTAAATTTGAGAAGCAGATCAGTGCAGTTGTCAGAAAAAGCTTTTTCCACCTGAGAACCCTCGCAAAAACCAAAGCCTACCTGCCCCAGAGGGATCTAGAGAGAGTCATCCATGCTTTCATAACTTTACAACTGGACTACTGCAACGCTCTCTACACCGGCATCGATCAATCTCAACTCCGCCGCCTGCAGTTAGTCCAAATTTCAGCTGCCCGACTCCTCACCTATACTAAGAAGCGAGATCACATCACCCCGGTCCTCGCATCGCTCCACTGGCTCCTCATCCACTATTGCATTGATTTCAAACTTCTTATGACTGTATACAAATCCCTCCATGGTCTGGCCCCCACTTATCTGTCCTATATTCTCCACCTCCACATCCCATCTAGAGCACTTCGGTCAGCTGACCAACTGTTGTTGGAAGTGCCCAGGACCAGGCTAAATTCCAGGGGGGACCGAGCCTTCGCAGTAGCAGCCCCCAGCCCCCTGCTATATTTTCATTCAGAATGGGCATTCGCAAATGGCTGAAAAGGCCAGAAACTACACCATTAGATAGATAGATAGATAGATAGATAGATAGATAGATAGATAGATAGATAGATAGATAGATAGATAGATAGATAGATAGATAGATAGATAGATAGATAGATAGATAGATAGATAGATAGATAGATACTGTATTCATCTCACAGAGAAATTCACAGTTCAGCAGCTCCAGAATATGTTACAAGATAGAAACATAAGAGGCATGCAATTATATGTACAGTCTAAATATAAACTGAAACATATGTATAAGAAGAGAAAAGAAAAAATATATAAAAAAATATAAAGACGTTAAAAAGAATGAGATGAACATGTACATGTGTGCTTGCGTGTATGTGTCATGTATGATGTAGATTGAAGAGTCTGATGGCATGGGGGAGGAATGATCTCCTCAGTCTTTTTGTGGAGCATGTGTGGAACATGTGTGCTTGCGTGTATGTGTCATGTATGATGCAGATTGAAGAGTCTGACGGCATGGGGGAGGAATGATCTCCTCAGTCTATCTGTGGAGCAGGACATTGACAGCAGTCTGTCACTGAAGCTGCTCCTCTGTTTGTGTATGGTGCTGTGTAGTGGATGGTGTGTACATTGTCTATGATGGACAGGAGCCTGTTGAGTGTGCGTCGCTCAGCTATGGATGTCAGACTGTCCAGTTCCGTGCCTACAACAGAGCCTGCCCTCCTTATTAGTTTGTCCAGGCGTGAAGCGTCCTTCTTCTTTAGGCTGCCCCCCCAGCACACCACTGAGTACAGGAGGGCACTCGCTACCACAGACTGGTAGAAGGTCTGTAGCAGCTTCCTGCACGCGTTGAAGGATGCCAGCCTTCTAAGGAAGAACAAACGACTCTGTGACCTTTCCTGCACAGAGCATCTGTGTTGGTGGTCCAGTCCAGCCTGTCATCCAGCTGTACTCCCAGGTATTTGTAGCTGTGCACCACCTCCACACAGTCCCCCTTGATGAGAACCTGTTCTGGGTGCACCCTGGATCTCCGGAAATCCACAACCATCTCCCTGGTCTTGGTGGTGTTTAGGAGCAGATGATTGTTGTCACACCATTTGACAAAGTCCTGGATGAGCTCCCTGTACTCATCCTCCTTTCCGCTCTTGATACAGCCAACAATGGCTGTGTCGTCCGCAAATCTCTGCACATGGCAGAGCTCTGAGTTGTGCTGAAAGTCAGACGTGTAGCTTCGTCACTCCGACCTGCTATGCACGCCCGTGAGCCATTTGTTCCGACTCCTGAACGCTTTGCGGGGGAACTGAACAAATGCTCAAGCTTTTAGTTTCAATGCTCTCTGGTGTTTGACTTACAACCGGCTACTTATCCGTCTGACCACGCAAAGATATGAGACGTTTGTCGTCAATCTAACCTCCGGGAGAGCCGCTCAGTGGGCCGCGGCCATTTTTCGTAAAGTTCATTCGCGTCCAACTTCCTACTCTGCCTTCGCTACCGAGTTAAACCGAGTCTTTGATCATTCCTTTCAAGACAATGACATTGCTAATCGGCTACTCGTGTTAAGACAGGGCAGTTCTTCGGCGGCAGATTTCGCGGTGGATTTTCATATTTGTGCTTCAGAGAGTGGGTGGAACGACACCTCACTTCGAGCTATTTTCTTACGTGGGTTAAACGATGAGTTAAGAGACAAATTGGCCACTCGAGACAGAACACCTAGTCTCGACGCTCTAATAGACCTAGCCATTCGTCTAGACTGCAGACTTAAGGAGAGGCGACGCGATAGACGGCGTTCTTCTCCTCGTCGTTCGACCAATGTTTCTCACATCCCCGTCTACTGTTCAGCCGTTTAAATCGCCGCACCCGTCTATCATCCACGGAGAGACGACGCCGACTGCAGTCTGGTTCCTGCATCTATTGTGGTCTCACTGGACATCTCCGTGCCTCATGCCCCAGCCGCCCAAAAGAGAAAGCTCACCAGCGCACGCAGGAGTGCTGGTGAGTAGAGCGGTTTCTGTTCCTGCACCCATCAGAGTCTCGCTTCCAGGACAACTTCAGTGGGGAGAAGAGAAGTTGTCCCTCACTTGTCTCGTCGACTCAGGAGACGATAACTTCATAGACACTCTTCTGGCTGAGCAGGCGGGGATTCCAACTATCCCGTTGGACCAGCCCAAGACCATCTCCGACCTCAATGGCAATCTACTCGCCGAGGTGACTCACCGTACCGACACCATCACCATGGTCCTGTCTGGTAACCATGTGGAGGAGGTCCAGCTGTTCCTCATCCCTGCTTCATCAGCGTCGATCGTCTTGGAGCTTCCCTGGCTGGCTCGCCACAACCCGGTCTTCAACTGGTCCACTGGTCAACTCTCCAGTTGGAGCGTCTACTGCCACTCTCACTGCCTCAGATCCGCCAGACCTTCTTCTCCTAGACCTCCAGACATCAACCCCGAACCTCCTGACCTCACCCGCGTTCCAGCGGCGTACCATGACCTCGCTGAGGTTTTTTCCAAGGGCCGTGCGCTTTGGCTACCACCACATCGCCCGTACGACTGCGCCATAGATAGAAAACAGCCTTTAATACACCCCTAGGTCATTTTGAATACCTGGTGATGCCCTTTGGCCTCACATTCGCCAAGTGCTGTTTTGCAGCACTTGGCGAATGATGTGCTGCGTGACATGCTGGACAGGTTCCTCTTCGTGTACTTAGATGATATTCTCATTTTCTCCGAGACCGAAGAGGAACATGTCCAGCATGTCCGCTTAGTATTACAGACTTTTGGAGAATAAGTTGTTTGTTAAGGCAGAGAAGTGTTCTTTCCATGCAAGATCCATTCCGTTCCTAGGGTTTATTGTGGAACAGGGGAGTCTTGCTCCCGACCCTTCGAAGATCTCGGCGGTAAAAGACTGGCCTATTCCTACCACCAGGAAGCAGCTACAGCGCTTCCTAGGCTTTGCGAACTTTTACCGATGTTTTATTAAGAACTACAGCCGTATTGTCGAACCTTTAACAAAACTAACATCTCCTAAACAGACGTTCCTGTGGTCTGGTGATGCTGAGTCTGCGTTCCTTCGATTGAAGGAAATGTTCACTTCTGCGCCTATCCTGTCCCATCCTGACCCAGAACGTCAATTCGTGGTGGAGGTTGACGCGTCCGACACCGGTGTGGGGGCGGTCCTCTCCGAACGCAGCCTCGACGACCAGAAACTCCATCCCTGCGCTTTCTTCAGCCGTCGACTCTCTCCCGCTGAAAGAAACTAGGACGTTGGGAATAAAGAGCTCCTGGCTGTCGTCTTGGCCCTCCAAGAGTGGAGGCATTGGCTAAAGGGGACCGCCCAACCGTTTATCGTCTGGACTGATCATAAGAACCTGGCCTATCTACAAAACGCCCGAAGACTCAATTTGAGGCAGGCACGTAGGGCTCTCTTCCTGGGACGTTTCCAGTTCACCCTCAGTTTTCGCCCAGGGACCCGGAACGTAAAGCCTGATGCCCTCTCCCGACTGTATGCTCCAGACCCTCCAGAACCAGAACCCGGAACCATCCTGCTGTCCTCCTGCATCCTGGGGGCCGCTACGTGGCTAGTGGAAACGAGAGTTTGTGAGGCCCAGGCGACCGATCCCGACCCTGGAGGAGGACCACCTGATCGCCTTTTTGTGCCCGCAGCTGCACGCTCCGAGGTCCTTCAATGGGGCCATTCCTCCAAGCTGGCTTGTCACCCTGGTACTGCTCGAACTCTCCAATTCCTAAAACAGCGCTTCTGGTGGCCTTCCATGTCCCAAGACGCGGCGACCTTCGTCTCTGCTTGCCCCACCTGCTCCAGGGTGCGCCATGGAAGTGGCTCTCCGATGCGTCGCCGACCACCATACAGAGGAATGGAGTACCTTCCTACCATGGGTCGAATATGCACATAATTCCCTCATCTCTGCATCAACTGGCGTTTCCCCATTCATGGCATCCCTGGGCTACCAACCACCCCTGTTCAGTTTTCAGGAGAGAGAGGTCGCAGTTCCGTCCGTTCAGGCCAACCTGGAACGTTGTCAGGCAGTCTGGGCACAGGTCCGAACAGCACTCCAGAAGGCCTCCCAACAGTCTCAACGACAGGCAAATCGTCACCGCACTCCCGCTCCTGAGTACACCCCTGGCCAGAGGGTCTGGCTGTCAACAAAAGACCTCCCTCTCCAGGTCGAATCCCGCAAGCTGGCTCCCAGATTCATCGGACCTTTTCCCATCGACAGAATCATCAACACCACATCGGTACGTCTCAAGTTACCTCTTTCTCTCAAGATCCATCCCACTTTTCATGTCTCCCTCATTAAGCCCGTGGTCGAGTCAGATCTGGTTCCTCCCGCCGATCCCCCTCCTCCGCCCAGGATCATCGAGGGCGGTCCTGCCTACACAGTGAGCCGCATTCTTGACATCCGCCGCCGTGGCCGTGGTCACCAGTACCTGGTGGATTGGGAGGGATGCGGCCCAGAGGAAAGGTCATGGATCCCACGTCGCTTCATCCTGGACCAGACCCTGATCCAGGACTTCCATCGCGACCATCCCGAGGCTCCTGTCTTGGCGCCAGGTGGCGCCCGTTGAGGGGGAGGTACTGTCACGATCCATTCCACTTTCCACTTTTCTGCTTTTAGTATGTTTTGTCCTTTGCTGCTCCCTGGTGTCTGTTTTCTCTCTCAGCAGGGGGCGTGGTTGACCCAGTTCTTCTGATGACACCAGAGATGACTCCACCCGCACAGCTCCTGCCCAGCTGTTCCTGATCAACGATCAAGCGGACTTATAAGGCGGGGCCTCGCACATCTCTGGTGTCAGATCCATGTTTTCACTCCGCTGGTAAAGACGTACACTTACCTAGCTTGTAGAAACGTTGACTCCAACCTGGTTACTTACCTGAACCTTCCTCTCAGGCCTCCACGTCTCCTGCTGCTGAGAACAACACCGACTCTCCTGCGGATTCCATTCTTCCGGGATCGCTTCCACCTGTTGTGTCTCCAGCTTGCTCGTCATCTCCATTCCACACGAAGCAGCCGCTTCGCCACAGACTCTCTAGGACTTACGTTCTCCTCCATTACATCCTGAGTGAGTTCGTTCCACCTGGAACACAAGACAGACTGTGTTGCCACGAGAGAGCTTTAGTGGATCCTGTCTCAGTTGTGTTTGTTCACTTTAAACTTACCTTCGTGTGGTCATTTCCTATGTCGCTTGTAAAACACCTGGTAGTTAATAAAAGAATACTTTTACTTACCTGCCTCTGTCCTGTCTGCATTCGGGTCCTCCAATTATAATCTCTACGTTTCCTTTAACGGAAACGTAACAGACAGCCAGGTATGCATTTGTAAAGTAAATCTTAACATCTTGACAAAAGTGTGTGCATCATTAAATGTCAGACTGGTTGCATGTTAATTGCTGGTGTCACTTCTTTTTGAAAAAAAAAACCTTGCCATAGCCATTAAGTAGGTTACTTTAATTTAATGTATTTCATTAAACCACCAATTTTCTTTTACTTTATAATTTTGGTTAGGTTTTGCAAAGCATGATTTTGGATATTGGGTTAAAGGCCCAGACAGAAATGGAATTGGACATTTAAACTGCTGGAAATGGAGTTGAATATTGTACAATTTTAAATCGATTGTACTGACAAAGTTATTACAATAGGCTACAATAGTTCTTTTGAAATGGATGTTTAAGTTCAAAAGTTCAATAGATTAATTTAATTCAAATGACCTGATACTATTAATTAAGCTAATATAGATTTTCACATTCAAATAACAACTCAAAGCAGTCGAGTCAATTAATTAATCCAAGTCAATTTACGTGAAACAAATAGTTTACACAACTGACCATTTTAAGTGAACTGAAATAGATTTGCAATTTCAAACAACTGCCCGAAGGAGTTAAATCATCAATGAAATCTAAATCAACCAAACTAATGCAGATGTTTACACAACGAGGAATATTTAATCTAGATAACAAATTATTCTTGTTCACTTAATTTAGGATTTTACGGCAGCCCTTTCCCTCATATTTTTTAGTTGAAACAACTATAGCATAACAGTGTATGCTTCAATACGAAATAAGGAACGTGCGGCCAAATTGGAAGCTTTAGAATTGAAATATGCAACTATTGACGCTACCTTGCAACATAACTTCAATGACTACACAGCCCTGCAGAAGGAACTGATCAAAAAAGAGATTAATTCCCTTTTAAGGCACCAAGCAGAATTCCTCATGCACAAAACAAGGCAAACGTATTATTTTAACTCTTCAAAACCCAGTCATCTATTAGCAATGAAACTTCGAACAGATGAGCACATTGCAGATATTTTTTGTGTTAAAGACAAAGATGGCATTATACAAAGTGGCCCAAGGAAAGTGAATTCTTCTTTTGCGTCCTTTTAGGAGTTGTATAGTTCCGAAAGTGTTTTTGACAAACATGTCTGCAATGATTTTTTGAGTAACATTAATCTATCCCGTCTTAGTAATGATGATTCCACAAAGCTAGATAACCCTGTTACATTGCAGGAATGTGAGGCAGCTGTTAAGGATATGCGTAAAGGTAAATCACCAGGGCCGGACGGAATTCCTCCTGAATTTTACCTCACCTTTTGGCCCTTGTTTGCGCCGCTGTTACTGGATATGATTCAATATTCAATCAGAGTGGTAGTGCAGCAGATAACCAAAACAATCGTTTGTGATAAAAGCATGAAATTTGGTACACATTATAGCCAAAGGCTTACCGAAAAGATTTGGATATGGAGGCATCATGAATTTTCAACATGGTTTTCTTATGAGTGACAGACATAATGTGATATTTCAGACACATTTACCATATATGTGACCTGTCACGGGCCAAACGGGAACAAGTCGGCCGAGCGCAAAACGAGAAAAAACAGGAAAAAGTTGTTTTTTTCAAAATTAGGGATTTCCGTTTTTTTGTTGAAGTTGAAGTTTGTAAGAAGCCACTACATGCTTCCAATCACGGTATTGTGGGTCTTAAAACCATAAACTTTGTGTTTGAATTTATGTTGTTTTATTGCTGTGAATCATTCTTATTTTGGGGTGGCGATCTCACATTCCAGAGCTTTTGTTGTTTTTTCAGCCAATCAGCTGACGATCACAGAGAATACACATGGCTAATTAATATGCACGTAAAGAGAGAGAGAGGGAGGGAGGGGGAGAGAGAGAGTATCTGGAAAGTTCCAGCAGTTATGTGTGTGTGTGCAGTGCAGTGCGAAATTAAAGCTTGATTGTCATCAAAGCTTTGTTTGACAAAGGAAAGCAAGGAGAACAGGACAGTAATTGTCTGTTGCTGAACGTCTTCACAAGGACAGAGAAAGCACAGAGACTGCTGGTGTGTGGACTTAGCATTTTAAGCTAGCGATCTTTATGCTAACGTGTTAGCAGACTTTATCGTCCCAAAATCAACAAACGGATGATTATTCAGCGGCTGAAAGAGAGCAGGACAGACACAGTAGTTGTCTGAGATGATGACGTAACGCCATGAACCACGCTTTATTTTCATGTGTGAGTTTTTGTGTGTGTATATATGTTTATATATATATGTATATATATGTATATATATATATATATATATATATATGTACGTGTGTAATAGGGAAGCCACAAGGCAGTGCTGGTTAGTAGATTGAAAGTTATGGCTAAAACCTACAACAGGTCTATCGTGTTTGCTCTACAAAAATATATCAAAACAATAATAGTCCCCCTTTCCCATGAAGAGGCAAAGGCAGGTTGAGAAAATGAATTCATGAACTATTGTTTTTAAAGGATTTACATGGACTGTCCTAATACCTGTGATCCATTCAAACCATGAAGAGCAATGAAAAATATTTCCTAATATTTTGTTTCACAGTTTATATATCAATGACACACCAATACTCCAAAAAGTGATCGGTGTGGTCAAAGAGAAGAAAATATCATTATTTTGGCACATGTACTTTATGTGCCAAAAAACTTCAAAACTTGATTGGGTCAAAATCCATCAACGTTGTCTTTGTGTCGAACGTCACACGTCATCACGTCGACAGAAGATGACGCAACACACACCTCGCCAGGTTCTGAAAACCGCGAAGCGCGAGCCACCACCGGGGAACCGGACCGGCGAAGGAAAACGGGAACAAAAGGTCTGTGCACACTACATACGGTATCTAAGCCACACATTGTGTTGCGTTTTCTATAAAAGTAGTATATTTATATTGTCGAGGCTAGTGGGTTGGTTTGGATAACAACGTAGCTAGCCATTTAGCCGCTAGCATGGAAGCTCACAAGCTATCTCCCCCGGAACGTCTCTCTCGTCGTGGGCTAAATATCCCGAAGTCATGTAACTTTAACTTAATTTACTTTATTATTTATGTATGCAATTTATCACCCACACATACACACACGTACACAGACACACGCACACACACATACACATAGTACACACAGGACCGATTCCACCACAGGTTTCAGCAGGGACACATGGAAGGTGGGATGTATCTTTAGTGACCTGGGGAGATTCAGAAGGACGGCGGACTGGTTGATTTTCCGGTCGACGGTGAAGGGACCGATGTACCGGGCAGCCAACTTTCTGGATTCGACCTGCAGGGGGAGGTCCTTGGACGAAAGCCAGACCTTCTGGCCGGGTTGGTAATCTGGAGCCGGGGTGCGATGACGGTTGGCTTGCTACTGGCTCAGTAGGGAAGATCATTCCAGTGAAGACCGCACCTGTCTCCAGACCGCATGACAACGGCGTAAGTTGGCCTGGACTGAAGGGACGGCGATCTCTTCCTCCTGGAAGTCGAAGATGGGAGGTTGGTATCCTAGAGAGGCCATGAAGGGAGAGATGCCAGTCGAAGCGGAGATGAGGGAGTTATGGGCGTATTCTACCCAGGAGAGCATGGAACTCCATGAAGCAGGATGACGGGCTGCCACGCAGCGGAGTTAAGTCGGTCATCGCCGGATAAACTGTGTGAGTCTACCTCACTTCCCTTAAATTCTCCGCGTCACCGCTGACTCATTTCCTCCTTCAACTCTCCAATGGCCACCTTTTGTAAACCGGAAGTGGGAGGAGTGTCGCCGTGACAACCGTCACGTCAGAGACCCCTCCTTCTTGTTTACCTTTTGGCTGTGTTTGTTTACTTCCTGTTTCCAACGCTACCACGTTACCAGCGGCCAAAGTGACACGCCCCTTTTGCTTCACACACACAAACACATACACACACACACACACACACACACACACACATGCTTTTGTTTGCTTCTGCTCCTTTACCTTTAGAGATGCACTGATCTCCCTTTTTTCCCAGCTCTTAATCTTTTACCTTATTTCTGCACTCATGTCCATGCCCCTTTCCTGCACATTTGAACACTTTTATCAGTCGTAATTTAGATTAGAGGATTGATGTTTGTTTGTTGTTATTGATCAATTTAATACTTAAATAAATGTTAAACCTTTATTTTAAAAGTAATGTTTCTGTCTTTTGTGCTTGCTTGTTTGTGACAAGGGTAATTGAAAGAAGCCAGTGTACAGTCTCACACCTTCCTTGTTAATTATTAATTAATATTAATATACTTATTATTAATTAGTGATAACTGATAGTCAAGAGACATTTTAAGGTCATTAAGGGACAGTCTTCCTGTCATTCTCCTCGCCTTAAGAGGAGTGGTGCCCCGTTTTTAGAAATGTATTTTCTCACCAATTACAAAGTTTAATCACAACACTACCCAGAGTGCACACTACCCAGAGTGCAGCCATACATGCCCACGCCATTGATGATGTAACTGCTGACAAAAGCAGCAGGATGAATTCTGAAATGTTTGCAGCAATATTATCTGCTCATATTCAGCCAAATGCTTCAGAACTCATTGGACGGCACTTCACAGTGCAGATGGACAATGTTCCAAAGCATACTGCAAAAGCAACCAAATAGTTTTTTAAGGCAGATAAATGCAATGTTATTCTATGGCCAAGTCAATCACCTGACCTGAATCCGATGAGCATGTAATTCACTTGCTGAAGACCAAACTGAAGGGAAAATGCCCTAGGAACATGCAAGAACTGAAGGCCGTTGCAGTAGAGGCCTGGCAGAGCATCACCAGGTATGAAACCCAGTGTCTGGTGATGTCTATGCCTTCAAGACTTCAGGCTGTAATTGACTGCAAAGGATTTGCAACCAAGTATTAAACAAAGTAAGTCAAATATTGATTCATGATTATTTAGTTTATCCCATTACTTTTGGTGCCCAAATCTGGGTGGCACATATAGAAAGTGTTGTAATTCCTACACCGTTCATTTGGTACATACCCTCAAATTAAAGCTGAAAGTGTGCAGTTAAAGCTTATGTGCAGTTAAAGCATCTTGCTTGTTTTCTTTCAGATACATTGTAATAGTGCAAAGAGCCGAAAAGAAGAGACTGGTGTCAATGTCCCAATATTTATGGACCTAACACAAGTAGTCCAATTATAGTCATCCAAGCCTCAACCTGGTGACCCTGGAACAAGCTGACACCCTGACTCCCCAGCCCGACGGGACTTTCAGCTGTGAGCTGCTCGAACCAGATGTGTCCGAGGGAGCTGTATTATTGTTCTCTTCTTCACCTCTCCTATACCATGCGTCCAGACTTGTACTGCCACTCGATGGTGAAGTGTGATACTACATGTGCGAGGAAGTATAGCAGGGCCTTTAGAGTGAATGGTTGTTTCTCTCTGTCTCTTTGTGGCAGGGTTAGTTAGTTAGTTAGTTAGAGTTCAGCCTCCCCCTCACAAGAGCTTACTCACACATTAACTGCAGATTATATTTGGAAACTTGCAGGAGAATCTCCAAAGTGACATTTACGTTCACACATAAAGCCCCCCCACACAATCTCTGGAGAATCTCTGGAGTTCAGTGCATGTCTCAAAGCAGCTTATGACTGTCCTCATAAAAGATGGCTGCATCTGTGTGTGTGCGTGTGTAAAGCTATGGATGCTCTGCCAAAACAACAGTAAAAAATGGCAGAAATTAGAGGGATTTTACAATGGACGCACAGTTAATCAGGAAAAATAAAATATGGGACATGCTATACACATGTCAAATGAGCAAAAACCAGCCAGATGCTAAAGAGAACACATAAATCGAGCTGCCTGTGAATTATGTAAGAGGAGCAGGCTGTCAGTGTAAAAACCCAACAGGAGAATCTACTTTTCCACCTCATTAGAGAGAGGAACAAAGTGTAAAGCAAAGAGCCTGAGCTCAGCATCTATTGGCCAGCTGAGCAAGCTTTGCTGTCTTACAATATGCATGAGGAAGAGTAAATGACCCCCAGCCCCTGTTTTTTTTGGCAGCACTGCTCTTCTGAAGCGTCACAGCCAGCTTCCATGAGCTCTCGGCAGGGAGCAGACGGTGACTGATAATTTTTCATTCAGAGTTTTCCTTCACAACTGCTTGTTTTTCCCAGAACTGCAGTACAACTGAATCTCAGATGAAGCCTCACAGCTAATGATGCCTCCATCCTGCAGACACATGGCGATTGCACATTTACAAACATCCCTGCAGCCATCCCATTAGCAATAGCCATTAGCAATAATTATTGGAGCTCAAAATTGGTTTGGTAACATCAGTGACCCTTGACCTACATACACAGGTAAATCCTATCAAGACAAAGAGTATTTAAAGAGGCCAGTTGTAAGTGTTTCTCCTCTTTGCATCTTCTCTGAAGAGTGGCAACATAGGAGCCTCAAAACAACTCTCAAATGACGTGAAAACAATGATTGTTCAACATCATGGTTTAGAAGGAAGGATGGAGAAAGCTATCTCAGATATTTAAGCTCTCAGTTTCAACTGTGAGGAACATTGTGAGGAATTGGAAGACCACAGGCACAGTTCTAGTTAAGGCCGAAAGTGGCAGACCAAGAACAATCTCAGATAAGCAGAGGCGAAGGATGGTGCCTGAGAGCAACGTTTAACCACCGCTGAGAATAAACTAACTTAAACAAGACATAAAGTAACGTAAAAGTAACATCATGTGTGCCGGCAACCTCTGTCCGTCTGTTTACACGAGACAACGTAGTTGGCTAGCTAGTTAGCAATGTCTGCTATTAGGTGCTCAACCTACAACAAGACATTACGTAAACATGTAAAAGAAACCAGATTTGTACAAGTCATGAATTAGACTTACTACCGTGTAACGTGTTTTTACGTGTTAAAACAGATAAGATAGTCCTTTATTCGTCCCACAATGACAGCAGCAAGACAGTAAAGACTTTTTGAAACACTACGAAAATGAAACAAAGAATATTATACAGCGTCTAGACCAGGGGTCACCAACCTTTTTGAGACAGAGAGCTACCTTAAGGGTAAAAAATAATATGGAGTGCTACCATATAATATTTTTTTGTTTGTTTACCATTTAAATGATTAATATTATGCATTCAACTGCATACACATTCATTCCAGTGCTTACTACTAACGATTACCAGTTTTTATAAACAATATCAAAGATATTTTACTGAGTGATCATATGGATACATGCAAGTGAGGTGAAGTGAAGTTAGCCCGCGGGCACCGTATTGGCTGCCTGCGGGCTACCAGGTGCCCGCAGGCACCACGTTGGTGACCCCTGGTCTAGACAATGCAGGAGCACATAATATGTATAAAAAAGTGGATTTTGGCTCATATAAACCCATAAATACTACACAGTGTCCCTTTAACAAGAAGTAAACTATAAAAAGATATTAACACTGAGACTATATAAAAAAGTTAAATAGAGTAGAATGTGTAGTGTACATAATAGACAATTTCCAGAATATACAGTATGGGTTGGATATTTACATTATAGACAGAGCATGGGCATGTGTAACCCAGGTTACTAGGCTCTCACCATGAAAATGAAAATTATAGAAAAAACAACTAACTTTAAAAACAACTTTAACTGTAGTTATTAAATAGGAACCATACAAACAAAATAGGTCACTGTGGTTCAGTAAATAATATGGAAGAAATAACATAACAACGTAACGTTGATATTGTTCAGTATTTCAAATCTAATGACTGTGAATGTTGTTGTTTCCATTTTGCAGACTTCTAGGTGACAATTGGAGGGAAATAGTTTTTATTTGTTGATGATTGATTTAACCAGCCAAACAGATTCCAGCTTCGCTGCGTGATCTGGAATGATTGACTTAACCAGCCAAACAGAATCCAGCTTCGCTGCGTGATCTGAAAAAAAGTATGCGACTGCAGGTAGCAGACAGACGCGAGGAGGATTGTCGTTGACATTGCGCTGATGGAAATTTCAGACTTTTCCTTTTTACTACACGGATTTAAGTTCTTTTTGGATGTGTTTTGGGCTTATGGTGAACCAACTGGGATTTAGCCATTGCGCACCGTGTTATTCGAAGGAGACGTAAGTTACTTTGCCTTTCTCGTTCTCTTTTTTGGCTAACTTGTTTGCTAGCGATGGTCAAATTGCTAGCGATGGATAGTTGGGAGAAGCTATATGCTAAACTAATGGCTGTTTTATTTCTATTGTCACCTGGACCTGCAAAAGTGGATCGGCACTGGGAGTTTGAGTCGTAATTTCATGGTGATTTTGCCGAACGTTGAACTTTCTGGTGAGTAATTTGAGTGTTATTTTTGTGAGTGATTTGGTTGAGTCCAACAATCGCTAACAATTACAGTGTGTGGGTGTGTTGCTTCCTGCACACGCTGCGGCACAATTTTAAGGAGAATTAGATGTTGGGTCGGAGCAACTAATTCATATTTCAATGTTTTCATGTACCGGAAGAGACGTGTTGAATGTAATTTTACTAATTTGAATGTATAAGGTTAATTTACTCTGGAGTTAAGAGACAAAGTAAGGAGTCATAGAAGAGTATTTAAAACAGTTTATTATTTCCACCTAAAGGGTATGCACAGTAAATGTATAATTAGGGTTCGAGCACGACTGTGCAAGAACCCTATTGTAATTGAAAGAGTTATTATTATTCTTCTTCACCAAAAAAAAGTGCCTTTTTGAAGGCCTAAACGGATCCCAAACCTCACGAATTTTCGGGACAACATCAGACCTCGCTGAAAATTTTGTAAAATAGTGGTTCGGTGAATGTGCGTCAAAAAATGGAAGTGGGCGGGGCTTCAGACTGACGCAAAAAAGTGCTACTAGGTCAACTCCTGTCGGGAATAACGTACATGGACGAAACTTGGTACACACGTTCATTAGGTTGTGCCATGGGCAAAAGTCAATCACAAGTTTTCTGTGAAACCTACAGGAAGGCCGCCATCTTGGATTGAAGGCGAAAACGGAGGCGTTTTTGGCGAATTTACAGCATAACTTGCCGTAGATACCAAAATCTACAGTTTTTGAGCAATCACCTTCAAACTTGGCGAGGTCGATGTGGACCAGTTGAAGTACGATCTAATCTGAAATTTTTTTTGAAATATCGCATGGCGGACGTATTTGGTGGCGCCAAAGTTGGCGAAAATTCCAAATTTTCCCAACACGCAACGAAACGCTTATAACTTTGCGATGGAAGGTCAAGTCGGAGCCAAACTTGCCATGATTGATGATGGGTAGTTGCTGAAGACACCTATGCAAAAATGATCACGTTTGAAACCATCGCCTCCTGGTGGTGGAAGAGAATATACAAAAAAAAAGTTAATTTACGATTTCGGTAATAACTTTTACAGAGATTGTCGTATCCGACTCAAAATGACACTGAAACATTGAAAACACATGGTAGATGATGCGTGTTGAATATGATAGCACATTCTTTAACGGTGTAGCGAGGTGCGAGGTGCAAAGTCGGATTTTTGCGACAAAAAAACAAACTCTTCTAACTTTGCGAGTCCTGGTCCAAACTGAACCAAACTTCCTTGGATTGATGTTCCTCCAGCCCTGACAATGTCTATATGAAAATATTTAATTTCGAAAACAGCGCCCCCTGGTGGCAACAGAAAGAATTTTATTTGCTATAAAATCTATCTAGTCCTAGAGCTTTTGTGCTATCACCTTCAAACTTGGCGAGGTCAATGTGGACGAGTTTTGGATCAAATGTTATTGAAACTGTTTTAAAATGTCGCACGGCGTACGAGATAGGGGGCGCTAAAGTTGGCGATCATTCTGATGTTGACCAAATCTCTTATAACTTTGCATTGGAAGGTCAGATATGAACCAAACTTGCCGTGGTTCATGATCGATAGTTCTTAAAGATGAATATGAAAAAACGGTCACGTTCGGAAACAGCGCCTCTAGTGGTGAGAGGATTATTACCCAAAAAAAGTACATTTATGATGATAACTTTGTGAATCCTGTTCCGATTTGAACCAAACTTCCTTGGAAAAATGACAGTCCGACCCTGAACAAGTCTACATGAAAATATTTAATTTCGAAAACAGCGCCCCCTGGTGGAAACAGAAAGAATTTTATTTGCTATAAAATCTATCTTGTCCTAGAGCTTTTGTGCTATCACCTTCAAACTTGGCGAGGTCAATGTGGACGAATTGAGGATCAAATGTTATTGAAAGCTTTCTAAAATGTCGCACGGCGTACGAGATAGGGGGCGCTAAAGTTGGCGATCATTCTGATGTTGACCAAATCTCTTACAACTTTGCATTGGAAGGTCAGATATGAACCAAACTGGCCGTGGTTCATGATCGATAGTTCTTAAAGACGAATATGAGAAAACGGTCACGTTCAGAAACAGCGCCTCTAGTGGTGAGAGGATTATTACCCAAAAAAAGTACATTTATGATGATAACTTTGTGAATCCTGTTCCGATTTGAACCAAACTTCCTTGGATAAATGACAGTCTGACCCTGAACAAGTCTACATGTAAATATTTAATTTCGAAAACAGCGCCCCCTGGTGGAAACAGAAAGAATTTTATTTGCTATAAAATCTATCTTGTCCTAGAGCTTTTGTGCTATCACCTTTAAACTTGGCGAGGTCAATGTGGACGAGTTGAGGATCAAATGTTATTGAAAGCTTTCTAAAATGTCGCACGGCGTACGAGATAGGGGGCGCTAAAGTTGGCAAACATTCTGATTTGTAAAAACAGACAACAAAACGCTTATAACTTTGCGATGGAGGATCCAATGTCCTTCCCTGGATTGATGCCTTGAAGTAGTCGATATGACAATATTCAATGTCTTAAAGACGCCCCCTGGTGGCAGCAGACTATGCCATCTACTGTGCAACACAAAAGAAACTGGTATAACTTTGTAAATCCTGTTCCAATCTGAACCAAACTTCCTTGGATTGATGACAGTCCAACCCTGAAGAAGTCTATATGAAAATCTTCAATTTATAAAACAGCGCCCCCTGGTTGCTGGATATAACATTACATTTCACACTTCTTTATGCTGCTATAACAGGGATTGTTGTATCCTCCTCATACGTGATATGTGGGACCACAAAACCGCTCCGACCATGTCAGCAACAGACGACTTCCTGACAGGAAGTGGATCCGCCGCAACAGGAAGTAGAATGTAACTTTGCCATACATTGCCCGATCGCCACGAAACATGATATGTGAGTCAATAGAACTTCCCTGAACATGTTAATGGACACGCCTTTGACCAAACAGGAAGTCAGCCATTTTAAACAGGAAGTGTCCTGTAACTTTACCGTACAATGATCAATCTACACGGAACTTGACACGTGAGACCAGGAACCTATCCTGGACATGTCTGCAAAACCTAAACTCCAAACAGGAAGTGGAACGCCAAAACAGGAAGTAGAATGTAACTTTGCCGTACGTTGCCCTATCTCCACGAAACATTATATGTGAGTCAAGGGAACTTCCCTGAACATGTTAATAGACACGCTCTGACCCAACAGGAAGTCAGCCATTTTAACAGGAAGTGCCCTCTAACTTTACTGTACATTGACTGCTCTGCACGGAACTTGGTATGTGAGGCCAGGGACCTATCCTGAACACGCAAACAATGTCCTCCCGACAGAAAGTGTAACGCACTTAACAGGAAATAATATATGACTTTACTGCACAGCCCAACATCCGCACGGACGGCACCAATTAGAACTACGACAGCAAGCAGCGAATGAACAAGAGACGAGATCAGGGCGCAAGCGACGAGGTGGGCGCGGATCACGACGTAGCGTCAAGCTCGAACCCGTTAATACCGCTTGCGGTGCTAGTTTGTTTTGTTCTTTTTGGCCTTTTAGGCCGGGTCTTTTGTCTTGACTTGTGTTTTGGGTGCTGGAATTAACCGAGTGGATTTCTACGGCTGTTTTTCTCAACGCGGCTGTGGTGGGGAAGTGCAGTAGTGGTGGCGAGCTGAGCCCAATAGATAAGACAATCCTGATTTCTATTGAACTGTGACAGTCTACTGGAATCTGGTAGGACTGTGATTGACAGTGTTAAAGAGCCCATATTAAGGACTATTTCTTTTAAAGGTCACATAGAGTGGTCCTGTTGCACATATATGTGAGTTATGGAGGTCTACTTACATATATTAAGTTGTTTTTATGGTCAAAATCCTCCTAGTTGATGTAAACGAGTCGATTGAAATCTGTCCTTTTCGAAGCGCTTGTCAGTCATGCTATTTTTAGCCATAAATCTCGCCCGAGAAGACAGAGTGTGTTGTGATTGGCCAGCCAGCGTAGAGCCTTCCCACCTGTGTTGTGATTGGCCAGGTATCTGGAAGTGACGTAATCTATCACGTCAGCTCTCAGAAGCGCAGCTCCCTCTCTGGAGCGGTGGATGCACTGCTACTCATTATCAAAACATTGTTTTAACAGTGTTTAAAAATAGCTTTGTCACGACTCCCCGCCGCAGTCCCTTTATGACTTTAAACCGGAGTCAGACCCAGAGTCAGAAGACACTGTTGCTCGTGAAACACCTCCACAACGGACGTTATTCTTCTTCTGCGGTTCAATGTACGCAACCGGATGTGCCCGGACTACCGCCCGGAGCAGGATGATCGGTTGTTCAGGAGAACCGCTGCTTACGTAACGTTAACGGGATTTTCAGTGATCTCGTTGAGCCCCGAGATTACAATAAAACACAACTTTCTCAGCAATGGCTGAACTGTTTGTTTCGAACCGTCAGGCTTCATAAACAAGGTAATGACGCAGATACACACCAAAAAAAACAGCGATAATAGGAACTTCCGGTCTAGTTCCGCTTTAATTCATTTTCTCACTGGACTGACAAGAAAAGAAAATTGTGCAGCCTTATTTTCAGTTAAGGTGTGGTTAAGGGAAGAAACCCGTTATTGACCTGTTAATTGATACTATAGTTGAGAGGCAATGTATCGATTTTTTTTATTTTAAGAATAACTAAATAACTTGCACTACAGTGCAAACTATAGCCGGTAATAATATTTAATAATCTTATCTGGTGAACTCATTTGTTAAATAGGTAGAGTGAATAAAATAGTTCTCTACAACAGATGAAAACAAGATTTGGATTAGTTTAAAAGCAGATATAAATTAGAAAGAAATTAGCTTTAAATAGGGTAAAGAACATAAGAAAACCACATCAAATCTTTTAAATGGTTTAAAAGGGTTTAAGAGGTGAATGTTTCTTTTTTTTGTTTGTTGTGGTTGTTTGTGTGTTTCTTTTCTTGCCATTTGATATGACACAGTGAGTACTTTTGTCTTAAAGAGATCATATAGTGACTGCTGTTTAATCCTATTCCATTTCACACTTTCATAAAACTAATACAGTAAATTCCTTTTTCCTATAAAACTTACTCGGTGCTCTTGAGTCTTATTTTGCTACTGCTATTGCTACTTAAGGTTCAGCGTTTAAACACTAATTTCTCCAGTGAGCGTATTTAAATTCTTCTGGTATACTAGTCCTATTAATTGTTGATCTTGCAGATGTTACATCTGTACCACCTGTGCCTTATATAGCTAATTGGGACTGAGGTGGGTTACACATGGGATATTATATGATTTATATTGCACTTTTGTAAAAAGACAGTATATTGCACATGGGATGAGGAGCCTGGTTATATGTTGTCTACTGAGAGCTAACAGCTGCAGGGAGAAAAGACCTGTGATAAAGCTCCTTCATTTAGGGTGTTTCAGTCTGTGGCTGAATATTGTTATGTGTGTAATTACAGTGTATGTGTACACTTCTTTTGTTCAAGAATCCCATTCCATATGTGAGGAGTGTTCATCCACCCCAGCAGAGCCATCAGCTGCTTCGTCATCGGTGGCACCGACTTCGCCACAGACCACAGCTCTGTGCAACTGGTAAGAAATAATAAACATGATTACAGCATTTGTGTATTTCCTTAATGGTTTGATTAATAACCCCTTTCTACTTCTCTATAGTGTTATGGAGGGAAGAGAAAAAGAAGCTCACAGCTGTCCAAGCAGTGCTTCAGGTGGATGATGTTCAGTAGCAAGAGTGGAACCGGACACAACGTGACTGCCACACCACGAGAGTGCTGCGTTCAACCACGCATTCCTTTGAGTGCTTGGGCAGCTTTTTCAGGCAATAGGTGGCAGGCGCATTTGACCTATTTCCTCCCTCATGTCCTAGGACTACACTAACCTATGTACAGTTTATTTGATTTGCTGTGTTGCACTTTAACTTTGGTTTGCTGTTTTTTTGTTTGAATAAACAACAATGTGACTTATGTGATTACGTCATGCGTATTTCTTTTCTTTTAATTGTGGCAGCCTTTACAAACAAAATGTATACAGACAAAAGGAGACATCTCTGCAGAAAGTACAAACTTTTATTCATAATTCAATGAAAAAACTGTACAGTAATAAAGCATTTTACAAATTCACAATTCACAACAACACATCAGGCCCTCACCTACATCTCTGCCCTCCTCTACACCCTGTGCCACTGCCACCACAGGTTCAACCACTGCCAACCAATGCTGACATTAATACCAGAATACCAAAAATAGAGATTGCTTTCAGTCATTACTACACTGTACACTACAGTACTATGTAGAAGTCTTAGGCCACCATTAGATTTGTTGCTTGAGCAATGCCATAATGACAATAGAGGATCATTATTTCTATTTCACTTTACTGGAACACATTCAGAATATATGTATGCAGTTTTTTGTTGTTTAAAAAAAACATCCTCTACAGGTGTCAAGTATTTAGTGTGATCTACCCTTACACTTGAACAATAACACAGCTCTGTTAATACTGGAGTGGAACCTTAATTAATGTTTCTGGTAAATCCTGTGTTTGTCCTACTACTTCATGTAAAGAAATATATGCTGTAAAAAAAAATGTCTATTACACTAGGTTTATTCAAGACATGCTTGAGTATTACATACTCAAAAAAACAACAGAGCTAGTGGTGCCAGAAACTTCTGCACAGTACTGTGTATGAGCTAGTTAGCGATAGCAACTATATTTAGCTTACCCTCACTCATTGTCTCGTAATAACATATCATCTTCAGTTTCATGTTGTATCATTGTTGTTGACGAAATCTTTTCGTTGACGCCACTTTTTTTCATGACGATAACGAGACGGTGACAAGATAAACATGGCTCTTTGATGACGAAAACATGACGAGACTTGTGTGAGTTTTCGTTGACGAGACGAGAATGGACGAATGTGTGTGTGTGTGTGTGTGTGTTCACCATTGAATGACGATGGATAAGGAATCCCAGAGGGACTGAACTGCGGCTGTACTTCTTCTAACCCGACACTTATGCCTGCTGAAAAAACCAGCTTAGACCAGTTTAGGATGGTTGATGGTTTTAGCTGGTTTTAGCTGGTCTTAGCTGGCCTTAGGCTGGTTTAGTTGGTTTACCAAGCTGGACAAGCTGGCCAGGCTGGTGTGTCAGTCGCTGGCCAGCTGGTATGGCTGGTCACCCAGTCAGGCTAAGCTGGTGTCAACCTGCCTGACCAGCAAAACCCGGCTGGTAGGCTGGAGTCAGCTGGTCTGTCCAGCCTCTTAGACTGACCAGGCTGGACTGGGCAAGCATGGCTCATAATTGTCATGATATTTATTAATAATACATCCTGATATATATATATATGTGTGTGTATGTGTGTGTAATATGGAAGCCACAAGGCAGGGCTGGTTAGTAGATTAAAAGTTATGGCTAAAACCTACAACAGGTCTATCGTGTTTGCTCTACAAAAATATATCAAAATAATAATAGTCCCTCTTTCCCATGAAGAGGCAAAGGCAGGTTGAGAAAATGAATTCATGAACTATTGTTTTTAGAGGATTTACATGGACTGTAATACCTGTGATCCATCAAACCATGAAGAGCAATGAAAAATATTTCCTCATATTTGGTTTCACAGTTTATATATTAATGACACACCAATACTCCAAAAAGTGATCGGTGTGGTCAAAGAGAAAAAAATATAATTATTTTGGCACATGTACTTTATGTGCCAAAAAACTTCAAAACTTGATTGGGTCAAAATCCATCAACGTTGTCTGTGCGTCGAACGTAACACGTCATCACGTCGACAGAAGATGACGCAACACACACCTCGCCAGGTTCTGAAGACCGCGAAGCGCGAGCCACCGGCGTTGATGGCAGACTAAGCGCAGTGTTGGGAAGGCTGTATATTATGTATGTATGTATATATATGTATATATGTATATACATATATATATATATGTATATATATATGTATGTATATATATATATATACATACACATATATATATACACATATATATGTATATATATACATATATATATGTATATACATATATATGTATATACGTATATGTATATACATACGTATATATATATATATATTAAACAAAAAAGTTTGGAATATTTTGTTATGTGCAGTGAAAGGTAGACTATTAAAATTCAACTTTTTGAATCATAAATGCACTGAATCTTTTCCAAATAGTAATCCTAACAAAGACTCATTGTTCTTGTGGACACCAGGAAAATGGTCCTCACAATGTCTAGTTTTAATTCCACTATAGTTGATAGACATTTGATTCTTACTCACTCACATTTGCTCTCTTGCATTCTTTCTTCGTTTCTTTTTTTTTTTTAGCCTGGAACAAACATGGTGGAGTATCTTCATGAGGCCAGATCCAGACCCTACACCTATGTCCTGACACTGGGGAATGATAATCACCATCCATCTCAGGCTATTACTATTGTTGCCGGAGAGGCTTTGGAGCATGATTCAGGCCATTGATGTCTGCTTTAAGGCAATTTCATCTTCGACATTGAATATCCAAAGCAGTGTAAGCATGTGTGGGAATTCTTACAGAGCGCAGTCTATAAAATGCCAGGAGGGGAGTCCAAACAGGTGAAGTTCCTTCAGACAAGAGTACTTGCGTGCAAGTAGAGCTAACTACCTTTTTCTAATTTAAAAGCTGTTCTTGAGGCCAACAGGTGTTGATTGTTGACTTATTTTATTGTTTGTGTTCCAGTGACCTGAAAGATGCTGAATTTGATTTTATATTGTAGATAATTTTCAATAATAAATGTTTTCCAAGATTCCAGTATTGTTTAAGTGTTTATTGCATAATATATGCTTTGCGTGACCAAACTCTGACCAGCTTAACCAGCTATACCACTGTGACCAGCTATACCACTGTGACCAGCTTAACCAGCAATGGTGACCAGCTTAAGCAGCTATGGTGCCCAGCTAGACCACTGTGACCAGCTTAACCAGGTACGGTGACCAGCTATACCACTGTGACCAGCTTAACCAGCAATGGTGACCAGCTAGACCACTGTGACCAGCTTAAGCAGCTATGGTGCCCAGCTAGACCACTGTGACCAGTTTAACCAGGTATGGTGACCAGCTAGACCACTGTGACCAGCTTAACCAGCTAAAGTGTCCAAAACCCCTCTAAACCAGCAAACATCCCAGCTTAGGCTGGTCAGGCTGGCAGACCAGCCTAAGCTGGGATGGTTTGCTGGTTTACTGGTTTACGAAAACTCAAAAGGGTTTTAGTGTTTTAGTCGACTAAAACTATCACATATAGAAGTGACTAAAATGTGATTAAAACTAATAAGCATTTTCGTCCAAAAGACTAAGACTAAATCTAAGATGGTTGTCAAAAACAACACTGTGTTGTATGACTTCCCAAACTTCTCTGTACGCCTCCGCAGTATTTCCTCTTGTCGCCTGTAGCCTTTCCTGGCGATCTTCTCTTCTGTGTGTGTTAAAAAGCCACAGACAGAGCAGCAGAACGACTCCACGTTCTCCATTGTTTATGTGCGTGTGTGTCTCGCATATAAGACGTCACAGCAGTTTCGCGCAGCCGCGGCGTAGCCGTGTTGTGATAACCCCACCCACGTTGAGAAGGTACATTCTCTGTAGTGGAAACACACCTAAACCACATATGCTTGCTAGAACTCACAGTGACGCAGAACCTATCGAGTTTCAGCTACTGCTCAACCCAGGAGTTCTGCCCTCTGTTGACAGTCTTCCTGTCCTGGCCCCACCTGGACTGACCATGGACAGGCAGACGTATCTTAACGTATCTTAAGTGTGTATAACTACACACTTTGCTGTTGTTTCATTTTTGACTTCAAAATAAAGCCACACAGCGCTCCTCTGTCTCGTGTCCGCCATTCCTCCGTTCCGTCTCTCATCATCTGTGTGAGTAGTGGACTCAGCCAGCAGGTCATAGAGTGAGTGAGTGACAGCGCGGACGAGATTCATGTCCTCAGCGTCAGTTCACCTGCTCTCTGTGTGTCAGTTCATCCCTCAGCGTCAGTTCACCTGCTCTCTGTGTGTCAGTTCGTCCTCCCTGAGTGCAGTACGTGCGCACCGCGGGTCATAGAGTGAGTGAGTGACAGCGTGGACGAGATTCATGTCCTCAGCGTCAGTACACCTGCTCTCTGTGTGTCAGTTCGTCTCTCAGCGTCAGTTCACCTGCTCTCTGTGTGTCAGTTCGTACCTCAGTGTCAGTTCACCTGCTCTCTGTGTGTCAGTTCGTACCTCAGCGTCAGTTCACCAGCTCTCTGTCTCTCAGTTCGTGCGTACGAATCATGAGTGAGTCAGTGTACTGACAGTGTACGAATCACAGCAGCACCGCCGGGCAGACACAGTTCACAGTCACTCCCTCTCTCTCCCCGCTCGGAGCTCGGCGCACGTTGGCTGGCGTAGTTTGCCGAAGATTCACGAGTTAGTGACGGCGACGGCGTCGGCGAATGACTTCACGAGTGATTCACAGGACCCGGCAGTTCCACTCCTGGCCACCACGCTCGCTGCTGAGATCAACTGAACTAAAAATGGAACGAATCAGTTCATGAAGTGATCCCAGTCAGTTCGTTCACTAAAATGATTCGTACTATAAAATGAACGAATCACTCCTGACCGACACAACACTACAGCGAGTACGGTTCTCATACCCGGAAGTGTTTTCAAAATGGAGCTGCATTTTTTGACTCATAAATAAAATGAATAATCAATATTCCAAACTGCATTTTCATTTTCAACTTCTCGACTGCTTATTCTGTGCCTTAATTAAAAGACAAAGCAAACAGAGAAATGCTTTTTCGTTTTCATGTTCGCCGCATAAAGTGTTTCATAATTAAAATGAGTTCGCAAATATGGAGCGGCGCAGGATAGTAACATCACTGGCCGCTCCCCTTCTTCTGGCTCTGCTCCACACTCACACAAACGAGTGGAGGACCATCGCGGACCAGACTTCTCTGTTAAATATTGAAATGACATTTCCCTGGTAATTGTTGGAGATTAACCCACGTTTTTAGGATTGTTAAAGTAGTTTTAACCGATCTACAGTTCAGCATTATTGTTTGGCTTGATCCTTGTGTCGGAGTTCTCTGGAGCAGACTCTTTGTGACACAAACACACACAGCTGCAGCGTCTATGCCATGGGTGTCAAACTCTGGCCCGCCGTGTAATTTCGTTTGGCCCTTGAGGCAATATCAAATTAACATTAGAGCTGGCCCGCCGGTATTATACAGGGGCACCGCCGCTGCCTCAGCTCCGCACCCAAGCTGCTCAATTGCTCTCCATGTTCAGCAGCACTTATCTATGTGAGCAACTTTTCTCCTCAATGAAGATGACGAAAACGTCTCACAGGATACGTCTGACTGATGAACACCTTCGTTCGATAATGAAGGTTGCCTCAGCTCAAAGCCTGAACCCCGACATTAATGAACTAGCATCCAAGAAAAGATGCCAGGTATCTGGCTTGGGCACATCAGATTAGATCAGTGTGTCGCAAACTGAGCAGTAAAAAGGCCTGAATGGTTGATTTATTCATTGTTATTTTATTTTCAAATTTATTAGCTTGTGGAAAAAGTTAATGTTGATATTTACCTCAGAAGGCTGCAAATAGAAAAGAGGCATTAAATGTTTTATTTAAATTTTATTTAATATGCCATGTTTTTATGATGTTTTTTCGTTTGTTTTTTGAAAGTTGATTTTGCACTATTAAGTTATATAAGCGTTGCTTGTTCCATATTCAGTGTTAAAGCAAATCAGTGTAGCAAACTGAGCAATAATTAACGTTTTATTCATGCACTTTCTCTTGCTACTTCAAGGCTTGAATGTTTGAGTCATTCATTATTGTTATTTTATTTTCAAATTTATTATTAGCCTGTGGAAAAAGTTTATTTTGATATTTACCTCAGAAGGCTGCAAATAGAAAGGCATTCAATTTTTATCCATCCATTATCTACCGCTTATCCTGTATTTAAGGTGCATTCAATTTTTATTAAAATTTTATTTGATATGCCATTGATATTTTTTAATTATTATTATTATTATTATTTGAAACTCGATTTTGCATGTCACTATAAAGTTATATAAGCCTTGCTTGTTCAATATTCAATGCAAAACTTGTTTGGGTCCCTATTAAAAGGTTAATTTGTTCAACCTTGGCCCGCGGCTTTGTTCAGTTTTAAATTTTGGCCCACGCTGTATTTGAGTTTGACACCCCTGGTCTATGCAGCCGGTCACAGTCAGCGGTGCTGTCCCTAAACACACCAGACTCCTTATTGAGATTTTAGACATTTCCCCCGGTAATTGTTGGAGATTAACCCATGTTTTGGGATTGTAACGTTAGTTTTAACTGATCTACAGTTGTGTAAGACTTTTTTTTCCTGTGACGGCCTCTGGTCAATCAGTCGTCGGCAGTCTGGCGACATCACGCATAGTACCTACTCACCATAGATATATAAAGGCTAGATGTGTCGTCCGCGCTGCTGGCCAATACTGTCGTTGGACACTCCCCGCCGTAAGACATCTATACTTAACATATCTATGCTTAGCACGATAAGAAGACCAAGGGGAGTGGTCAGTGACGTCACTATCCTGCGCCACTTCGTATTGCGAACTCATTTGAATTATGAAACACTTTTTTCCGGCAAACATGGAAAAGGAAAAGCATTTCTCTGTTTGCTTTGTCTTTTAATTAAGGCACAGAATAAGCAGTCTAGAAGTTGAAAATTAAAATTTGGAATATTGATTTTTAATTTTATTTATGAGTCACAAAATGCGGCTCCATTTTGAAAATGAAAAAGCATTTCTGTTAATGCATTTTATTTTGGATAATGGCACACATTTGCTTCAATGAGAAATGAGTCGTTTAGAATCCAATGTGTTTCGTGTATTAAGATATGACGTATTTGTGACCCGCCACGGACCAAGCGGGAACAAGTCGGCCGAGCGCAAAACGAGAAAAACAGGAAAACGTTTTTCTTTTTCAAAATTAGGGATTTCCGTTTTTTTCAAAATTACACAAGTTGAAGTTTTGAAGAAGCCACTACATGCTTCAAATCACAGTATTGTGGGTCTTAAAACCATAAACTTTGTGTTTGAATTAAGGTTGTTTTATCGCTGTGAATCACTCCTAGTTTGGGTGTGGCGATCTCACATTCCAGAGCTTTTGTTGTTTTTTCAGCCAATCAGCTGAAGATCACGGAGAATACACATGGCTAATTAATATGCAGCTCTCACTCAGAGAGCGAGCAAGGAGAGAGTGAGAGAGAGAGAGAGAGAGAGAGAGAGAGGGGGGAGAGAGAGTGTGTCAAATGTCCAGCGTATGTGTGCAGTGTGTGTGTGTATGTGTGCAGTGCGAAATTAAAGCGTGATTATCATCAAAGCAGTCATCATCAAAGCTTTGTTTGACAAAGGAAGGCAAAGACAGGACAATAAGTCAGCTGTGGCTGAACAGCTTCTTCACAAGGACAGAGAAAGTTACAGAGACGGCTGGTGTGTGGACTGTTAGCATTTTAAGCTAGCGATTTTTATGCTAACGTGTTAGCAGACTTCATCGTCATAAAAACAACAAACAGATGGATTATTGCGCGGCTGAAAGAGAGCAGGAAACACACGGTAGTTGTCTGAGATGATGACATGACGCCATCACCGCACTATCTCCTATCTAATTGGACTTTTGGAGGTGAACAGACGTAAAACTGCAACGAAAAGGAAGCACGCCCGGACCTCTTATCTGATCGGAGGCACTGAAGTCTGCCAGAATACCTTTCAATTTCTTATGGGGTGAGTTTTCATTAACGTTGTTTATCTATGTTATGTTAGTGTTCATTCAAAGTCACATACAGACGCACATAGGGACGCTGTCTTTTAATAATCCACTGTGCGTTTCATAACGCCGTTTGGCTACATTGTTATTAGCTATGCTTGCTTAGCTCGCTAGCTCGGTACTGTATTATTACAATGAGAATGATGCGCACATCGAAACTTTTGTTCGGTCAGATGAGCGTATTATAAGTCGTAAGAGGAGCATGTCACGGCCCTCTTTGAGATTTTGTACACCCGCAGGTTCAGTTTGATAATGCTCAAATGCTTTGAGACGAAACTCCCGTGTTCGAAACCTAACATTGCATTTAATGATGTGTGAATGCCACACCTTTGCATGCATGAATCACACATGATTAACACAATGTGTGATGAACGTGTTAATTACACGTGCAATTCATGCACATAAAGGTGTGGCATTCACACATAATTCAAGCAATACTACTGATCAATCTATACTGATTCAGTGATTAAATGCCTGTTAACATGAACCATGATCTGAAACAAGTATTTTTTTTTTTTTTCAGAATCCTGGGCATAAGGATTGGCATGTGAAGTTGCTGCCAACCCATGTGTCCAAGGCCTCAGTGTGGCGTCAATATATGAGGTCGGCTAAGGCTCTTGGTATGTGTATAAATTGATTTCTATACAATAGCCAAATGCTTATATAGACTGCAATATGTAATCTGTAAAATGTGATTTTTTTTTTGGAAAAGTAAAATCATTATTTTCATTGTGGTTCTTGCTGTCAACAGGTAGTGGAACACAGCTCTCCTGAAAGTCGCCTCAATATTCCGCAGCTTGTTGGAACGGCAGATGGCAGAGTGATAGTAAAGACCATTGACTAGCAGACACATCTGAGTCCCTACTTTCGAAAGCTCCCACAGATCAAGAGTTATCAGCACTTAAGGTATTTATATTTAAAATTCTGCATTTTATGAATAAAAAAAACACGAATGGACATGATAGTGTTCCATGTGAACAGTGAGCCATGTTTTAAATATCCTGTTGTGTGCTTCTATTCTGTCACAGCTTTGATGCCAACAGACCAGGTGTGGTGCTTGCTCAAACTCACAGTGACGCAGAGCCTATCGAGTTTCAGCTACAGCGCAACCCAGGAGTTCTGCCCCCTGTTGACAGTCTTCCCGTCCTGGCCCCACCTGGACTGACCATGGACATAATCAATGACAAATTTTTCCACTCAAACAGGTCAGCTGCTAGCCGCTCCCAAGAGCGTGAAGGCAAGGGTGTGGTCATTAGAGGTTCTGTGGCATTTTTTCACTCTTTGGCGCAAATTTCACACGGCACTTTCTCTCTTTTGTGTAGTCAGCCCTGGCCACCACACTGATTCATGCGCCCTGGCCATGCATTTCACCATGCCTTGATGACCCTGGTGCAGTTTATCCAAGATGTATTCTTTTGCATGCTTAATGGGATAAGTATCCTGTTTCCTTTCATTAACAGGCCATCCACCATCAGCAAGTCATTTCTGTACTGCCAGAAGGGTTTTAACTGTGGTGCAGAACTGTTTCTTTCCCACCCTGCGTGGATCAGGTTGGACAGCTGCTTGCACACAGGGTCTTCCTCCTGAGCTCTCCGTATTTGTAGTAGCTTCTCAGGTGAGGCTGGGAGTTGCTGAATGACCTCCTGTATATGAGCACTCACGTCGTTCTGAAGTAGTCCAGAGTTTTGTATGTAGACCACTGTATGTGCAACTTTGTGTTGGTTGGGATGGACACTGTGTACATTGTTTTTGTGGGAAATATATAGGAATACAATGTATTTGTTACTGTGTATTTGTGTGTTTGGAGTATAAAAATAATCCATCCATTATCTAACGCTTCATCCTCCACCAGAGGGTCGCGGGGTGACATAGGGCGATCGGCAGGGTCACACCCTGGACACCCTGGACAGTTCACCAGTCCATCACAGGGCCTATTAAAACAATATTCTAAAATATTTTACACACTTATGTATGTACTGTCTGTAGTAAATATAACACTAAACAAAAAAAGGCCTAAGTCATTATGATCAATGGAGAAGTGTTTTCCATTCATCATAGTGTTTTACATTGATCACATCAGTGTTCAACTGGTTCTTATAAATGTCTATTGATATGATGGTTTGTGTGTGTCATTTGAAAACAAAATACCATTTTGAGAAGAAATATTATTGTTTTGAATGTTAAGTTTCATTTTGCAGGAGAATTGAGGGTTTTTGCCCATTGTGTGTGTGTTTTTTGGATTTGTGTGTAGAGTTCTCAGAGCATGAGGCATGCTTTCAGAAAATGTGTGTAAACAATCAAGAAAATCTGTAAAATAGTTATTAACAATTTTAAATGAGGAAAAATAAAGTTTTATTTTGAAAAAAAAACACAGTTGTTGTACATGAACACCAGATTCTGCCTGTTAAATTTGAAAGTTGAACCAAGTGCTGACATGGACAGAGGCCAGATTTACAGTCTGATGTGTCAATCATAAATATGCAACAATGCACTAATTTAAGACGAGGTTCTTGAAGTTTAAAAACAATTTGGGGCATGAATTTTGCTCAGCTGATGCAGAACTTTACATCATCAGCTGTTCACTTTCAGCCTCACGTGACCTCACAAACGATTCCAATGACTGTAGTGGTGTAAACAAACTAAATTCCAAAGCCACGCAAAGTCGTTAGCTGTAGGCAGGTTCCTATATCGGCTTTGCCAAGGCAAGGAAGAGCCATGTAAAGGGTTTACACATATTTTTCTAATATCAACAGAAGTCAAAATCCAGAAAAGGTAAAAGATTAAGAGCTGGAAAAAAAGGGAGATCAGTGCATCTCTAAAGGTAAAGGAGCAGAAGCAAACAAAAGCATGTGTGTGTGTGTGTGTGTGTGTGTGTGTGTGTGTGTGTGTGTGTGTGTGTGTGTGTGTGTGTGTGTGTGTGTGTGTGTGTGTGTGTGTGTGTGTGATGAAGGAACATCAAGAACCAAGAACTCCTTTCACGCTCCACAAGAGTGGTATATTCGGCTGCTACAGACGGACTTTAGTTAGTAATAAGTTATTAATAATAATAATAATAATAATAATAATAATAATAATAATAATGCATTATATTTAAGGCGCCTTTCAAGACACTCAAGGTCATCAGGATTCATTGTCTGTAATGAATCCTGATGTCTGTCCTGTCCTCTTTCTCATACATGTATTCTGTTTTTCTATTGAATTGGATGAATATGCACTTCTTTGTTTGTTACATACATTAATGTGCTGTGTAATTTTCTGCTGTAGATTCCTCATGAAAACCATTTCAATTATGAAATATGTTGCACCACACCGTTAAGTTCTCAACCAGAATAAAATTCACACATCCCGGAATGAATGAGAGCTCAACCAGCTCCACAGGAAACTGACCGTTACAGAAATCCAGGCTCATGGAAAACAACTAAGACCTAATAAAGAGGCAATTACTGCACCACATACTTTTTCATTTTTTCTTTTTCAAATTGTACATCATGCAATTAGGCACATTTTCTGTATAAATTCAGCTGGTGAGACACTGATGATGATGACATTAACATACACAAATGTGAATGAATAAATTAAAGTGAGGATCAAAATGCATCACAGGAACCAGCTCAAAGACTAAAATAATGTCCTTTACAGTCTCACAGTCAGTCTGTATAAAAATAAAAACAATATAAAAATCACACACTGTGTCCATGGGTGGAGCAAATTGTTGATTCAACTTTTAATCAAACACACTGTGTAACAGCCGTCATCATAATAATATCATAATAAAACCAGTAACTTTGAATGAAATAAAAAAGACCAAAACAAATTAAATCAACACATTTTGAAAAAGCAGCAGGTGAAGGCAGTGAAGTCAAAGAGGAGCAAAGCATTTATTGCACTTACTGAATCGCTGCTGAGGCTTCAGATCCATGCTGCTGCTGTTGAGTCGCTGAAGCAACTGACACCAAAAAAGACAGAGAGTAGGGAGTAATAGGATGCCCAGCTCTCTCTCTATCTCTCCCTCTATCTCTCACTGTCTATATTGCCACCTCTCTCTGTTTCCTCTGTCTGTAATGGTGTCTCTCTGCTGTGATGGTGCTAACCTAATGTTCTTCTTCTTCCTTCCTCCTTTTCCATCTCTCCCCATAATGACTCTTCTTTTTCATCCAACCTAACTCTCTCACGCTCTCTCTCTCCATCAGCCTTGGTTGCCATGCACACCAGCTGTGTGTAAAGACTGCATGCATACGACATAAGTGTGTGTTTGTTGGGAGACAGATTACAAGGTTTGCTGGATTATTAACCTCACACATAATTTCTGCAAGTCCTCAGGAGCTCTGACTTTTCTAATAGTTCAGCAGAACACAGATGAATGATCCCTCCATGCTGCATTGCACAACCTGCCTAACTGCAGCTCCACAAAAAAAAAATGCAAAGATCATTCTGGTTTTAGTTAATTACAAATTAGTTTAATTTCTAATTAACAGACTAATTGCTGGACGGATTCTGGGGACGTGGAACAAGTACAATGGTCTAAATAGACCTGAGGAAAATTCAACACAGAGGAAATAGATATTTAGACAGCTGTGGCTTCTTTCACACTGAAATTATATTTTTAAGTGAAGCTGCAAAAAAATATGCCACCATTGAGTGAATTGTGGCATCAGAAATACATCAGAAATACAAGCCTGAAAAAGAAAACTCTATAGCTCTCAGTGATAATATTGAGAGCGTAGAAAATGAAATAAATAACAACAAATATATAATTATCTTGTTCAGTTCCTCCCCCAGAACCCCTGGTGTCACACACCAGTGCCCCTGGTGTCACACAGTGTCACAGTGTGACAGCATGTATGCTCCCTCATCACTGTTCATTGTCATGTGCACATGTTTTCTGACTTCCACTGCCTCCACGATCCAGTATTGGTATTGGTTTTCCTCCGTGGAAAGACTCTGGCCTCTTTCCAATTCATCAGATGGCTCTGTCGTTTACAGTGATCTGAAATGGATACTTTCTATGAAGACCACATCTATAGTGCATTATGAGAATTCATAGTGAATTATAATGCTCATCATAATTAGTCATAAAGCATTATGACTACACTCATGAACACACATAAAGCTTTATGATGCACTATATCAACAGTTATGAATAACTATAAGTCATGCTTATAATGACTTATAAATCTAAGGGTCTTATGAGTGGGCTTGACTACAAACTACAGGCTGACTGATGGGGCTTATAATACATAATGACAACGTATACCCCTCTAGACACACACCTCAACAATCAACTGTTATAACCACTCATAGGATGCTATAATACTCCATGAAGGATCATAAGTTATCAATGTATGCTTTGAGTAAAGTGAAGTTCATATGGATATATAGATAATGCAGCATACCTCATCATAATGTTTCATTGTTGGTGTTAAGTAAAGTGTAACACATTTGTCAAGTCATTATGTCAGATAGCAAAACATAGAAAATTACATTAAGTCTGCTTGATTTGTCTGCTTTAGGAATATAACATTAAATAGTGATGGGATCAGCAGTTCATTTGAGTGTACTGAATCCCTACAATCCGTTCATTAAGATGATTCATTCAAAAGATTCGTTCACCGAATCGTTCAGTGCTTAGGAGTCCAGTGCCCTGCTACATGATTCACTCCTCCCTGAGTGCAGTACGTTCACGGGTCAGTGAGTGAGAGACAGTTTTGTGTCAGTATGTGCACAGGTCAGTGAGAGACAGCGTGAACTAGATTCACGTCCTCAGCCACAGTTTTCCAGTTCTCTGTGTGTCAGTACGTTCGTGGGTCAGTGAGAGTGACCACTCGCCTGCCCTGACAGACTCCTCCTCCCTCCCAAGTGTTGATATAAAAGTACAGTTTAATTACAAAACAGCATTATAATAATGATGATGATAATACAAAATAATCATACTTAAATACAAAGTAAAAGTATAAAAGTATAATTAATATTATTTTTAGTATTCATATTATTATCGAGGCACATAGAGGATAATACTAATATGCACATATACATTTGTTATTATTTTAAATTTTGCAGTGTGTGTGTGTGTGTGAGAGAGAGAGAAAGAGATGAGACACATTTACGGACAGGATATGTGAGAGATAATTTAAGAAAAGAAGCTTTAATACTCTAAATCTTATGGATTCACGTATATTATACTTTTATCACCATCTCTATATTCTGTCCTCAATCTTACCGCGTCCGCTAAAGCAACATCCTTCTAGACATACATTCTTCCATGCCTTTTTAAATGTATGGAAAGGAAGGAAGGTTTTTATTCATTCAAGTATATTATACTTTTACCGCCATTTCTATCTTCTACCCACCCTTTTACTACAACCACTAAACAAGTCAAGACTTCTGCTTCTCATGTTAAGTGAGAGAGTGAGGAGTACTCACGTTTGTGTGCATGAGTATGATGAGACCTTTTGAAACACAACCGCTTTGTGAATTCACATTCAAATGTTTCAGATAAACAGTGTTTGACTATATGTACATGATTGGAAAGTTTCTTTAAAAAGAGTTTCTACGGAATTTGTGGTCTATTTACAGATGTCTATGTCACAATCCACACTCTCACTCATCCCTTTAAGTTTCTGTGTTTTCCCTGCTACTCCGTGTCTTTGCTCTCTCCCTGCAGGAGGCGTGGTTGACCCACTTCCCTGGTGACGCTGGTGATCACTGTACCTGCGCGAGTCCACCCAGCTGCTCCTGATCACCAATCAGGAGCACTCTTAAGCGAGGCTTTGCCGTGACACCAGCGTCAGAGTGTAGTTTCGCTACCGCCGGTAACTACTGTGTTTACTAGCTCCTAGAAACGTTGACTCTAGCCGACACTTACCCTCGTGTCCTCTTCAGGTCTTCACGTCTCCTGCCGGCTGCCATCGACACGGAGTTTCCTCGTCTACTCACCTGGTACTCCTTCGTCTTCCGCCTGCCTTCTCGTACTTACCTTTTTATAATAAAACCTTTAAAACTCTCTTTGTGTCCTGTCTGCATCTGAGTCCTTAGACTTAGTATCGATTTCCCCTATAATAGGGGTAATCATAACATTATACTCTGACCAGAAATGGACTCGGCAGACAGTGAGGCAGTAGGACGAGCGTTAGCAGCTCACGGCGTTATTACCGGGAGACATGACACACTACTCGCCGAAATGGCCGTATCTCTACGTGAGCTAACAACTAGCCTTAGCCTGCTGCTTCCTTCACCTCCACCCAGTACAGTTCCCGCTAGCATTTCACCCGCTAATCCACCTTCCGGGCCCTCTGCTCGGGAACCTTTTGTACCCATTCCTGAACGTTACTCTGGGGAATTAAACCACTGCGATAGCTTCCTTTTTTTTTGCAACCGGAAACTTATCCCACCGACCAAGCTAAGATGGCTTTCTTGATAAATTTACTCTAAGGGCAGGGCCGCTCAATGGGCCGCTGCTAGGTTTAGCAATCCACATGCTAGCCCGGTTTCATACCTAGCTTTTGCTAGCGAGCTACGCCATGTGTTCGACCATCCCTCACAGAGTAACGACATCTCCAACCGTCTGCTAAACCTTAAACAGGGTAACTCGTCTGCCGCCAATTTTTCAGTTAATTTTCGTATTCTCGCCGCAGAGAGCGGGTGGAATAGCACAGCCCTTCGGGGGTTTTTTTTTTCGAAGTCTTAATGATGACTTACGAGACGAATTGGCTACGCATGATGAAGTTACGGACCTCGATGAGGCCATTGAGATTGCGATTAAGTTGGATAATAGATTACGGGAGAGGCGACGCGATAAACGACGAGCAGTTCATGTACTTCAGGTTCCCAGTCAATCTACACCAAACACTCATTCCACACACCCACTCCACAACACTCACGTTCCTGACCCGGAACCCATGCAGCTGGCACAGACACGACTCACCCCTTCCGAGAGGCAACGAAGGATCAAGTCAGGGGCGTGCATCTACTGCGGACTGTCCGGCCATCTCATCTCTGCATGCCCCAGCCGCCCAAAAGACTGAGCTCACCAGCGCACGCAGAAGTGCTGATGAGCTCAGTCTCAGCAAGCAGAGCTGCTTCCTGCTCAAACACCACCCGTGTCATTCTGGCTGGTCAAGTACGGTGGGGACAGACCACCATTCCCCTCTCTTGCCTTATTGACTCTGGTGCCGACGAAAATTTCATTGACAATCCCTCCTTCAACTGGGCCACCGGCCAACGGCCAACTCTCCTGTTGGAGCATCAACTGCCATGCCCGCTGTCGCCGGTCCGCGCAACCTGGGTCTCCTGCCAAGCCTGCTACGGTTCCTGAACCTCCATGTCTCTCTGGAGTCCCTGAAGCTTATCACGATCTGGCGGAGGTCTTCTCCAAGGACCGGGCTCTCTCCTTACCACCTCATCGCCCCTACGACTGCGCCATCGACCTGCTCCCTGGGTCCTCCCTACCATCCCGGTGCCTCTACAATCTCTCCCGCTCGGAGAGACAGAGTATGGAGGACTACGTCAACCAGTCGCTGGCTGCCGGACTGATTCGTCCCTCCTCCTCTCCCGTCGGTGCAGGGTTCTTCTTTGTGCAGAAGAAGGACGGAGCCCTGAGACCCTGCATCGACTACCAGGGCTTGAATGACATTACCGTCAAGAACCGGTACGCCCTCCCCCTTCTCGACGCGGCCTTCTGTCCCCTGAGCCGAGCACGGGTCTTCTCTAAGCTGGACTTACGCAACGCGTACCACCTCGTCCGGATCAGGGAGGGCGACGAATGGAAGACAGCTTTTAATACACCTATGGGGCACTTTAAGTCATGCCTTTCGGCCTTACCAACGCCCCAGCCGTCTTCCAACACCTGGTCAACGACCTTCTCCGTGACATGCTGGACAAGTTCCTCTTCGTCTACCTAGACGTTATCCTGATTTTTTTACGAGGACGAAGAGGAACATGTCCAGCATGTCCGCCTGGTTCTCCAACGTCTGCTGGAGAACAGGTTGTTCGTGAAAGCCGAAAAATGCTCATTCCACGCTAAATCTGTACCTTTTTTAGGTTTTATTGTTGAGCAAGGCAAGCTGTCCCCCGATCCCTCTAAGATCTCGGCGGTGAAGGACTGGCCCACCCCTACTACACGTAAGCAGCTCCAACGGTTCCTGGGGTTTGCCAACTTCTACCGCAGATTCATTAGAGACAGTTGCATTGCTGAACCATTAACCAAACTCACTTCTCCTAAGCAGACATTCCACTGCTCCGACGCATCCAGCTCCACCTTCCAACACCTGAAGGAGAGATTCACCACGGCACCAATCCTGTCACACCCCGATCCAGAGTGTAACAGTCTATTTACAGATAACCTTAAAGGGACACTGTGTAGTATTTATGGGTTTATATGACCCAAAATCCACTTTTGTAGACATATTATGTGCTCCTGCATTGTCTAGTCTCTGTATAATATTCTTTGTTTCATTTTCGTAGTGTTTCAAAAAGTCATGTAAAATAACATGTTCGCGGGCTGCTACTGCATTGCCACGACGCCTACGGGAGCCTGTATAGACACACGCGAGAGAACAAATCAAGCGTTGCTTTACTTGTAGCGGAAGTCCCACCTCCACTCTCTCCGCTTCGTCTGCTACGGCCGCGGTAGCTCGCCCTCTCCCTCGCCTCACGAACCTAGCCAATCTGCTGACATGGAACCAATCTGCTGACATGGAGAAAGACGACGAGGACCGGCTGAGGATATCGTAGCGCTCAGGGAAGGGAGGGGGTGAGCAGAGGAGCAGTTCTTTGTTGTAAATTTCAGCCTCTCCTCTAGATGGCACTATAAAATACTTACTTAAGTGACTTTAAATTTAATTAATTAAATAAAACAGGACACATCCCATTGAGAGGGATGGGGAGGGGACAATGTAGAAAGTAACATAAAAAGCGAGCACCTGTCTTGCCAACGCCGATCTTTTTGAACGAAGGTCTTTCTTCACCACAGTCGACTGAAACAGAGAACCTCATGGCGGCATACTTAAGTGAGAGCTTTCTTTATTATTGATAAAACCATGTGTTCTCATGGGCTATATTTTTGTAAAATATGGTACTTTTTTTTTTTCTTAAAGACTTGGCTGAATCCCAATACCACCCCTTAGCCCTCCCCCTTCCCCCTACCCCTTGTTTTTGCGCGTTCATGTGAGGGGTAGTGCTGTCTCATTTCTCATAAGGGTTAAGGGGTAGGGCCAAGCCGAAGGGCTACGTAGCCCTCGAAACGAAGCTTCCTCAGGACCACACTTGAAACGGAGGGCTTCGAGGAATTTCGCAGCTTCCGCCGCGTCACCTGTCAGCGAAGTTTGAAAGCTGGCCGTTAAAGACTCGCACAATGTATTTTCAGTATTTTAATCACGACAGTCATGTGTAATGATTGTATTGTGGTCTTCTTCAATTGTCAACGGTGTTTCTGAATCACTCGTCAAGTTTGTTTTGAATTACTAGCTAGTCGTAGCCGATGCTATCCCGGCGTTCCTTTCGTAAGTGGTTAGCTAGCTGCTATCGCTATTTTTTTTTAACATTAACAAATTGTGCCGGAGTGCACAGTTACGTCTTCAGGACAGAACAGGAGATTCTGTCCCCGCTCTACTCCGCTCTGTCTGCGAGCAGCTTTCTCCCTCTGCACCGTGTGTGTGTGTGTGTGGCTATGGTAATGCAGCGGGTCTGCAGTCGCTGTAACTGTGTGTGTGAACACTCCTCACAGCGTCGCCGCCGATGTCTTTGTTAGCAGCTGACAGTCGTAAAAACAGAAAAATAGCCCAGGCAACAGACATTACTTGTGAGGACGGCATTTTTGGATTGTTACATCAACAAGCATCGCATCGGCTTGTTGATGTAGCAGTCTGCGAGCGTCAAGTCCGGACGACGTGATGACGTAATGGAGGTGTGTCTCATTTCTTAGGGGAACGTTCGTACCCCTCGCTCCCTCAACTCTGTTTTGAGGGCCAAGGGGAACTCTGACAAAGGGGTAAGGGGAAGGGGGAGGGCTAAGGGGTGGTATTGGGATTCAGCCTTTATTTATTAAGGTTATAACGTAGATGACAATCTGCGGACATGTGGAGACAAAAAGCCTCGCCCTGTTAATGTGAAAGGTATGATCTTCCTCATTTTTCAAATCAACATCTATTTAACAATATTCTTACATCTTAAATAATGCAAGTTTTATTTTTTTTCACTCTTTCTTTAAGAACGAGGAAAAAAACCTTTGTCATGGTCTAGGCCAGGCAAAACTGTGGCGACTCAACCGCCACCCCTCTGGTGTAGCTTTGACGATGATGATGCTGACGACTTTGTGACGGTTAAACACAACAGCGATCTGTTAACACGAAAGGTTTGGTTTTCTTCATTTTAAAAAATAATCTTATTTAATCAGATTGTTATACCTTAGTAATGTGATTTTTCTCCCTTCTTAAAGAAATAGCACAAAAACGCCGAGCCGTTTCTTTAGAAACTAATAAAGGAGGGTATAAACAAAAAAAGGAGTTAGATGATCCAAGGGATTTACGGTATGTATATATTATTCAAAAATGTATTGTGTTTTTGCATGGTGTTTTATATACAGTATATATATCAGCTTCAATCAGCACAAACAGCCTGAATCAAAACATAAAATAATACCATGTGCCGCTTTGAAATACTGTGAGAAATGTGGAAAAATACACAAAGTAGGGGGAAAAAAGCAGCATGAATGCACCCCTCCCAAGTGTCCACATTGTGGTGTAGATAAAGCAGAAGACGAGGTACAGCACAAGTGTTTTATTCAACCTGCTAAACCCGAAAAAATACAACAAAAGTACATTCTGTATGATTTTGAGCCCTAGTATCATAACGGTAAACATGAGGCAAACTATGTGTGCGCGATGGACATGGAGGGAAACAAGTTTGGTTTTAGTACATTAAAATGTGTCGACACATTTGTAAAAAGATACAGACAGCCCAAATAAAGAGGATACACATTTATCGCACACAATGCATCAGGTTTCGACAACTATATTCTTCTTGAATATATGGTGAAGCAGGGTATCACCCCACCGGGTGACAATGAGAGGTAGCAGAGTCATTCTGATGTATGACTAATCATACGGACAACGGTGGATAGACTCGTTTAGCTTTTTATCCATGCGTCTGTCAAAAACCCCAGCCGCCATGGGCTTTCAGGATCTAGAGAAAGGTTATTTTCCTCACAAGTTTAACACACAGGAGAACGAGTATTACGTTGGTAAATATCCAGAGCCTGCCTTTTATGGGTATGACACCATGTGTGACAGTGAAAAAATTACCTTTATGAAATGGTGACACAGTCTGCGAAGAAACATTTGATTTTCAGGCAGAAATTAGTCACTACTGTTTCAACGATGTTGAGTTGTTGCGCAAGGTATGCACAATATATCGTGACACATTTCTGACATGCACACAGCTTGACCCGTATGCCTATACAACATTGGCATCTAGCTGCATGGGAGTGTACAAAACACTCTTTCTTCCACCAAACACACTGGCACTCACGTATGAAGGAGCATACACCAGACAAAACAAGACATATTCAAATGTGTCTATGCAATGGTTAAATTACATAGCCCACAGAGAAAGAGTAGCCATAATGGTACAAAAAAGTTGTACCACGAGGTTAAACCATGTGAAAAAAATCAGATATTATGATTTTACCAGTTTATACTCCATTGTTCAATCGAAAAAACACTACCCTGTGGGACACCCTCGAAATTATCTATCAGGATTTTGATTCCATTGATAATTATTTTGGGTTCATCAAATGCAGCGTGCTACCCCCAAGAGGCTTATATCAACCTGTCCTGCCCTACAGGTGCCATGATAAGCTAATGTTCCCGCTTTGCAGCGTATGCGCTGAAGACTTGAACCAAACGAGTGACTGTACCCACAGCGATAGAGAAAGACAGTTTCCCAGGGGTGTGGGTTTCGTTTGAGCTTCAGAAAGCGGTAGAAAAGGGGTACCAGATTGTGGTTATTGATGAAGTGTGACATTTTCCCAATCAGTCAGACACATTGTTTAACGAATATGTGAAAACATTTCGAAAATGCAAGCAAGAGGCATCCGGTTACCCCGGACATGTCAAAACCCCTGAACAACAGCAAAAATACATTGATGACTATTAGCACAAGGAGGGTGTCAGGTTAGAACCCTCAAAGATTTGTGTCAACAAGGCAGTAAGAAGCTGTAACAAACTGTTGCTGAATTCTTTGTGGGGTAGATTTAGCATGAGAACTAACATGCCTTCATGCGAACTGATCACAGAACCAGAGCGTTTTACTCAGCTGATGTTTAGCGATCATTATGATGTACGGCAATTCTGCTTCATCTCTGATGATGTGGCTATGGTTCAGTGGCGCCATGCAAATGGCACAGCCTCACGATTAAGAGATGTTAATGCCTTTATATGTGCCATGACAACTGCCCATGCTAGACTCATGCTGTATGACTTGTTAGACAAGTTGCAAGAACGTGTGTTGTACTGTGACACAGACAGTGTCGTCTTTACTTCACAACCTGGTGACTGGATCCCTCCTTTAGGTTCATACCTAGGCAACTTAACTGATGGGATTAATGATGGTGATGTGTGTGGTCTGCCCGAGGAAGATTACATTACAGAGTTTGTATCAGGGGGGCCAAAGTGCTATGCCTATTGCACACAAGGTAAAACACAAGTCAAATGCAAAGGTGTCACACTAAATGCCAAAAATTCATTGGCTGTTACACACAACTCCCTAAAGGGTCTTGTTCAGGCCTTTGTTGCTGATCAAAACACCGGGGCACACTTGATGACTGAAGCTGAAACCATCAAACGTGATAAAAAGCGGTTCCATCTTAAAAACGCAACAGTTATTAAGAAGGTCAAGGTGGTGTACAGTAAGCGTCGGGTGTTTTCTGATTACACTACTCTGCCTTATGGATACTAAATCAGACCAGGGTTTTGATGGCCGACTACAGCATCTGTTTAGCATGGTGGTTAGTGGCCCCTCAAATTGTGGTAAAACTTATTTTGTCAAAGATGTTATTGAAAATGCCTTGAGACTTATTTCACAACCTATTGACAATATGGTGTACATTTACTCAACCTTTGTATAATCAACTCCTTAAAACATGTAGTATTAATTTTGTAAATGGATTACCAGAATCTTTGTGTGATGATGCATTGCTACCCCCTGACAAAAACAACCTCTTAATTATCGACGATTTAATGAATGATGCAAGTAACAATATTGAAGTGCAAAATGTTTTTACCAAATATGTTCACCATAGAAATCCAAAGAAAAGTTGTATATATTTAGTACAAAATCTCTTTATCCAAGGAAAAGCTAGTCGCACTATTAGTTTAAACACCAATTATCTTGTATTGTTTAAAAATCCGAGAGATAAATACCAGATTACTTTACTGGGTAGACAAATGTTTCCCGGGAACACTATAAATATTTTTTAGAGGCTTTTAATGACGCCTCCAACTCCGCCTACGGCTATCTTTTTATCGATTATAAAGCTACAACACCCGATTATTTGAGACTCAGAACAAATTTACTATCGAAACAACCGGTTGTATATATTCCTAAAAAACATTTATTTTTTAAACTTAACTTGTTAATTCTATAGTGTTCATAGTCCTTCTTTAGTAATAATCAAGAAGTACCTGTCTTTTGTTTGATATTTCAATTACTGAATCAAAAACTGCATAATATACAAGAGTAACAGTGTGTGGCAGAGGGGTTCTAAAACGCACTTCCAGTCGCACATTACCCGTTTTAATCAAAGATACATTTCCCGAGCGACCCTCATCAGGTTCCAAGTTAAAACAGAATAAGCTGTAAAGATATTGTCTTACAGGTCTAAAATGTAGTTTAAAAGGAACTCCGGCTATAAAACTTGTAGTTCTTAAAAGATAAATGTTAGTATCAGTTATAATAAATTGATATAAAAAACCTTCTTGATGTCTTCGTTTTTATAAAATTTGTAAAAATAGTTTAACTCGTATGTCGCCGTTGTTGTTTACGTCGCAATGCACTCTGGGTAGTGACGTATAAAGGTTGTACTGGGGGCTTAGGGACCCTGTTGTGACTGTTCAGCATAAACATGTCATCTGTTCAGCCTTTTCAATTTGAACCCGAGCGAAACATACAGGAGGAGGACAGCACTGACAATGTTTCACAAAACGAGCATCAAAATGAAGCGCAAGAAAGACGGGATGAGGCGGGAGTGGGACAAAACCGGTGGTGTTCGTGCGGCAACTGCGTCTCCATATATGGATATACAGTGAAGCGGCGACTGCAGACGTGGGTTGTCTGCTCAGGAGAGCATCCAGCGTCTCTTGTCTCTGCCGCTTTTAGCGTCTCTTGTCTCTGCCGAATTGTCGGACAGGCATTTTGTTTAAGTCTCCGTTTGTTTCCGCCCGCTCCGGTGAGGTCTTTTAGCAGCTGTGGTCGACTAAAAGCCTCAAATGCTTCTGGCGAAAAATGTCGAGAACACAGCCGCGGATCTTTAGGAAGTTGTGTCCTTCCACAGGCATCTTCCCACTCCTTTCTCCTCTTCTTGTCAGTGGGAAAGCTGTGTAAACTCACAGCACTTCCCTTGTTGCCTTTCGATAAAAGCCAATCGAAAGTCACAGCTGCTAAAAGACCTCACCTGAGCGGGTGGATACAAACGGAGACGTAAACCAAATGCCTGTCCGACAATTCTCCCACATAAGGAGCCTAAACGCCCGCGTGAAGCGAGTGAAATCCGCGTTAAAAAGCGGCAGAGACAAGAGACGCTGGATGCTCTCCTGAGCAGACAACCCGCGTCTGCAGTCGCCGCTTCACTGTATATCCATATATAGAGACATTTTATAAAAACGAAGACATCAAGAAGGTTTTTTATATCAATTTATTATAACTGATACTAACATTTATCTTTTAAGAACTACAAGTTTTATAGCCGGGGTTCCTTTTAACAACTGCTTTCCCATATGAAAACGGTATATACTAGGGGTGTGACGATACACTCAGCTCACGAGACGAGACGAGACACGATATTGGGTTCACGAGAACGAGACGAGACGAGATTTTGAGAAAATTACAATGACAGTATATATGACTGGACCAACAGATTTATTTAAACAAGTTGCACATGCATTTTGAAATGTATAACTCTTTACATGCATGATGTAAGCAGGGTTTTACCCAGAAAACCGGCTAAGCCCGGTGGTAACTCTCGGGCCCACTGGCGGCCGACGGCGTTTTTTTGTAAAAAAAAATTAAAATTAAAAGTTCACTGGAAATGTTTAATTATGACTATTATGTGTTATTGTAAGACATTTATTAACAATACCACCTATAGAGTCTTGCAAAAAGACACTCTTGAAATTAAATAAATAATATAATTTTTTTTCACTTAAGTTAAATATTAATTAAGTAATCGGCCAGTGAATCTTAAAACAAGCCATGCAATGGTTACATTTAAAAGTAAAATAAAGCAACATAAACATAAAAGTGGTAGTGCCCCCTCATCTGCCTCATCTGGTGCAGACAAACGGCCCTTTTATTTATGCGCACCGCCCCTGCGCTGTTCTCTTCTCCCTCTCCTGCGCCGTTCCTCGCTCTGCGCTCCTGCGTCTCCAAGTGGTCTCTTCCAAAGCAGACTGGATCATTTCTCTACGCATTTTATCCCCACATAAGAATAATGATCTTTATGACGAGGATGGAGTACAGTCATGATGAAGTGCAGGTGATCTGAGTGAAACGTGGTGACAGACTTTGAAGAGCAGAGCGCACTTTTCATCGTTTTCACTCCGCGGTCTTAATCTTTGTGAAAGAAGACGCTTTAAGGCTGCAATTAATGGAATAACAGATGCATCAGATGAGCTGATGTCTTTAGTTGACTGCTCAAAGAAAGAGAATGTTCTCTGGTGTGAAGTGAATGTTGTGGGGAGTTCATAATCTGTGCCGCACGCAGCCAAGTTTCGCTTTTGCGCAGAGACTTTCGAGCGTTTAAACAGGTGCTGTTCCACCGTGTTGTAGATGTGTTTCGACCGCCGAATTATCGGTGCGTCCCTAAATATAACATATTTATTAACAAGAATGATGTAACCGTAATAATGACGGACTTGATAGTGTGACTTGGGTTTCAATCGGCACCTGGACAAGCGTTCGCTGCGCTTGGATTATTTGGGGGCGCTTGCGCTCTTGTTCCCCGGTATAGAAAAAGCTGAGGTGTATAAAAAAAATCTATTTTAAATAAATAAACAAGCACTGGGGGAAACCCTGATGTAAGGGTGAGCTTTTAATAAACTTCTTCTTCCACAAATTGAAACAAAAATTCTTCTTTTCCTTCTCCTTCTTTAGGTCACAAATCTCGCGGGACAGTTTTTTACCGCAACGAGAAATATCGTCAAGTTTAATCTCGCGAGATCTCGTGGCACGAGATCTCGTCACACCCCTAGTATATACTGGTCTTGATCGTTTTTCAGTGCTATCTCTATATCATTTAGAGAGCAATATGTAGTGTAGCTTGTCAAATGTCAAAGTGGGCATTCGTCGTTCGTCATCCGATGCATTTATACACCATAGAAGCGGAACGTAACTATCTCCCACAGGGGGGGCCCTGGGCCTCCGTATGCTGGGCCCGCTGGGCCCCTGGGGGTGGGCTTGGCCCCTATGCCGGGTGGGAGTGGGGTCCGCCGTGACGGATCTTTCGGCCTCTGACCCATACCTGTGCGGGGGGGCTTGCCCGGGGCGGATCCGGGACCCTGCTGTCTCCTGTTCCTTGGGAACCCCTGGCTGGGATCCCTACGTGAGCCTCTGCCTGCTCCCTCTGGGGGGGAAGTCGTGTGGTTGGCTCCGGGGTAGGATTCATGATAGAACCAATATAAACTGATACAGCCGTTATAAACAAGATCTCCTTTTCTATATGTGGTTGTTAACTAATTCTAATGGTACTGTACTTATACAAATGCATATCAGTGTTGTTAATGTTGTAATGTTTTCATTCATTCATAATGCAATCATTATTGCCTTAGTTTGTTATGCTAATTTCTATCTAGTGTCTCTCTCTCTCCCTCTCTCCCTCCCTTCTTCTCTCTTTCTCTCCCTCTTTCCCCCCATCTCTCTCAAACCTCCCTTGTCTGTCTACCCACCCTCACCCCCACCCCCCTGTTCGGCCCGGTCCTCCCACACAATCTAATAAATATATACATCAATAAAAAAATATACATAAATAGCAGGACGGGCATTACAGCTCCGTAATTACTCGCCCTGCAAACAGCAAAATCTGTTCAACACCAACAGACATGGTCAGAGGCGAATAGACCCTGTCATCCTCAACAATCACTCCGATTGCTCTTAAGAATATCTGGATAGCCGGAAATAACCTCCCCGTCCACATTTTTCCTCTGATTCGATCAAATTTGCGATGGAAGTAGTCATTCGTATATAGCCACAGGCAGTCATGGTGTTTCTGGCTTGGATGGTTGATTGAACATTCGAAACAATCTTCTTTCCAGGCCGCCTGAATGGTTGAGTCAAGTAGGTATAACACCGGGTCTTCAATCCCCTCTACCAACTTCAATGACGCTATAACACTCTTATCATCCAGAAGACGGGAACTAGGATTGACCCCACTGAAGAAGAAGTGGATGTAGAGACACCAGGACTTTGGAGGCCTCGTTGTGTCCTACTGAGCCAGATTGCTGGGCGGAACAACCCCTGGGATAGAGGCAGGTGGCACAGGGTTAGAATCCTCCACCACGTGGTGTTTCCGGATAGACTCCCACCAGCGGAGAAGTGGTTGGCTCGTACAGTAAAAGCCCCGGTTTCACCAAAGTGGGCGGCCGCACCAACAGTGAAAGAACTCAAAACTACGTTCCTAAACCTGCGCCTGGCCGCCCAAAAGGGAGTCACATTTCCTGTCACGGCGCTAGACAGACTCGTTGGCAGAGATGAAGCTTCAGGGCCCCCGCGGCACTATGGTAGAGTCCAAAGCTTCGCTCAGGAATGGTCTAGAGTGCCCCTTGCCCCCGACAATGCTTGGAACACTACTCCGAGTGAGGCCCAAAGCATGGGTAGTGCAGGGGCCTAGGTTCACCAGAAAAATTATTTACTCTTGCGTGCACTGCCATAGAACCAAAGCAAAGATAGGCAGACAATCTTCGGTCTACACAGGGAAGGAGAGACACCAATCTTTGCACCAATCGACATATCGTTGGTGTAAATCTAATATTTTTTTAAGAAGATATGGCAATTTGAATGTAGGCACTCCTCAAACTGCTTTAGGGAGAATTTCAGCCTCAAAGATTTACACCTTCTGATAGCCAAGAGACAGAATCATCACATTTACATAGCACAACCCCCTCCTGGTCTAAGCTGTCAGCGAAACCACACCCTGCTCTGTATGAGCACAGATACTATTGTTGTGAGCTACACTGCTACACAGAACAATACATATACAATACAATAAAAACATATGGACATAATATCCTCTTAAGATTTGAAATGAAATAAACAAAAAAAAATATCGGGGGCGGGGGGGTGGCTTATTCTGTTATCATTTGTGTAGTCATACAGTGGTATGCAAAACCCTGTAAATGTTCATGATTTTCCTCTATAAATCATTGGTTGTTTAAAAAAGACATTTCAGTTAAATATATCATATTGGAGACAAACACAGGGTTAGGGTTAGATAATTGAGATGTGAAATAAAGTTTATATGATTTACAGAAAGTGTGCAAGAATTATTCAAAGAAAATGTATGATTTATAAAGGAAAATCATGAACATTTACAGGGGTGCCACTAAATACCACACATACCACTGTATTTCCATCATCTGTTTTTGTTGTTACATGAAAACAAAATATACCATATACTTAAGAGAGAAGGATCAAAGACAGACACATATTTCTAATATCAAATCAGACACTCATGAAATACATTGTGACTCTGTGGTGTAGTTTGGTCTGTTATTGAATGTGATAATGGCCTAACTCACAACTCAAATCATTAGCATCACAGTCAATACTTCACACACAAAGCTGTGTCATTCACACATGATTCAAGCACTTCAGCACGTTTGTGCTGAAGCTAGTGAAACAATAACAAGAAAAAACGTCCCTGTATGTGACTGAACACTAACTTTACGTATATAAAAACTCCCCCATAAAAATATAGCGTGGTGCTGGCGTCACGTCATCATCTCAGACAACTACTGTGTGTGTCCTGCTCTCTTTCAGCTGATGAATAATCCATCTGTTTGTTGTTTTTGGGACGATGAAGTCTGCTAACACGTTAGCATAAAGATCGCTAGCTTAAAATGCTAACAGTCCACACACCAGCAGTCTCTGTGCTTTCGCTGTCCTTGTGAAGATGTTCAGCCACAGACAATTATTTTCCTGTTCTCCTTGTCTTCCTTTGTCAAACAAAGCTTTGATGACGACTGCTTTGATGATAATCACACTTTAATTTCGCACTGCACACTCACACACAGACACGTAACTGCTGGAACTTTCCAGACACTCTCTCTCCCCTCCCCACCCTCTCCCTCTCTCTCTCTGTGTGTGCGTGCATATTAATTAGCAATGTGTATTCTCTGTGATCGTCAGCTGATTGGCTGAAAAAGCAACAAAAGCTCTGTAATGTGAGATCACCACACCCAAACTAGGAGTGATTCACAGCGATAAAACAACCTTAATTCAAACACAAAGTTTATGGTTTTAAGACCCACAATACTGTGATTTGAAGCATGTAGTGGCTTCTTCAAAACTTCAACTTCTGTAATTTTAAAAATACGGAAATCCCTCATTTTGAACAGGGAAATCCCTGTTTTTCTCGTTTTGTGCTCGGCCGACTTGTTCCCGCTTGGTCCGTGGCGGGTCACATATCAGTAAATGTGATGGTCCCACAACCTGTGTATCATCTAAGCATTCTGAAAAATAAAAATACAGCACTATACATACTGTACAGCACAGTTTCTATGGCACATACACATACACAAAAATTAAATGTGTATATACACATAACATTATTATTATTATTCGAATTGTCTGAAGATCTTCGGTCTACACAGGGAAGGAGAGACACCAATCTTTGCACCAATCGACATATCGTCGAATAGAAGACGTTTTCTAATACACGCATAGGATGCGGTAACTCTGTCGCGTTTAATGACAGCGTGAATTTCACTAAACAGTTTAAGCATACCTCTCCAGTCACACCACTGAAGAAAGAAAAACCAAAGAGTCACATTCTTTAAGATTTCTTGGATAAGGTTGGGCCATCCAGTTTTCACGACCTCTTTCCGCCATCACTTTTTCTTTATCCTTACAAACACTTAGGAAAATAAAGTCCTCAGTCGGCTTTAAAAAACGATCCGCCTCAATTCGATATAACTGGGGGCCTGATGCACTACCCCATTGTGAAACATAAATTGCCTCAGGAAAACCAGGCTGATCGAGGTCCGCACATACAACAGAACGGAACAATTTCCAGTCTTTTACAGAAAAATCGCCGCTCCACTTTTTATCATTTGTATGACCCTTCACACCGTCAGTAGCAACAGAAACAGTCACTTGTCCATCATAATAGTTCGCAGCTATCACCGATATCTGTCACGATCCACATTCATGGCTTCATTATTGTTATTGTTATTCTGCTGCTCCGTGGTTTCTCTCGCTCTCTTTTTCACCCTGCAGGGGGTGTGGTTGACCCAGTTTCCTAGATGACGCCAGAGATGACTTCCACCTGCGCAGCTCCTGCCCAGCTGTTCCTGATCAGCGATCACGCGGGCTTATAAGGCGGAGCTACGCGTCTCTCTGGTGTCAGTTCAATGTTTTTGCTTAGCTGGTAACCACATCTCCTGCCGAGAGAGAAACACAAAGACTCCGCGGATTCCAACCACCTTCGGAAACGCTTCCTCCTGTTCCTCTCTGCTCCCATTGTCATCTCCACTCCAACGAAGCAGCACTGCCTCTCCTCGACCCTCGTGGACTTCCATTCTCGACTCTCCAACATCTCGAGTGAGTCCGTTCCTTGGAGGAACATTATATAAACTTTGTTGGCACGAAGGAACCGCTGTGGGATCTGGCGCTGCTGCTGTTGTGCGTGCTATCTATCTCTGTCGCTATCTCATTTACTCTCACGTTAGCACTCGCTGTGTAAATAGCTTTAATAAAATTTTATTTAATTACTTACCTGTGTCCTGTCGGCATCCGAGTCCTCCACCTTAAAATCTAGGCTTTCCCTTTTAAGGGAAAGCAAAACAATATCACCGATATCTCCTCCTACATCACCCCGTTGCGAAATTAAAGCGTGATTGTCATCAAAGCAGTCATCATCAAAGCTTTGTTTGACAAAGGAAGGCAAAGAGAACAGGACAATAAGTCAGCTGTGGCTGAGCAGCTTCTTCACGGACAGGGACAGAGAAAGCACAGAGAAGGCTGGTGTGTGGACTGTTAGCATTTTCAGCTAGCGATCTTTATGCTAACATGTTAGCAGACTTCATCGTCACAAAAACAACAAACAGATGGATTATTCAGCGGCTGAAAGAGAGCAGGACACACACGGTAGTTGTCTGAGATGATGACATGACGCCAGCACCGCGCTATCTCCTATCTAATTGGACTTTTGGAGGCGAACAGACGTAAAACTGCAATGAAAAGGAAGCACGCCCGGACCTCTTATCTGATCGGAGGCACTGAAGTCTGCCGGAATACCTTTCAGTTTCTTATGGGGTGAGTTTTCATTAACGTTGTTTATCTATGTTATGTTAGTGTGCATTCAAAGTCACATACAGACGCACATAGGGACGCTGTCTTTTAATAATCCACTGTGCGTTTCATAACGCCGTTTGGCTACATTGTTATTAGCTATGCTTGCTTAGCTCGCTAGCTCGGTACTGTATTATTACAATGAGAATGATGCGCACATCGAAACTTTTGTTCGGTCAGATGAGCCTATTATAAGTTGTAAGAGGAGCATGTCATGGCCCTCTTTGAGATTTTGTACACCCACAGGTTCAGTTTGATAATTCAAATGCTTTGAGACGAAACGCCCGTGTTCAAAACCTCACATTGCATTGAATGATGTGTGAATGCCACACCTTTGCATGCATGAATCACACATGTGATTAACACAATGTGTGATGAACGTGTTAATTACACTTGCAATTCATGCACATAAAGGTGTGGCATTCACACATAATTCAAGCAATACTACTGATCAATCTATACTGATTCAGTGATTAAATGCCTGTTAACATGAACCATGATCTGAAACAAGTATTTTTTTATTTTTTTTCAGAATCCTGGGCATAAGGATTGGCATGTGAAGTTGCTGCCAACCCATGTATCCAAGGCCTCAGTGTGGCGTCAATACATGAGGTCGGCTAAGGCTCTTGGTATGTGTATAAATTGATTTCTATACAATAGCCAAATGCTTATATAGACTGCAATATGTAATCTGTAAAATGTGATTTCTTTTTTGGAAAAGTAAAATAATTATTTTCATTGTGGTTCTTGCTGTCAACAGGTAGTGGAACACAGCTCTCCTGAAAGTCGCCTCAATATTCCGCAGCTTGTTGGAACGGCAGGTTCTAGTGATAGTAAAGACCATTGACTGGCAGACACATCTGAGTCCCTACTTTCGAAAGCTCCCACAGATCAAGAGTTATCAGAACTTTAGGTATTTATATTCAAAATTCTGCATTTTATGAATAAAAAAATCACGAATGGACATGATAGTGTTCCATTTGATCAGTGAGCCATGTTTTAAATATCCTGTTGTGTGCTTCTATTCTGTCACAGCTTTGATGCCAACAGACCAGGTGTGGTGCTTGCTCAAACTCACAGTGATGCAGAGCCTATCGAGTTTCAGCTACTGCGCAACCCAGGAGTTCTGCCCCCTGTTGACAGTCTTCCCATCCTGGCCCCACCTGGACTGACCATGGACAGGCAGATGTATCTTTTGGAAAAAATCAGGCCTTTCTGTTCTGATGAGGCAAAATACTTCACATGCCCAGCACCAAAGGTTACAGCACAGAAGAGTAAGCAGAAGAGGGTGCGTTTGTGATGTCATCATTTAGTCCGCATATCAACTGTGATGGACAGAGTGGGTACAGCCACATTGTGGGGGAGGAACTGGTATTGAAGATGATAATATAGTCCATGGTCTGGAAAATATTGAACTCTCCTTCACACACTTAGATATATTTTATTTGATATTTGAAGTATGTATCTATCTTTCACCTTTCTTGTTTCTCATTTTTATTCAAGTGCATTTTGTAACAGAAGAATTTCCCTCTGGGGATCAATAAAGTAAATTCTGATTCTTATCAGTCCACTGAAGTACTTACAGCAAATAACACTACATTGACATGAACTACATTCATTCCTTTGTTTTCAAACTGCTACACTGTTTCTGTCCTGTGGGCTAACAGACATCAGATGTCACGGACAGCTAGACTGGGTGGGGGGTTGTGACCGTGTTAATGTGATGCAAATGAGCAGCTATTGGCCTGGCTCCTCAAGAAGGTCGAAATCTTTCAGGCTGAATTTCTCCCTAAAGCAGTTTGAGGAGCGCCTACATTCAAATAGCCACATCTTCTTCAAAAATTATCAGATGGACATGTGTTTGACATTGTTGGAAAGCTTAGAAATCACACTTTCGGAATCTGTAAATAACTCCAAATGTCCCAAAGTAGCTTGTGAACGCTTTTGCCATGGCTGGACACATATATGAGACGTACATAATGATCTCTATGACGAGGATCGAGTACAGTCACGATAAAATACAGGAGATCCGAGTATATCTTAGTAAACCGTTGACATATTCTCAAGAGCGCACTTTTCATTGTTTTTACTCCGTGGTCTCATTCTTTCTTTAGAAGACGCTTTAGCGCTGTAATTAAGGGAATACCAGATGCATCAGATGAGCTGATCTCTTTAGTTAACTGCTCAATGAGAGAGAAGAGAGTGTCGCGGGGAGTTCATAATCAGTGCTGCAGCCAAGTTTCTGCAGAGACTTTCCAGTTGGGATGGGACTTTTTTGTCGACAGAACGATCGACAATCGACACGTGCGCACCTCGACAAAAAATTAAGGGTAAAAAAAGTCGAAGTGTCACAAACACGTAAAGTTCACGACCACGGAGATTGAGGAAGCTGTGCACGAAAAGGTGATCCTGCTGTCCAGGCTCCCTGCGCTCTCAGATGATAGTGCACACGTCACCGGCGCGTTCTCTTGAGTGGCTGTGCACGTCCAAGCATGTGTGTGCGTGCAGTACGAACGAGGTTGCGCTTAAGTTTACGACGGGGGTGGGGGACACCCGGACGCCCTGCTGGCTAAAAGCCTGCTCCTGACCATGGATGCACAGTGAGCTTCTTTCAAAGCTCCTGCCTACAACTGACAGGTGAAAACAAAAAAAACTCAAGCAAAATATCTTGTATTTTAAATAAGTCACAGCATTTGTTTTTGGCTTCTTTTTCAGAATGAATGAATGAAAATATTAATCCATGAGTTGTTCACGTGTGCTGAATAACCTACATTTTGTTCGTGGGAATAAAGGAACGTTTCAGCCAGTGCATCGGAGCAACTCACGACTGTGTTTTTGATAGATTCTGTACATGGTTCCGTGGTCCGGAGGAAAATATGTGTATATTTGAATCATCATCCACAACCACACTGACGATTATTGAAGAATTCCAGCTGCTTGTGATTAAATCATGTTCACTAAAGAGGCATGACAACAGACAGATGAAGCCTTCACATTGTAAAGGATTTATAGAGCGTAGAGTAAAGACATGGCGTTTCCTCAGATCCAGACTAGACATAGGATATAAACATTGATGCTGCTGTGGATTTCTGTATGAAAACAAGCGGCTCCATCATGCTGCATTCTCACCTGAATTACAATCCAATATAAATCACAAATATCATGCAATCAATCAATCAAATTTTATTTATATACTGTAGCCCACAGTTTACAAAACACAGTTTGTATCACAGGGTTGGTAACAGGGGCAGAGCTACGGGAAGCAAGGGGGGGCCGCAGCCCCCTCAACTTCCGCAAAAACATCCGCAACTATGTCCACAAGCAAGTAGTGAAACAAACAATAAATTGACCAAAAGTCAATAATTGTAAATATAGTCTTAGGCACCTGACTCACTTAGCTACGGCCATGCATCAAATGGCACACAGCGAGTCTGCTGCGGTGGCTCTGCATCCCAGCACAGAGTGGAGTGACTACGCTGCCCCCGACCATCTGAAGGTGAAGTCAGTTTCCCCAGGTGAAGTTTAAACACACCAATTTAACTTAAAGTTACATTTATAGTGAATGTAATCTAAGGTTATGCAGCATCAGCAATAACAGCGCGGCCATTAATTAAATGTGAAATTGCTCACTCGTGATTTGTAAGAGTGTTTTGCTTTTTAATAAGTTTTGATTTTAGTAAAGACAACAACAGCTTCATACAATATACTTAAACCTGTCATGTTTTAATCCATAACATTTCGTGGGATTACTTTACAACACACTAAGCAGCAGTATGCTGTAGCAGTAGACCTGCTTTAAAACCACTTACTGTCACCTATCACAGCAATGAGTTAAACCAGGTGACATCCTTTACTTTTCTAACTGGGAAAATAACACATACAATAGCATTAAGTAGTGTAAACATAACTGTTATGTGTAATAACTATCTTCTGATTTTAGATTTGTTATACATATTAACTACATGGCCCTACAGTGTAGTGATACAAGGATAACCAGAAATAATGGAAAGGAAAGCAAAAATTCGGGACATTGAAAGGGTTTTTAGTTAGAAAAGTGCACAGCAGAAGAGAAGGAAGGAAATGAAGGAGAAGGTAGTGAACTTGAGAGACCAGGAGGCTCAAAGCAGAAGAAGACCACAGAAGGCGATGAAGAAATAAGTGAAGGAGAAGAGGATGTGAGGGATGAAGAGGAGGCTGCTGCAGATTCACAAAGTGAGACAGAGGCAGGGAGTGACAGTGAGGAAGAGGGTCCTCAGCCTTTTAAGTTTGTTTTTTAATATTTTTGATTATTTTATTTTAGATTTTACTGGGCTTGTTCCTGTTGTTCATGATAAAACAGTAATTAGTTTTAAAGTAGTTTGTTATGTTCAATCCATTTACATTTGGGGATTCTTGCGTACCGTCCTCCCATGCCACCCTGCCAAGACCTCTTGCCCCCGCTTTGGCACCCCATGTAGAATTTTCTAGATCCGCTACTGGTTGGTAACATCCTCTGTCTTTGTTTAATACTTGGTTGCAGATCCTTTGCAGTCAATTACAGCCTGAAGTCTGGAAGGCATAGACATCACCAGACGCTGGGTTTCATCCCTGGTGATGCTCTGTGAGGCCTCTACTGCACGCTCTTCAGTTTCTGCTTGTTCTTGGGGCATTTTCCCTTCAGTTTGGTCTTCAGAAAGTGAAATGCATGCTCAATCGGATTCAGGTCAGGTGATTTTCTAACCTTGTCTTCCTGTTTTTGAGGCTCGCCAATGGTTTACATCTTGTGGTGAACCCTCTATATTCACTCTGGTGAAGTCTTCTTTTGATTGTTGACTTTGAAACACATACACCTACCTCCTGGAGAGTGTTTTTGATCTCGCAAACTGTTGTGAAGAGGTTTTTCTTCACCAGGTCGTCCACCACAGTGGTCCGTGGTCTTCCAGGTCTTTTGGTGTTGCTGAGTTCACTGGAGCATTCTGTCTTTTTAAGAATGTTCCAAACAGTCACACCTAATGTTTTTGCTATTTCTCTGATGGGTTTGTTTTGATTTTTCAGCCTAATGATGGCTTGCTTCACTGACAGTGACAGCTCCTTGGATCTCATATTGAGAGTTAACTGCAACATATTCCAAATGCAAATGTCACTCCTGGAATCAACTCCAGGACTTTTACCTGCTTAATTGAAGATGACATAAATAGGGAATAGCCCACACCTGTCCATGAAATAGCTTTGCAGTCAATTGCCCCATTTATTCCCATAAAAAGTGGGAGGCACGTATAGAAAGTGTTGTAATTCCTACACTGTTCACTTGATTTGGATGTAAATACCCACAAATTAAAGCCTGTAGTTAAAAAAATATTCTTCATTTCATTCCAAATCCATTGTAGCGGTGTATAGAGCCCAAAAGAAGAGAATTGTGTCGCTGTCCCAATATTTATGGACCCGACTATAGATATATGTCTTGGGGTGGTTGTTATAAAGCAGACGATTGGCTGATCCAAATAGCTGAGAAGTAGCTGTGTATGTGTGAGCGCAGTGTTATTTTGCAATGGTTCCTTATTCTACTGTGTTGTTTTGTGTTATGGTTTAACTAGCAACAACTTGTTGAGATACTTTAGTGACATTATGCAGTGGAACAAGTCATGGCGAGCTAAAGTCTTTCACCACATCTCTGAGGGAGGAGTGCACTAAAGATGCAGGATGTGTTTACTATCATTTTAATTTGTGAATTAAGGAAGGATGACGATATATCAACAAATCAATATTTTGTCCCACCACTTTACACTTCTTTCTCTATACAATTTGTGACCTAATAATTCCAGTTTGTTTGCTGTGTGTAAAAACATCAGGTACAAAGGGTTTTACCTTAGTATAGCCGAGCCAGAGAATCTGATGATTCAGAGCTGATTTTATATGAAGCATCAACATCTGACACGAATTTGATTGATTGATTGATTGAAGCGCTCCCTCCCAGTTGCCTGACTACATGCCTGCATGTGCCAATCACAGCTGCTGTTTCCTGCACCACGCGGCTCTCCAGTTACACTAAGCTTAAAGACAGATTTACAACAGAAACCTTAGTTTTTAAATGCTATAAAGTAAAGGCAAACGGCTCTGAAGCCTATTGGATGAGAGGTGGAACATCTTCAGAAACTAACAGAGGATCAGTTGCCTTCTTTTTCAGCACTTAAAGACTACTATGACCTGGACGACTGAGAACCTTCTCAGACAACAGAAATGTTACCAAAGTACTTTAGAAACAAAGACAGCATCCACGCCGTAGTTGTAAATAAAGAATAAAGGATTTTAAATAAAGGACTGTTTACACAGCAGATATTTTACATTCATGGATTCAACTAAATTATTCACTTCAACGGTGAAGTCTTCCTCCGTCCTTTATTTTTGACATAAAGTCATCCAAAGCTTCAGCCAAGAAACAATATGCAGAGACAACAGACAACTCATGACAGCATGAGACTTCGAACACATCATCGCTGTGTTACATTGCATATATGAAACAGCACTCAGCGCCATGTGCTGGTAACGTTTAGGATAGAGACGTCACTTACCAACATTGATGACGTTGGCTGACAAGAAGTGGCTGCAGGGAAGGCTGGCCATGCTCACAAAAGAGTCACCGTCTGTTGTCACTGTAGTCCTCGACCTCAGTGAGGGGTTGGGAGAGTCTGTCACCATGGCCAGTCTTACAGCTACAGACTCCATGACTGCTGTTGCGTGATGGACACTGAAGTGTCTAAGCTTAAAAACGTTGCTGCTGAACTCACACCTCAAAAAATCAGCCGCTTGATGCTTTTCGAATCTGATATAATCCAAAAAGTAATTAAAAATTGTCAAGTTCAAGGAACCACAGAGGTTTCTCAAAACAAAGGAAACAGGAAATGTGTGAAGAAGAGTTGATCTGTCTGGAGTTCAACTGTACAATAAAAAGTCAAATATTCAGAAAGAATTCCATCCAGGTTTCAAAAACAACTTAACCCTTTAGGTCTTTTGGTAAAATTCCTCCAGACATTCCAGAGAAAGTGCTGAACAAGATGGTGAAGCTGCAGGAGCCAAAAAACACTTCTTATCTCTCATCTGTGGAGAGCAGATTATGATGACTGTCGGACATGATGACCCAAACGACTGACGGTCTACCTGGCCTGTGCCATAATCACAGGCAAGTGAAGCCGCCACAGTCGCCTATAGGGGAGAAGACAGGAACGCATTCACGTATCGAAACCAAACTTTGTACATGAACTCTGGACTCCAATATGAGGAAGCACAAGATCTGAAAAAAAAAAAAAAAACATTTTAAGGATATTTCACAGACTTATTTTCATGACCACACCCAGGCAACTGTTTACCTTCGTCATTGCCTCTAAACTATCTAACCATTTACTGACACAAGTGCAACTCCGTATAACAATAATAACCATGATGTAGAACCATGTGTTATGTATACCCAGCAAATTCAATACATTTCACAGTAATGGTGTTCAAATCTAACTTGCTTTGCATACACTGGGTAAAACAGGCATATTTATATATCCATAGACATCCTTTCCTGTTGGGCAACATTTCAGATTACATGTTGAACCTGTCAGTTGCAAAAAAAAGAGGTTCATCTCACACTTTTAATGTTAATGCATTTATACACTAGGTGACACTGTTGTGTTACATTTCTAAATACGGTGAAATCATTACAATTATTATGGTATATAAATATGTTCTGTGTGTCTGTAAATCGAGAATTAGCTGTTACAAGAATGAGTCAGTAAGTTTAGTCTCTCATTGAATTAAAATATCTAATGGACACCCGGCTATACCAGAAGTAAATCACACCACATACATGGGTGTATTTGCTTCAGATGATTTCTGACGATTTCACAGACAATTTCTACAGTACCTACGCCAAACGCTAACATGCACATAACTTTTGACCTGTATGCCCAATGTTGAATATGAAAAATTAAGTATTGATGAAATTCTCAGCTGAAGCATCAACACACCCAATTCCACTAGCTGCTCGCATTAGTGAAATGCACCCGAGCAAGCACACTGCAGTTCCCCTCGGAAATGCATTCATGTTTGTCACTGTAGACACATTAATAATATTATTTTGAAACACTGTGATAAGTTTCAGAGTTTAATATTGAAGTGTCTCAACCTGACAAGAGTTTGCGGAGCGCTCCACGCCCAGAGGCCCAGCTTGTGAACAGGCAAGTCAGGCAACTGCTTGGGGCAGGGTTAGGGTTATATATTTTATTGTTATATAATGTGGGTTCTTTACATAATGTATTGTTTTTTTTTTACTAAGTTTATATAGTTTTTTAAAAGCTATTTACAGTATTTTATTGTTCTTTACATTTATATTTTCACATACTTTTTAATTACAAGGTTTTTCCATGTTATTTCATTCATTTTTAAAAAAAAAAAAACATTTTGAAGTCATACATTTTTTGTTGGTGTCAGATTATTTATAACATAATAGTGATGAACACTGGTTGGAAGGGCCCCCTGGGAATTTTTGCTTAGGGCTCCTACAGACTCTAGAATCGCCTCTGTCCACGCCAAGTACATTTTTATACATGCCATCGTGTGCGTGAAAGCAAGCGTCTTTTTGTGGGTACACATGGTTTATACATGAGGCCCTTGTAGCATAGTTTGGAAATGATTGAGCGAAAGGCAGTGGAGGATCTGAGAGGCATAAAAGCTGACCGTAACAGGGGTACACTACATATCAAAATACTGCCATTATAGGCGTTATACTAAGATATTACATCCCATAATAAATGGAAATGTTAAAAATAATATTGTTAAACAGTGGGGGAGGAGAGAGTAAAGTCAAAAGGCCAAAAGCCTTAAATAAAACATGAAAACTGTCAAGAATAGTTCTAATATTCCCAAATTACATTCATTTCACTGGAAAGTTAAACCAATTTAAAATGTGTTACACTTTTACTACCAGACTGAGAACGGAGAGTTTGAAATACAAAGATAAAAAGCACCCAGCTTGGTCACAAATACACTCCTACATATGTCATGTTACAATTTTTTGTGTCTCTGTGACCTGTTGTGTTTACTGAAGACTGCAGAGGTCATTGTAGGTCACTCCCACCCCCAATAGGCTCTCTCAGACATCAGTTGACCTCAGATTCCATTAGACCGCCGATGCTTAGACCTAACACGTGACAAGCATTACAAGCATTACATGATTCAGAAGTGTGAATATAAGAACTAACATGATATAGATTCTTTTTTTTTTTAAAGAAGAGAAATGAGAAAGGAAAACCTGAACACATTGATCCTCTCTACTTCGAGACAAAACTTCCCTATGCTTTCAAAGCAGCTTGACAGCTGCCAACATGTCAGACCACACCGCACACTCATCTCACCGACCTAAACATCCTTTGTTTTCCTACCTTCCTTTCTCCTGCTGCTCATACCTCATAAAAAGCCTCCCACGTAATGACTGGAATCCACCTCAGAACCGTTCTGCTTTTAAAGCTATAAAACGTCAATGTTGCTTAGCCTGTGTCATCCAATGTCTCCCCTGCCAACGACTGAACAATGAGTGTGTGTGAGTAATGTGTAGTGTAGTGTAGAGGGGAAGTAAGTCGACACACAGTGGGGCTGGCTGGCTGGCGGACATGTCGAGAAGTGTTCGTGAAATGGTTGGCGGTCAGATTGCCTAGAGCCGCAAGTCTGGGCACGTTCCTGTTACCATCAAACACACACTCACACACACATTCCACCTGGACACAAGAGAAGGTGAAGAAGAACCTCCTTTCTGAGGCTGTGGAGTAAGATGTGAGTTGTGGTTCAGTTAAGGTTGGGGTTACGCATCAGCTGGTTAGGATTATAATCAACTGTATAAAATGAACGAAAGCTGTGTGTGCACTTCTATGTGTTACAGAGGTAACACATAGAAGTGTCCTAAAGAGAGGACATTTTCTGGCATAAGCACCAGAACTAAGACCTGTTTTTTGGTTAGGGTTTGGTTTGGTTGGTTATAATGGGTTTAGGTTAGGGGTGAGGTAAGGGTTAGAGTGTCCTCACTATGAATGAAGTGGACAGGCAAATCCTAGATGACGTCTTCAGTGAATGACGGTAGAAGCTGGAACAGTTTTTTTTGAGTTTGCTTCTGTTCTGGAGAAGAACAACATCCTAAAGGATAAAAGTAATAAGTGGCCTAGAGTGTCAGAAAGGGGCCAACAAATAAAATGTATTATTGTTGTTGTTGTTGTTGTTGTTGTTGTAAAAATGTTGTCGTCTTAGAATACGTTTTTAACATGTATTTTAGGCAAGGTGTGCACAGAAGTTGTTTAAGGTGTCAGGCAGAGTGTGGTCCTGGCTGACCTGCTGGTTGCTTTGCTTGTAGTCTGTGATGGTCCTGATGCCTTTCCACATACTGCGTGGGTTGTTGTCCTTGAAGTGCTCCTCAATGCGCTGCTTGTACACTGAAAGAAATGACTTTTGGGCATTGTAATAGATACTCATTCAAAAGTAGTAATTTTTACATTATAATATTAAGATTCAGTGATAACTAAATAAAAAAACAAGTAATTACACAGTGTATTCATGTAATGTATTAACTGAATGTTAATTCATTACCTGAAAATACTAAGTAACTGCTACTCTGAAATATCATTGCGTTTGATTTGAATTTGCACATGCGCAGTTTCATGAGACATGTCGAGACAAGTGAAGGCAGAAGTTCAGGTCGTAACGGATTGAGGAGTCGTCATTTTGCCGCGTCTTTCCAGAGTAAGTATTCCCCCTCTGTTTTAGATGTGTGATATTGTATGGCTTCACATACATTTTGATGGTATGATTTCTTGTCTGGTTGACATGGTATACATTGCTGTTCACGGTTAGCAAGAAGTTACTGTAATGGTTATTCGTTTTACCGCCGTCGCCATTTTGGTTTGGGCCAGACTAGCTTAACATTTTAGCTGAGTTTCTTTTGTTCTAAACACTAACTAACTACATTTAACTAAACACCTCTCAACTGAAAGCGACTACGAGTTGTTTTATATGCAAAGTTTTATGGTCTACATTTAGTCGAAAATAATAACTGTAGTGCATTGCAGTGATTTTATATCGAGATGGCGGGTCATTTTTCACTTAATTTTTTTCGTATTTGAAAGAAAAAAATAATAATTCACTACATTGCTATGATGTGTCACGAAACGGGAATAACGGTGTGTGTGTGTGTGTGTGTGTGTGTGTGTGTGTGTGTGTGTGTGTGTGTGTGTGTGTGTGTGTGTGTGTGTGTGTGTGTGTGTGTGTGTGTGTGTGTGTGTGTGTGTGTGCGTGTGTGTTTATGCGCACGCAACAGGCAGCCACACGGGAGATGCTGTTTGATTAGAGTTTCCAAAGTGTAACTTCAGATAGTTTTACAGGAACAGATCAGAAACAGTTTCACGCAAGTGCATGTGACACAGAAATAATCCTATAGAAACAATACGGGATGGTGATGATTATGGTGTGTGTGCATGCAGTTAATAAACATGATGTGATGAAACAAAATGTATGTGCCCCTCAGAAATAATGTAATATGTCTGTTTATGAGACATTTTCTGTCATTGTAATTCAAAAAGTGTAATTCGATGGAATTGTTATATTCATGAAGTTCATCTGTAATTTCTTAGTCTTCTCAACATGAATTTCTCTCAACAGAAAACTGAGCAGAGGTGCATCAGTCTTGTTCAGGCAAGTAAAATCTCTGTACGCATGATATTACATTGCTGTTGTTTGTATATTCACTCTAATATAACATAAAAATTTAGATTTTGTAGATCATTATTTTAATATCACATATTGTCTGCTCATACACAGGGTGACCTTGCTGTTAGGACAAGATCGTTGCAGTGATGCCGCTCAACATGTTCTGAAGATCCTGATTGTCCATGGTGTTGATGGAGAAGATCCCATGAATGTATCCATCCTTCTTGAAGGCAAGGAGATGTTACAAGGATGTGGCAGCGCTGCTTGAGCTTGCACACTGTTTATGGGACTGATTTATGCCCTCAACCTTGCATATCCCCAAACACTGCGTTACACTTTTGATATGTTTCAGAAAGTTTTCCTAGAACTGGATGGGATTAAGCTTTCCCCAGAAGTGCAAGGTTTGAAATTAAAATTGCTCTCTTAAATATGATGACCATGATGCTTACAGTTCAGTCTCAGCTGTTATGTGTTTTCGGCCATTTTTTACGGAACAGTAGTCCATATTGTATTCTATATAGTGACGTATGTCACTTTATCAGAGTGTCTTGTTTTGTGGGCTGCCCTCGACACTATTTGTTTTGTATTTTGCATTGTTTAATGACTGGCTAAGGTAAAGGTTGGCAAAATAAACTGTTGAACCTATATGAACTGCATTGTTGTGTGATCTGTGGAAAAAGTAGCATTTATGGAAAAAAAAAAAATTACTTAATTTAAGTGAGTAAAATAACTTAAATCAGTTACAAAATTCCATTTTTCAAACAGAACAAAATTACATAGAATTTACTTGAAAATGTCATTACATTGAATATAACAGTACTTAATATTTTCATGACTGTTTTTTTTCTTATATGAATGTAAACAAGTAACATTTACTTACTATTTTTATGACGGTTAAGGTTAGTAGTATGTACATTGTACTTGATCTTGACAAGTCAGTTTTACTTAAAATTACAGAATTACAATTTACTTGAAACAATTGAGTGCAAATTGTTACAAAGGTTTTTTAAAGTAAATTCTACAAGTTATTTATTTGAGTGTACCTGTGCTTTGCCAGCTGAATGTCCTTTTTCAGATATTTCCGGGCCCTGCTATATGCCAGCCTGTCCTGTCCTACTGTGCGGCCCGGTACCAAACGACCCACGGACCGGTGGTTGGGGACCGCTGCTCCATGTCACTTTCTGATGAGTTGTATCCTCTCACTTTCCTTTTGAGTCTGTCCTTCACTGTACTCCCCCCTCACCCTCATCCCTTTCCACTCCCATGGGCATGGGCCGACTCTAACCGACAGCAGTCTCCGACTATAAATGCCAAACGATCCAAATGTCAATGAATAAATCAAAACAAATAAAACAAAAACAAACAAAAAAAAAAGACTCTTAAAGGGGGCTTCCGGTTATGACGTGGACGTGAGTAGTCGTAGAACCCACGAGCTCCGGTAAAATGCTATGTATTTATAGGTAAACCCGATAGTTTGCTTTCGTGAAAAGTCATAGTCGTTTGATATAAGTGCAATAACAGAAGTACGATCCAAAGTGAAACCGAGTAAACACGGCTTAAGATCTAAAGAGAAGAAGAAAGGTGACGATATGGAGTTAGCTGCACATGGGCTAGCCACTCAGGGGCTAGCGGAAGCACCTGCAATCCATGCTAGTGAGGAAGATATTTTAGCAGCTATACATGCACTAGAAAAGATTTCTCTGCACAGCTCCAGGAAGTTATCACCTCTAATCACGGGATCAGAGAAGCTTAAGACTCGTTCTACGAAAGACTAAGTGGCGCAGATTCCCGTATAAGTTCAGCTGAGGACCAATTGAACATCATTGATAGCGTGGCTGCAACTACTCAGAGAAAGGTGCTAGCACTCACCAAATCAGTGGAGTCCATGGAAAATCGGCAGCGCCGACTAAACCTGAGACTTGTGGGCTTGCCAGAAAATACGGAGAAAGGTGACATTTCTCAACGAATGGTTACCCAATCTTCTTGGGGCGGAAAATATCCCGATCCCACCATCCGTCGATCAAGCATTCAGACTACCAAAAGCAACCACTTCTTTTTTTTTTTTTTTTAAACTTCTGTTTATTGGTTTTTCATTAACATGAATATGAGTTACATGAAATGTCACCGAAAGATATGTTGACATACATAAACAGAACAGCCCAACATCAAAACAAAAAATTCATTAAATTACAGGGTTACATTATAAAGTACTTATCACCACCACATCAAAAAGTCACAATGGTTATTTTTGCCTCGTTTTAGCATAGTCAATAAAGGGTTGCCAAGTCTTGTAAAATTTGTCAACTGAGCCTTGTAGAGTGAATCGGATCTTTTCCAGCCTCAGGTGCTGCATAACATCTCGTATGAGTACAGTGTAGGTTGGGGGTTGAATTCCGTTCAATAAAATTAATCTACGGCCTAGGAGGGTTATTAACCTCACCATAGTTAAAGAGAGTCCTTTAAGAGGACTGCTTTCTCCTAGTACCCCAAACACTGCCAGTAGCAGGTCAGGTCTAATCGTGTGTCCTAAAATATCAGACAGTTTTGAATATAGCGTTCCAAAAAGTGGATAATTTTGAACAACTCCAAAACATGTGCCCTAGTGAGGCAGGGAATGCTCCACATCGGTCACACAGAGGATTTATCCTGGGAAACATTTTTGAAAGCTTAACCTTAGAAAAATGGAGATGATGCAACACCCTGAACTGTATGAGACCATGTCTAGCACAAATAGATGCTGAGTGCACCCCGTCCTGTGCCCTTATCCACTGCTCTTCCTTCAAACCAATACCCAAATCCTCCTCCAATGCAGATTTCAGAAAGTCCATTGATGTATTCAATTGTTTGGATATATGGTTATAAATATATGAAATTGTCCCTCTGGATGAAGGATCCACAGAGAACAACAAATCCATCTGGGTAATGACAGGTTCATTAGGAAAGGCTGTTACATGTCCATAACTGAAATTAGCTGTCTAGTATAGAGGGATGGAAGTGGTGGTTTGCACAGAGAGGGGCAAGAAAAGAGTTCCTTTGCCATCCAAAATGTTGCCTTATTGTTGTCCAGATTTTGAGGGATTTTTTTCACAATGGGGTTACTCTTAGCAAAATCACATGGTAATGGTAGCGAAGAGAACAGCAGCGCACCCGGAGAAGAAGGTTGACAACAGGCATGCTCAATGTGCAGCCAAGCAGGCTCAATGTGCAGCCAAGCAGGCTGATCACATGGCTCAGGGGGCTGCCCCCAGAAAGATAGAGTGCGAACATTACAGGCCCAATAATAATACTGAAAATTAGGCAATCCCATACCTCCAACACGTTTTGGCCTCTGTAAAAAGTCCTTTCTAATTCTAGGGGGTTTCTTGTTCCATATAAACCTGCCAATTTCTCTGTCTATTTGTCTAAAAAACCGACTTATTAATGAAAATGGGGATACATTGAAAGAGAAATAAAAATTTGGGTAGAATGTTCATTTTTATTATATTAACTCTCCCTGCTAGAAGAAAATGGAGGTAGGACCAGCGACTAAAATCATTAATAGTTTTCTCAAATAAAGGTTTGAAGTTTAACTTAAATAAGTCAAGGATGGACTTGGTCACAACGACTCCAAGGTATTTAAAGGGCTTCTCAGCCACCTTGAATGGGAATTGAGTATATGAAAGATCGTGGGCAGCTTTGTTAATGGGAGCAGCTCACTCTTAGATAAGTTGAGTTTGTACCCAGATTTCCTACCAAACCCCTTCAACACAGACATGATACTCAGGATTGATTCTATCGGGTTCCTGACATATAAAAGTAGATCATCTGCATATAAGGAAACCTTGTGCTCCCTCCCTCCCCTAAGTATCCCCTGATAAACACACAGTGAACGTAAAGCGACAGCTTTGTGCCACGCTGCAAAGAAAAATAATTTGACCGAAAGGTATTGGTTTGAACAGAAGCCAATGGTGAGACATAAAGGAGTCGAACCCAAGAAACAAATTTTCTACCAAACCCGAACCTCTCCAAAGCAGAAAAAAAGCCCCTATTATGGATTACTGACGTAATTGTTGTGTAACATTTATTTTTATTTTACGATCTTTTGTCAATAGCCGTGCGCACACGCGATTGTTTGCTATGGTTTACTTTTCAATTAGCCGTGGTGTGTGGTAACTGTCAGTTGAATATGTCCGTGGTTGTGGTATTTGTATGAGTATCGTCTCAGGGTTTCCCCCAGTGTATTATAAGCCTGGCGGTCGAAACACAGCTACAACACGGTGGAACAGCACCTGTTAAATGCTGGAAAGTCTCTGCGCAAAAGTGAAACTTGGTTGCGTGCGGCACAGTTTATGAACTCTCCGCGATGTTCACTTCGCACCAGAGAACATTCTCTCTCTTTGAGCAGTAAACTCAAGACATCAGCTCATCTGATGCATCTGTTATTCCCTTAATTACAGCGTTAAAGCGTCTTCTTTCACAAAGATTAAAACCACGGAGTGAAAACGATGAAAAGTGCGCTCTGCTCTTCAGAGTCTGTCACCATGTTTTACTCAGATCTGCTCGGATCACCTGCATCTCATCACGACCGTACTCCATCCTCGTCATAAAGATCATTATTCTTACCCTGGATTTCCACTGGACGCGGAATGGCCGCGGAACGGCAGCTGCGCGGTCGCCGTTGCAAATCGCTTCCATTCTAATCAATGAGAGCATTCCCACCGGCCGCGCTGCGGAGCGTCTCAGCAGCGTCCCAGAAGCTGCTCACCGCGCTGCAGCGCTATCGATAGGAATCAGTTCTATTTTTTCCGTTGCCGCTGCTGAACCTCGTAAATTTCAACGAAGCAGATCGCACAAGACAGGAAGTCCGACACAGAATCAAAGTAAAACATTTCCGACCCCCTTTCAAAATAAAACACAATACGCAGGTCATATAGCCTGTCACAACTTCACATCAACATTACGTCGTCACCGGTGCTGTCAGGTAAACAGTCAATTAATCAGAGCGTCTCTGAGAGTCATAATGTACGACGAGAGACTGATTGTTGAAGTGGAGAAACATAAAATCATTTTAGACACCAGATCAACAGTTCTTCCACGTCGGAGAATGAAAAGAAGCTGTGTTGTGGTTGTTTACTTTATACACACAGTCTATCGCTGGATCTCGCAAACTCGCGTCCGTTCAAGATTATCGCGCGATCTTCCGTGAATACCGCCGGCTCCCAAGGCTCCGCGCCGCTGCCGTAACGCGCCCGGTGGGGATTGCCGCCGGGAAGAGGACGAAGCAGAACCGCGCCGCTGCCGTTCTGCGGCCGTTCCGCGTCCAGTGGAAATCCGGGGTTATGTGGGGATAAAACACATAGAGAAATGATAAAGTCTGCTTTGGAAGAGACCGCTTGGAGACGCAGGAGCGCAGAACGAGGAACGGCGCAGGAGAGGGAGAAGGGAACAGCGCAGGGGCGGTGCGCAGAAATAAAAGGTCCGTTTGTCTGCACCAGATGAGGCAGATGAGGGGGCACTACCACTTTTATATTTATGTTGTTTTATTTTACTTTTAAATGTAACCATTGCATGGCTTGTTTTAAGATTCACTGGCTGACTTAATTAATATTTAACTTAAGTGAAAAAAATGTATATTATTTATTTAATTTCAAGAGTGTCTTTTTGCAAGACTCTATAGTTGGTGTTTAAGTATTGTTAATAAATGTCTTACAATAACACATAATAGTCATAATTAAACATTTCCAGTGCTTTTAATTATTTTAATTTTTTTTACAAAAACGCCGTGGGCCGCCGGTGGGCCCGAGAGATACCACCGGGCTTAGCCGGTTTTCTGGGGGAAACCCTGCATCTTATAACTAACTGACAACGTAATAACTTGACCGAAATAAAAAAAAATAATAATAATCGTGACGTAAATGTGTTCTTCTTCTTTTTTGGAGTTGACAGACTGGACGCAGCTTTCACGTTATTCTGCCCCCACAGTCTGAAGACGTATCTGCATTTAAGGGGTGTCACATTTCTAAGTTACAAAATACCCCTCAACACTTGGTTTTGAGGGCCAGTTAAGATAAGGGTTGAGCTTGAGGGTTAAGATAGGAATTGGAATTGGCCCAAAGTCCTTAAAAGATTTATCTGCTAATAAAAGATTATTAAAGCGCCATGCTCTAGACATATTGTTGTTCAAGAATGAAAGCTGCATTAAATGTGGCGCATGGTCTGAAATAACTATGGCCTCATAGTCACACCGCTTGACAGAGGGGAGTAATTTACAGTCTATATAATTAATCCGAGTATATGAGTGATGAACGGAGGAGAAAAACTAATAGCTATGAGATGATGGATTTTTAAAGCGCCAGGGGTCAGTGATTTTATAGGTGTTAAGAAAAGATAGAATTAGTTTAGCCGATTTTGTTAGTGATTGCGTTTTAGTAGATGACCTATCTAATTTGGGGTCAAGGACACAAATTAAAATCCCCTCCCATAATAAGGGTTTGAGTGTTTAAATCTGGTAAGGATGTGAAATGATTGCCAGTTACAACTACAAACCTGCCAAGAGGATCAGAGGTAAAATTTGCAGGGACAAAGGGAGTGTTATTTATCAAGATTGCAGTTCCTCTGGATTTAAAATGAAACATTTGGCCATCCCACCCCTTTCGCAAACAGAAATGGTCTTGGTTTCTCACGTGAGTCTCCTGAAGGAATGCAATTTCAGCATTGAGCTTTTTCAAGTGAGTCAATACTCTTCCTCGTTTTACAGTATTGTTAAGGCCCTTAGTATTCCAGCTAACAAATTGAACTAGGCTTTCCCCTCTAGCGCAAGAAGGTGTCATGGGTACGAGGTACTATTCCTATCATATTAAGTGTGGTGGTTAGGCCTGTCACGATAACACATTTTGCTGGACGATAAATTGTCTCAGAAATGATTGTGATAAGCGATAATATTGTTGTTCTGAGATAATTTTAATCTAATACAATGATAATGGTATAATAATGCAGGTACACATTTTCAAAGAGAAATAAACTTTTATTTTTAAAGAATATTTAACACTAGAACACAATAAATTAACAAACAACCAAAAGCAATAAATAAAATGGACTCTCAGTCTCTGTTAACAAAAAATTAACTGGAATAAAACTGCCAGGACCTTTGTAAACACAGTTATGAAACAGATGCCTCAATAGGCCATATGCAAAAATCTTTTTAGAAATAATTTTTCAGAGAGAGATTTTATGGCAGATTCCGAGCAAGAAATACCAACATGTTGACTTTGTGTGGCTTAAGACAGGATCTCTCAGGAGTAGCAATGTTGCCAGCTGTGCTAAACATTCTCTCTGAGCTGGTGCTAGCACTGCCATACAACAACACCAGGAGCGTGCGCATGCGCTGAAACTTCCTTCTACTTCTCTCTAGTAGCCCACAGTCGGAAAACCCCAACATTAACTCGGCGTAATTGCTGAAATGACTCCTGGATAGGTATCAGAGCAGCTAAGGCAACTTGAATGCGGGACTGATAGATCGACTCCGACATGTTTGTTGTTGTTTGGCTGCACATGGATCTGACGTCAACGCGTACAGGAGGATAGCCAGCGTGACGACGCTGAAGTTGGCACCACAAGAGAACCTGAGGCGAATGTGGTGCCAACTTCAGCGTCGTACCAGCGTGAGCAGCTCAGAAAACACTTTTGCGATTTCAACCATTTAGACAGGAACGCAACAGCGGAGCGTTTTTAAGATTTCCACTCTGGAGGGTGGGTTCATTTTTTTGCATTTTTAAGCCCCAAAAACGCCGTCGCCGTCTAAACGAAAGGCACATCTGATAAAATATTTTGTTGGTTTCACCCGGGAGCGTTGCCGTGTAAAGCCAGCAGAGAGGGCGTGAGAGAGAGAGAGAGAGAGACGGGAAAACAAAAAAGCATGCAAATGGCATTTATCGCGGCCAGAAAAATGATCGAGCTAATTTTAATTATTGAATATCGCGACAGGCCTAGTAGTGGTGACATCAAGTAAAATGTTAACAAACTGCCCTGTAATGAGATGAATGACACACAGGTAAAAAAACAGAACTAAGACAACTACCACCCACCCTCCCCTGCTTTTCCCCAACTGAAAAGCAAAAGCATCCCACTTTAGCACAAATCTGGTCAGTGTGCAGTTACTGCACCAGCTAAACTACTAAACTTTTGTTTAGCTGCAGCTCCCTTTCATGAACAAACATTTTCAAAGCACATTTAAATGTCCAAAAAATTTGTTTTTGACCGTAGTCTATCACATAGAAGAGATTGAACTGAGACAGAGTAAAAAAGGAATTTAGAAATGCCATATCTAAGATAATATCCTGGCTTAAGGCCTGATCGCTGCATAAAATTAAAGAAGAAAAAAAAAAAAAAAATAACACAATGCAATCGTCCTTTAGATAGTCCTTTAGATGCTGATAACGAACATGCCATTGGGCGTTAAACCCATCAGAATTTTTTTTTTTTTTTTTCCCCAACCTGAGGCCACCATAGTCCATAGTAACAAAAAGGGAAATAAACGCAGTTTGATACAAAACGCCCATATGCTTGATTCAAATGCCATACAGGGCCAGTAAATAAAAGTGTGAACAAATAAAAATAAACAATTTAACCCACATATCTGTAGCCATCACTGAGGTAGCTCTGGTATCATGGCTATGTTAGCATTAAACATTAGGTAAACCGACCACAACAAGTCAACAGTTCGGATCAGGCCACCCTTCGGTTTGCTGGCCAAGGACCTGTGGGCTCGATCTATAATCACCGGGGATGTAAAGTTTTCGGGACCCAGCACCTCCGTGAAGAAACCCAGCATGAAACGTGTGGCGCTGGCTCCCTCAGCCCCCTTCGGCACTCCGATGACTCGCAAATTTTGTCGTCGGCTCCGGGACTCGAGGTCAGTGCATTTTTCCTGCAGCCGCTTCATTTCCCATGACTGTGATCCATTCCGGTGGTCCAGCTCTGCAATCCGCTCAAGTGCATCATTGAGGCTCTGTGCCATGGCCGTCTGCTCCGCCGCGATGTCTGTGTGGACGCGTTGCAGCTTTCCTATTTCGTCCTCGAGTTCATGGCGCAGTTTCTGGCTGTTGGCTACAGACTCTGTCCGAAGAGCCTCAATATCTCCGCTCAAGTCTTGGCAAAGGGTGGCGATTTCAATTTTAAAATCAGCTAGGGAAGCTTGGCGAGATAACTGTAGCTCACATTTAAATGCTTTCAGCGTAAGCGGCGCCTCCTCCGCCATCTTGCTACTTCTTGTCGCCGAGCTCATTCCACGCCGTCACCTACTTTTGCTACGTGCTGACATAAGCAAAAAATCGGGAAAATCAGTGGTAATCGGGAGCTGCTGGACTTCAGTCTACTCCATGGCACGCTGCTACGGGAAGTCCTAAAAAGCAACCACTTCTAATGGCAACAAGCCGAACCAAAATCCTGTTCCTCGGGCGATTCTCATGAAATTCCGCTGGCTGACCAACAGAGACCGGGTGATGAAAGCTGCTTGCAAGAAGAAGTCTCTTCAATTCGAGGAGAATTGTGTGATGTTTTTCCCGGACCTTTCGGCGGAAATTCAGCAGCAGAGGAGAATGTTTGACGGTGTGAAAGCTCGACTGCACAGTATGGATATCGAGTTTGGATTACAGTTTCCAGCGAAGATGAGAATCTATCACAGGGGTAAATCTTGTACATTTATGACTCCAGCAGCGGTAGAAGCCTTCATTTGTCAGGTTGAGACAACGGTCTCAGTCTGAACAGAACAATGACATGAGTGAGTCATGCTAGATATCGCTAGCTCATTTGGATCTATAAACAAATGAATGACCAGGGGTGTCCAAACTTTTTGCAAAGAGGGCCAGATTTGGTAAGGTGAAAACGTGTGGGGGCCTCTTTGAACCAATAACATTAAATACAAATGATCTATTTTATGACATTTTGATGGACATATGAAATTGATGGTTGTCCGGTTCACCCTAACGCAGTACTCACTCACCCCTACTTTGTTGTCGTTAAAGACCGTTTATACAGAGTGAGTTGTGACGCTCAAACAGGGGAAGAGCTCTCCCAGTTGGTAGTCCCAAAAAGCCGCCGAGAAACGATATTCCAGGCGGCTCACCACAACCCCATGGCGGGTCACCTCGGATATGATAAGACACTGAACCGGATCATGGCCCGATTTTACTGGCCGGGCATTCGGGCGGATGTAAGTCGGTGGTGTGCATCCTGCCGCGAATGTCAATTAGTCAACCCTCCGGCCCCCCCAAAAGCGCCCTTGCGCCCATTACCATTAATGGAGGTCCCTTTTGATAGACTTGCCATGGACCTCATCGGGCCATTAGACCGGAGCGCACAGGGATGTCACTTTGTATTAGTTCTAGTGGACTATGCAACGCGCTATCCCGAGGCAGTACCCCTGCGCAGCATCTCGGCGAAGAGTGTTGCACAGGCACTGTTTCAGGTCATCTCCCAAGTTGGGATCCCGAAAGAGATCCTGACTGACCAGGGCACATCGTTTATGTCACGTACACTACGCGAGCTATACGAATTACTGGGCGTCCGCTCAACCCAGACTAGTGTGTACCATCCCCAGACCGATGGCCTGGTGGAGCAGTTTAACAAAACACTAAAGAACATGATTCGTAAGTTCGTGGAGGATAGTCGTAATTGGGATAAATGGTTGGACCCTCTGTTGTTTGCAGTGCGGGAGGTGCCCCAGGAAAACTGGGAGGCGGGTCCAAGCACCAGTAAAAACGAGGTACAGCACGTACTGGACCTGCGAGCAAAACTCCATTCACTAGGTCAGTTATCATGTGAGAATTTGCTCCAGGCCCAGGAACGTCAACAGCGGCTGTACAACAGAGGGGCTAAACTTAGACAGTTTTCACCGGGAGATAAAGTGCTTCTATTGCTACCACCGTCTAGCTCCAAATTACTCGCCAAGTGGCAAGGGCCCTTTGTGGTCACACGGCGAGTGGGGGATGTTGACTATGAGGTTGTGCGTTCTGACAGGGGCGGAGCAACGCAGATTTACCACCTTAACCTCCTCAAAGCCTGGAGGGGAGGTGGCGTCTGTTTCTCTGGCCACCACGGTGATTGAGAGAGATGAACTGGGACCGGAGGTGACTAAATTAAACAGGTCGGCGCCGGTCCCCGTTGACGATCATCTCTCGCCGGGCCAGAGAGCAGACGTAGACCGTAGAGTCAACGAGGTGTCCAAATTCGATGCTATCCAATGCCCCGGGTCGACGAACTCCTGGATCGACTGGGCACGGTTCGCTTTTTTACGACACTGGATTTGACTAAGGGCTACTGGCAGATTCCCTTGTCGCTAGAGTCCAGGGAAAAAACGGCCTTCTCCACTCCGTATGGGTTGTACCAATTTGTTCAGCCACTGCTGAGAATGCTGTCTTTTATTGTAATCTCGGGCTCAGCAAGATTGCTGAAAAAACCCGGTCCGGTTACGTAAACACCGGTTCTCCAGAGCAGCAGATCATCCTGCTCCGGGCACTAGTCCGGGCACATCTAGTTGCGTACATTGAACCGCAGAAGAAGAATAACGTCCGTTGTGGAGATGTTTCACGAGCGACAGTGTCTTCTGACTCTGGGTCTGACTCCAGGTTAAAGTCATAAAAGGGACTGCAGCGGGGAGTTGTGACGAAGCTATTTTTAAACATTGTTAAAACAATGTTTTGATAATGAGTAGCAGTGCATCCTCCGTTCCAGAGGGGGGAGCTGCACTTCTGAGAGCAGGTGTGCTGAATATGTCTCTTCCGAGTACTGGCCAATCACAAGACTCTGTCTTCTGGGTGTGAGAGTTGAGTCTCAAATCTTGCGGCTGGGAAACACTGGGAGGATTTCTATTGGCTCGTTTACAGCAATTAGGAGGGTTTTGACCATAAAAACAAGTTAATGTATGTAAGTAGACCTCCATAACTAACATTATGTGCAACAGGACCACTCTATTTGAGCTTTAAAGCTGAGAGGAATTTCAAAACGGATGCGGAATAGGCTACTCCTCTCCTAGACAGGTAAGACAGCTTGGCTAACTACATTAGCATCATATCTCGAATGTCGAGTTCTTTTTTGAACTGTTCTCTTGGTTTTGGAGGCTGCCGTACAGACTCACTGAAGCGACTGCCATACCCGATTCGGTGCGAGCCACAACCCCCGCCGCACCGACCACCGGCAGTTCTGTTCTGTCAGTTGCTGCGGCTGGTTTTGCTCGGCGTGGGCTGCGGCGGCAGTTCGGATGACACAGAGATGCATCTTTTTTTTAAAAATGCTGGGATAACTTGCTCACTACGAAAACATAGGTCAGGACGTGTACAGGTTGTCAAGTAAATGAGACTGCCGACAGCCTCTCTATACTTCTTCACATCAAGCATTTTGGGCACATCTTCAGAGTATTCTAATTTTTGGTCACATGGTGTTTCTCTAATTCTACACTCCTGCATGTCGCAACATTCCAGTATCTTTTCAATATATCTCTTTTTTGTCACTCTCACACACAAGTCCATGCCCAGAAAACACTTCAGACTACCTAGGTCCTTCATCTTAAATCTGGTAGAAAACATGTTTTTCACTTCCTTCAGGTTGTTGCTGTTACTGGCCGCGATGATGAGATCATCCACCCAGATGACTACTATTACCTTTCCTACATCCTTTGACTCCTTTGTGTAGACACAGTGGTATGTTGGGTTCTGGGTAAAGTTGTCATTTACTAGGCATGTGTGGAGCATCCCATTCCAATTAGACCCTGACTGCTTCAGGCCGTAAATTGATTTCTCTAATTTACACACTAGCTTTTCTCCCTCTTTCTCGTAACCGTAAATCAGGTTGTTCCATATACAGTTGAGGCCAAAATGATTAGCCCCCCAGGAATTCTGGAACATTTTCCTAAAATTCTTCCCAGCGTTTGCAGCATTGATAAAACTTGATATAATCAAACATTGACCAGTGCTATTTATTATATGTATACAAAATACATTTTTTAGGCTTGCTTTATATCAAATATAGTGAAAAATGGGGTGGTCAAAAATATTAGCCCCCATGTTTATTTTGTTTTCAAAACACGCCTAATTAAACAATCGGGTTTCAAACCACACCTATGCAGTCAATTGACTTCCGGACAACACCTAAGCATTCAATCAGCATAAAAGGACTCCAAGGAACGGGGCACCTGTGCACATTGAGAGGGATTATTTTTACTCATCATGCCAAAGACAAAGGAAATCAGTCTTGAGCTCAGAAAAAAGATTGTGGAGGCTCATGAGAATGGGGAAGGTTATATGCCATTTCCAAGTGTTTCACAGTGACTCGAACCGCTGTACGTTGCATCACTGCCAAGTACAGGGAGAAAATTCAGGAAAACACAAATCTGGGCGTGGTCGTAAGCGCAAGATTTCAAGAACTCTGGATAGGAATATTGTCAGAGATGTCGGCAAGAACCCCCAGACATCTGCCAATAGGATTGTTGCTGACCTGGCCCTTTCTGGAGTTGATGTTTCAAGGAACACAGTTGTGAGGGCTCTTCATCGTGGTGGGCTTCACGGCCATCGTCCGAGAAGAACCCCTTTACTCAAAGAGCAGCACATCACAGCAAGACAAGTTTGCCCGTGAACATTTGAAAGGTAAAGATGAGTTTTGGAAGTCTGTGCTTTGGTCTGATGAGACTAAACTGGAACTGTTTGGGCACATGGATGTGGCGTATGTTTTGCAAATAAAGGTAGAGGCCTTCAACACAAAGAACACAGCTTCCACAGTTAAACATGGTGGTGGGAGCATCATGCTGTGGGGCTGTTTTGCAGCCTCGAGCACAGGGAGCGATGTTCGGGTGCATGGCATCATGAAAAAATAAAATGATTTTGCAATTTTGAGGAATAATATGCAGAAATCTGCTCGTAGTCTATCCTTAGGTCGTCTCTGGGTCTTCCAACTAGATAATGACCCGAAGCACACATCGAAATTGGTCCAACGGTTCCTGAAGGATACCAAAACCAAGGTCCTGGAGTGGCCCGCACAGAGCCCAGACCTCAATCCTATTGAGAATCTGTGGTGGGTGCTCAAGGTGAATGTTGATGCTTGGAAACCACACACTTTGGATCAGCTGGAATGGAAGAATGGGCCAAAATCCCTCAGGAGACCTGTGCCAACCTTGTAAAGAACTAATCTAAGAGGTTGTTGTCAGCTGTGGCTCAGAAAGGGCACACTATTGACTATTAATGGGCAGGGGGCTAATCATTTTGGACGTCTCATTTTTGCCCTTTCTTGTTTCAATTCAGTGTATCAATAAAATATTCTAATCAAACTTAGTGGACATTTTGTCTTTGTTATTTTGGAAACAAATGCAATATAAACACTTGTTAATGGTCATTTCCATAGAGAAATCAAGTGTTTTGTCTCATTTCACAAGGGGGGCTAATAATTTTGGCCTCAACTGTAGATATCTCGATCAATGGGGGCGTGCAGATAGGCTGTTTTTACATCCATTTCATGCAAGATTAAATCGTCTTGAGCTGCTATCTGCATTACCACATGTATACTAGTAAGATTGGCAGTTGGGGAGAAGGTCTCGCCATAATCTATCCCTGCCCTCTGACTGTATCCTTTCGCCACAAACCTAGCTTTGTACTGATCATGTCTGTCAATGTCACCTTTGATCGTGTACACCCATTTTCCTCCCACTGTTTCTCTGCCCTCTGGTAATTTAGTCAGGGTAGACTTCATCTCCTCGTCCATCGCTTTCTTCCACTTTTCTGACTCAGTCGATTTCATGGCCTCTTTAAAGGTCAGGGGTACACCACAGACTGCTCGATAGCAATAATCTACACTAGTGAGTGTACTTTCATCGTCATCAGTCTTTTCTGAGACATTATCTCTCAGGTACCCCGGGCGTTTATGTTCTCGTTTATGTTCTCTGCTGGGATATCTCCCACTGTCTGAGGCATGTGGCGTCGTCCTAGTGTGCTTCTCACCATCATCCTCCGGGGCTGACTGTGGACCATCAGTCTGTACATCTGTACTCAGTATACTAGGCCGTGGGTCTCTATTCTCTTGTCAAAATCTACATTGGGGTCCAGTCCCAGCTCCAGTGTCTGAGTCTCGTTTTCGCAAGTTGTCTTGGTAACAAACTTTACTAGTCTGTGCTTCTGCACTTTTCCTCTGCTAGGGTAATAGACTAGGTAGGCGGGACTGCCCTTATCATGTCCTACAAAAAGTCCTCTCTCGCACCTAGAATCCAGCTTCCCTCTGTCTTGTTGGTAAGCATAGCACACTGACCCGAATTTATGCATCCTGGCAAGGTCACACTTTTTACCTGGCATTGCTATATATGGGGTAGTGTCTGTGTGTTTGTTAAAGCACCGGTTCCTGGTATAGGCTGCTTCCTGGACGGCATAGTACCAAAGACTCTTAGGTAGGTCACTGTCAATAAGCATACACCTGGCCATCGCGAATAGAGTACGCCCTTCCCTTTCAGCTATCCCGTTCTGGTGTGGGGAGTAAGGACAGGAAGTCTCGTGTCTGATTTTGTTCTTTCTCAGTAGTGTCTGAAATTCTCTGTCAAAAAAAACTCAGTCCCGTTATCTGATCTTATACATTTCACAGTGCCGTAGGGTGCTACATCTGCCAGATACTTCTCAGTAGTCTCGACTGTAACGCTTTTTGCCTTCAGGAAGTAAGTAGACACTGTCCCTGTATACACATCTGTGAAAGACTGCATGTACTTGTAACTGTCTATGGACGGATTGATTATTGGGCCAGCTAGATCTGTGTTCACTAACTCGAGTGGTGTCTTTACTTTATCAGTTGGATCTCGGTTCCTCGTTTGAGTAAACATTCCCTTTATGCATACTAAACATTCTTTATCAGGCCTACGCTTTGCACCTTTAATGTGCATGCCTTCTGTTACATTCTGTAGCTTCAAGATATCATCGTAATTGCAGTGACCTATTACTTCGTGCCAGGTCTGGATATCATAGCTAACATGGCACACATCACTTACATCACACTCGGTTTGTAAGTAGTACATCCTCTTACATACATAAATATCAAACCTAGTGCCATCCGGCATCACTATGACATCTTTACCTTCATCAAAGAACACTTTTGCACCGTGAGCGGTAGCAGACTTCACTGAAAAGAGTTCTTGGGGGTATGAGGGGATGTAGAGAGCGTTCTTTAAAGTCACTGCACACCGGTGCCCCTCACTGTCTATGAGACATACTTGTGCGTCCCCCTTGCCTTGCGCCACTCCGGCTGTACGCTTCCCGTCTGCTAGCTCCATGCAATGTCTCTCTCGCTTGAAGGTGCTGTCGAAGTTCTTAAACTTCACGTTCCTTTTTGTTACACACCTTGTCTGTGTGCCCCGTGCTTTTGCAAAAACTGCACCAAACCTTCTCTGTACAGTCATCCCTTCTGTGGCCAGCATGCCACGATGTCTCACTCTAAGGTTTTGTCAGAAGTTGGGAGCCCTGCTATATAACATTGTAAAAGAGGAGGCAAAAATGAAGGACAGTTCTGTAAAATCATGCATAAAGTTATTCCAGCTGATATATCCATCCCTAGTCAACAGCTAATGTTACCATAAATGATTATACATCTTGATCTTTACTGAGAGAACAGAATTGTGTGTCTTAGAGCCACTCATTTATGATAAAACGCTTGTTCCTCGCTCGTTGCTGACGGAGTTACATGTCAAGCCCTCTGGCAACCTCGACTCTGGAAAGCTTTGCGCGTGCAAAAACGTGTGCAAACTGGATTGCACACGCAGATTTGCGTTGATGCTGATCTACTAACAGGGCGCAACGAGGACTGCGTCCCTCAGACGGGCAAAATAGCACTCGCAACCCATTTAGCATTCTTGCCTTAATGCATATGCAATATGGGGCGTTTACACGATATTTTGCGTGTGATGGGAGGAGAAAATGTAAATATGTTATTTTAGCACGTGCAAAGTGATTTATCAAACCTGAAACTGATTGCGCTGCTTATTTCTGCGTCTATATTTAGCACGTTTGAAAGGCAGGTCTTAACTGGCACAGCGGTGCGCACACATGGCTTTGGTTATTTATAGTTATATTATATTTGTAAATTAGGAAATTAGGCTTTTCCAGAGCATGTTCAACTACGCATTCACAGATGACGCACATTCATTTCTTATTTGGTGTATCTGAATAAATTCAATATAGATATCCATAGGAGAAATGCGTGTTTGTACTGGTATGGGCTTACCTTGGTCTGCAGTTTGTGGTTCAAGGAGGAGTCGTACCTATTGGCACTTTTCCACTAGCTCTACGATACACGGCACGGAGCGACACGGTACGAATCGGCACGGTTTGTTGTGTTTCCACTACAGAGACCGTACCTACTCAACGTTGGCGGGGTTATCACAACACGGCTACAACGCGGCTGCGCGAAACTGCTGTGACGTCTTATACGCGAGACACACACGCACATAAACAATGGAGGACGTGGAGTCGTTCTGTTGCTCGGTCTGTGGCATTTGTTCACACACAGAACAGAAGATCGCCAGAAAAAGCTACAGGCGGCAAGAAGAAATACTGTGGAGGCGTACAGAAAAGTTTAGGAAGTCATATAACATGAAACTGAAGATGAGTTGTTACGAGACGACGAGCGAGGTTAAGCTAAATATAGTTGCTATCGCTAACTAGCTCATACACAGTACTGTGCAGAAGTTTCTGGCACCACCAGCTCTGTTGTTTTTTTGAGTATGTAATACTCATGCATGTCTTGAATAAACCTGGCGTAATAGACGTTTTTTTACAGCATATATTTCTTTAAATTAAATAGTAGGACGAACACAGGATTTACCAGAAACATTAATTAAGGTTCCACTTAGTGTAAGTATAGGCGATAAAACACGCAATGTTTAAACCTCCCGCGGAATTACGACATAGCGACACATTTCACCGTGAATGTTGGCACTGGGTTAGGGTTAGGGTAAAAATGTTCACAAGCTTCACAAGCCCTTTGTTGTTGATCGTTTATGTAAATTCCTATGCTAGAAAAACACCTTGAACGCACCAGTTACGTGCCTGCAGTTAGCGAGTGACATGTGTGGATCAATAATATGAAGAGCACGCATTTGAAAGCACTGCAGAAAGATGTAGATGTCCTACATTTCTTCTCACCCAAAGGCTACCTTTCTGTCGTGTTTCCACGTTCTCTCCTCATTATTGATCCACACACTTCACTTGCAGCTGCAGTAACACTGGTGCATTCAAGGTGTTTTTCTAGCATAGGAATTTACATACACACCGTGGGGCGCATTAATTGTTTTTCTTCGATTCTAATGTTTTTATGATCGCGAGAAGCCAAAATCGTGGTAACTCTATGCATTACGGTGAAACGCAGTAACAACTGGTAAACGGACATTACTATGGGGTATACAGGGCGGGGGTTGGGACGACGTTGCATGACAATAGGTGATAAGTGGCGACAGTATGACTGTGGATAGTAAGTTAGATCGACACTCCCCTGGAAGCAGTGGGTGTGTGTTTACCTGGGTCTCATTCACATGTAAATGACAAGGCACAAAACCGAGCATTCTGAAAAGGGCTGTTTTGGCAGAGTTATTGAACTGCTATTGTGCTTCATCCTTATGATATTTTGACTAAAGCATGACACAGACATGTTCATTAGGACATCAGGAACTAGTTCAACTTGGGGTAATAGGGTATAGTATGGGCACTTTAACACCTATAAAATCACTGTGGCCATATAATTTCATACAGTGCGGCTGCTAATAAACGACGAGTAGAACATATCTCTGCCATAACTGAATAGATCTTGGATCTAGTTCACTGGTATTCTGAATCTCCAACTCCCGATATGTACAGAGAAAGATTATCTCTCCAAGCAGAGTTTGAGGCAGTCAACAGCCTCGAGGATAATAACTGAAATTAGAACAAATTCTGGACAAGCAACAGTTGATCAGCAGGATATAAATAAGGAATTTGAACAATTCTATTCTCATTTGTACTCTTCGGAACCAAAGGGTGATGCCATTTTAATTGATACTACTCTACATAGAGCCCTTGGCTGTCACTCAACTGGGTGATTATTATTATTATTATTATTATTATTATTATCAGGGGATACTTAGGGGAGGGAGGGAGCACAAGGTTTTCTTATGCAGATGATTTAATTTTTTATGTCAGGAATCCAATAGAATCAATCCCGAGTATCATGTCTGTGTGGAAGGGGTTTGGTAGAATCTCTGAGCTGCTCCCAATTAACAAAGCTGCCCATGATTTATCATATACTAAATTCCCATTCAAGATGGCTGAGAAGTCCTTTAAATACCTTGGAGTCGTTGTGACCAAGTCCATCCTCGATATTTAAGTTACACTTCAAACCTTTATTTGAGAAAACTATTAATGATTTTAGTTGTTGGCAGGGAGAGTTAATATAATAACATTTCTACCCAAATTTTTATTTCTCTTTCAATGAATCCCCATTTCATTAATAAGTTGTTTTTTAGACAATTAGACAGAGAAATTGGCAGGTTTATATGGAACAAGAAACCCCCTAGAATTAGAAAGGACTTTTTACAGAGGCCAAAACGTGTTGGAGGTATGGGATTGCCTAATTTTCAGTATTATTATTGGGCCTGTAATGTTCACACTCTATCTTTCTGGGGGAAGCCCCCTGAGCCAGGTGATCAGCCTGCTTGGCTGCACATTGAGCATGCCTGTTGTCAACCTTCTTCTCCGGGTGCGTTGTTGTTCTTCGTTATCATTGTCATGTGATTTTGCTAAGAGTAACCCCATTGTGACACAATCCCTCAAAATCTGGACAAAAATAAGGCAACATTTTGTATGGCAAGGGAACTCTTTTCTTGCCCCTCTCTGTGCAAACCACCACTTCCATCCTTCTATACTAGACGGCTCTTTTGAGTTATGGACACGTAATGGTATTATGAAAATGAAGGATTTTTATATTAAAGGCGTGTTTCCCTCTTTTGAATTATTGTGTAAAAAATTAAACTTGCCTCAAAACAATTTCTTTAGATATCTACAAATTCACAATTATGTCCGATCAACAACAACAACAACAACAGCATTTCCTAATGAACCTGGTAGTACCCAGATGGATTTGTTGTTATCTGTGGATCCTTCATCCAGAGGGACAATTTCATATATTTATAACCATATATGGGTATTGGCTTAAAGGAGGAGCAGTGGATAAGAGCGCAGGACTCATGGTCTCATACAGTTCAGGGTGTTGCATCATCTCCATCTTTCAAAGGTCAAGCTTTCAAAAATGTTTCCCGTGTGACCGATGTTCAGACACACAATTAGACCTGACCCGCTGCTGGCTGTGTTTGAGGTACCAGCAGAAGACAGTTCTCTTAAAGGACTCTCTTCAACTATGGCAAGGTTTATAGCCCTGCTAGCATGTAGATTCATTTTATTGAACTGGAAGCAGACTCAACCCCCAACCTACACTATACTCAGAGATGTTATGCAGCACCTGAGGCTGGAAAAGGTCAGATTCACCGTACAAGGCTCAGATGACAAATCTTAGAAGACTTGGCAACCCTTTCTGCAAAAATGAGGCAATAACAACCATTGTGACTTTCTGCTGTTGTGTCGATAATTACTTTATAATGTAACTCTGTAATTTAATGTGTCTTTCTTTTTAATGTTGGGCTGTTTCTGTTGATATGTATGTGAACATATCTTTCTATGACATTTGATGTAACTCATATTCATACACTGCCTGTTGAAAAACCAACAGATGTTTTAAAGAAAAAATAATGGCCACCATCCGCTGGCATCTTGGGTGTGGTCTTGTACCTGGAAGACATTGTGGTGCACCGGGAGACGGCTGCAACACATGACGACTGCCTTTCCAATGTGCTTAATGTGCTTGCTCACCACAACCTCACATTTAACTTCTTCACCACTGTGGATAGATATTGTTCTTGATTAACAATAAAAATAAAAACTCTAGACACAAGAAACAAACACTAGCCTCCTCATATTGTACGCCGTCGCGTCATGGTAGGTGCACCTTATATTTTACTTTTTTTTGTCCTTTGCCAATCACACCCCTGATTATTCCTTTCTGCTTGCAAAAGTAGTTATTATCAGTGTTCTAGACATATCTGTCATTGTCCAATCAGAATCGTCAGATTCAACCCCTGTTTTTTAAATTGTCCCGCCTCTCCGGGCGATTTCATTGATGTGGAGATTCGCCCGAGCATTCTCCCATTGACTCTAATGTTAAAACTTTTTTGGGGGGAAAATTACTCTCTAATGCATTTTCAATGAGAATTCTGGGACTCACCCAAACGCACTTGTGTCATACGTAAACTTAGCAAAGAGAGGAGGGGATATGTTCAATCAAATCACATCTCACGTTGTTGGCTTTCAAGTCCTCTCTGCTCTCAGCGCCCTAAGCGAAGGTAAGGTCCTAAAAGAGTATTGTGCTCGTTATAACAACAAATAGTTTTACCAGTGCCACAGAGTTTACGCTTTCATACGTGTTAGCTGTTTATGGCTTGTAGCAGTGGACAGCAGTCATTTGAGGCGACGTTCGTTAGCTTGTTTGCTAACGTTGTTCGTATGCTCAGGGTTTAACTGCAGGTTAAACTTCACGCAAATCAGACAAAATAAACTGTTTTGTGTAAGAAAGTGTTGTTCTAAGATGCATTTAGCAACACATCTAAAGATCCAATTCAGCACTTCCCTTTACACCGAATTAATAATTTGACTACACTATCTTGTCATACATTGTTTCACTGCATGAAAAGTGGGATTTGCTACAGTTATTGTCCCTGAGAATTGCTGTGAAACGCCCAGTCAACTGGTCAACACCACACCTTTAAACTAGTCATGCCATGTATCAACATTGTGTGTAGATTCCCAGCTGTTCATGGTAACTACTATGAATGATGAGGAAAACATAAGAAAATAACTTCTTAAAAAAAAGTCTTTAATGGTGCCTGACAGTTTAAAACAGTAAACATGTTTTATATTGTACAACAATATCTATATAAACTGCCTTCAAAAAAGAAGAGAAGGTTCTACATATGAAAAAAAAACTTTTGTGCCACAAGACTTGAACTGAATTGTTCTAAATTTCAGCCAGCGTGCAGAGTGGTATGACTACTGTCACCTTTTCTCTAGTACTGCTTAACTGCACAGTGGATGTGTTTACAACACGTGATGTTCTGGGTGTGGTGTGTCTGTTCCCTGCAAACTCCAAACTTCTACTGGCTGTCATTAAAATGTCTGTCTGGATGGAGATGAAGCCAAGAAACTTTAGCAAGGACATGTTTGAATGCAGTGGTTTTGGACATGACATTAACAACGAAAAACTGCTTTATAACAGCTGGTCTTGGTTCAGATAGAGGGTCAAATGGTCTGTCATAAGGGTGGTAATGCACCTAGGGGGCGGTAGTGCACCTATAGATGGATATACGCTGGACATATATGGATGTATAATATGAATTGTATTTGGAGCTTATCGATTGAGAACATGTTTCATAAAAAATCAGCGAGTGTAATAGCAACAAACTGTGGTTGTTCTGATACAAAGAGGAAAAGAAGGGTGCACAATCCCAACATTACATTAAAAAATTACATTTGGTGGAAACTCTCTCTGCAAGCCCGGATATGTGTGGAGTAGACTCTGGAGTCTTTATATGTAAGTAACTTTAATCTAAAACAAATGTCTTGTTTGTGGTGTTTTTATAAATATTAATGCCTGTTGCCTCTCTTTTTGTCAGCAGCATGTAAGATATACTACGAGACACTCCAGAAGAACTTGCATATGAACAGATAAAGTCAGCCAGACCTTGCCGGCCCAATCAGGAGCAGTGAGAGGTGCAGCCCGGAGCAAGCAGGGAGGAAAGAGGGTACGATTGAAAACAGAACATGATTTAAAAAAAAAATTTCTTGACCTTAATACTAAAGTACTAAGTGTGACATTTTACTAAACTAACTGGTTAATAAGACAAACGCATACATACATACGTGTGTGTATATATACACAAATGGAGCAGCACTAATTGTACTACTTGTGTTTCCAGCTGCTGGAACCGATGACGGCTGTTTTAACCAAGGACGAGATAGACTTCTGCAGGGGCATCACAATTGACTTGATGTCTAATGAGGAGGATGGAGGACAAACTGTGTTTTGTAATTGTGGGCTTTATAAATAAAATCTGATTTGATTTGATGGCTCAGCTGATGGAGAAGCTGGGTGGATAGTTCAGCCTCCATCCTTCAACAAGAGAGACTGGAGAGGGACCCAGAGTACTGAACAACCCACCACACAAGGCTGCATAATGGGCCACTCTCTGCAAGACCTGCTCCAACTTCTGACCCTGAAGCAGCCAAAAGAGAGATTTTTCATAAAGCATGTTTGTTATTTGTGGTTTCTTTTGTAAATAAAGCTTCACTTTCTATATGTACTTTCTTATGTCTCTTATTCTCTATTGTGATTGGGAGTTATCACTAAATAATAATAGCAATAAGAATAATTAGTAGTATCATTATTATTATAATTATTATTAATATCTGTATTATTATAATCATTATTAAAAATGGAGGGGCAAATGGCCATGTGTTCCAAAGGTGACCAATGAGTGACGGGTTTGCTGTCCAATCACAGAGGATTTTACTATGGAACTGTGTGTGGTTTCCTCTAAAGCCCAATTTATACTTCTGCGTAAAGTGCTCTGCGTAGGTTACGCAGAGACTCTGCATCGACGCAGAGCCTGTCGAAGAGCCTCTGCATCGTCTCCGACTGAACAAAATATTTTTTAAGTGTCCGTCACTCCGTCAAGGGACAACGGAGACGGCAAGAGCTGCGATTGGTCCTCAGGACAGGCCGAGCTAAGCTGCTCTGTGCCGGCTCACAGTGAGCACCGAGCCTCCACAGACGTGGAGCTGATCCCCGCCGATAACGCCGCTGCCAAACTATAAATACGTCATATCTTAACACACACATTACATGTTTAGACTCTAAATGGCCAATTTCTCGCCTCAAATTATCTTAAAACTGCGTTCCGTCACACAGAAAAGTGAAAAATGGCCACTGTTTCAACAACAACAGTCTTTCTCTCTCTTTCTTTCTCGGACGCCATTGCTCACTGTAGCCTGAAGCAGAACAACCTTGCGCACCTTTTCCGTTGCCGCTGCTGAACCTCGTAAATTTCAACGAGGCAGATCGCACAAGACAGGAAGTCCGACACAGAATCAAAGTAAAACATTTCCACCCCCCTTTCAAAATAAAACACAATACGCAGGTCATACAACTTCACATCAACATTACGTCGTGACCGCTGCTGCCAGGTAAACAGTCAATTAATCAGAGCGTCTCGGAGAGTCATAATGAACGACGAGAGATTGATTGTTGAAGTGGAGAAACATAAAATCATTTATGACACCAGATCAACAGTTCTTCCACGTCGGAGAATGAAAAGAAGCTGTGTTGTTGTTGTTTCCTTTATACACACAGTCTATCGCTGGATCTCGCAAACTCTCGTCCGTTCGAGATTATCGCGCGATCTTCCGTGAATACCGCCGGCTCCCAAGGCTCCGCGCCGCTGCTGTAACGCGCCCGGTGGGGATTGCCGCCGGGCAGAGGACTAAGCAGAACCGCGCCGCTGCCGTTCCTTCTCCCACTCTGTGTGGGAGAAGTGGAACTGTGTGTGTGTGTGTGTGTGTGTTTGCCTGTGAGTGTATCTGCAGGGACCATCAAGGAAAAATGTCCTCCTTGCAAACAACCTGCGACCCACAGACAGGGTACAACAGCTGATGCGTCGTCTATTTTTATTTGTGCTTGTGCACTCATTTGGTTTCACTAACATGGATTAAAGCCTCATCACTATGATATAAAACAACAAAAACTTACTTTGACAAGAGACTTTTTTTCTTTTTCTCTTTCTTCCTCTCTCTTCTTGGGACGGGTGTGCAAATGATCTGCTACTTGCATCAGACTGTTGTTTTTGACCTGTCTATGTAGTCAAAATAGTAATAATAATAATAATTCAATCATACTTGTGAAATTCAGTCACAAGATGTCACAAGCACATCATGCTGCCTCATAAATTTGTGACATGTTACCTCACACATTTGAGTTATGAGCAGCTCTTCACACCTATGGCGACATGGTTTTATATTTCGACTGATTCATGGCTTACAAGCTGAAAGAATACGAACCCTGAGGAAAACACTGACTGTAGCAACCTCATTGAAACACTCCAACCTCAGAGAATATGACATTTATCCCTACATGGATTAGAAAATAATCTTCTAATATCACAGGAATGATAACAATGTAAGTGTTGCGGTGACACACGGGTATGCATGTTGATGTTAATCTGAATCACATCTGCTTGTGCTGTAGCTCTGATGCGGTGACTAATGTGCACCTGACAAATTTCATGTGTCAAGACTACAACTTTTCCCTGAACTCACGGATGCATAAAAGTGAGTGTCAAGGGAGAGTTTCGCCTTTCTCCTATCAAATCACAAACAGGCAGGTAGACAAACACAAGGTGCATGCAGTCAGTCGAGTTCTTGTCTTACCTGTGCAGACTCTCCTCGTGTGCTGGTGTGTGGTTTTCAGTTAGCGCAGCAAACTGCTTCCTGAGCCTCCACCTTAAAATTACAAGTTGCTCCTGAGTTAAAGGAGGAGGGAAAAGAAAGGCCCTGCTCCTCCCCCGACACTGAGAGCAAAGTGCAACTTCCTGGTGTGTCCAAGGTGTTAATGCGAGTGTTGCCACAACGTTGCAGTAAAAGGATCGGAGTGGGTTTATAAAGGAACATTCTCAGTGGCGGTTATGGTACACCTAACTTGCTCAGGGAGCAGCACTGTGGAGACAATGAAACTGGTTCTGCAACTTGTCAGGCAGAACACAGCGGAGCTGCTTTGAATGAATAAGTGAATGACTGTACTTCACCAACTCACCCACACTGTAAAAAAAACAACTGTAAAAAAACGGTAAAAGCACTGGCAGCAAAGTTTCCAAACGGATACCATAAAATTACAGTAAATAATCGTATCGCAGAACTACATACAATAACTGTAAAAATACAGGACTAGATTTTACAGTAAAAATTAATTAAAAAACAGTATATTATAGTTAATGAATGTCAATTATACTGTAAAATAACATGTATATTATGTCAAAACACATTAAGATCAGATACCTTTCAGGTTAATCTCTGTAATTTCACAGTATAAATTATTTATTTTAGGAAACAGCCAACTCTATCTACAGTAATTTCATGTTAAAATACAATTTTTCCCCATGTACAATAAGCTAAATGTCTGCAAATTGACGGTATTAATCTATCATTTTCAGAGAATTAGTACATTAAAAAAACAGCTTTTGGACAGTGGAAAAACAAGCTAAATACTCTACAAATACATCAAAAATAGCTACATTTAAGGCCAATCTCTGTAAATTAAAGATATGTAGTAGTTTTTTTCATTGAATGGCCTCATCCATCTACAGTAATTTCCTGTTTAAATAGTGTTCTTTCATGTACAATGACTGAGAAATAATGTATTAAAATTCTATAAATGCATTAAACCACTGATAAATGTCAGCCCATTTACAGTTTTAATCTGCAATTTTAAAGAATTAGAAGATTTAAAAATGTAGAGTACATTAAAAACACATCAAAAACAGCTACATTTAAGGCCAATCCCTGTAAATAAAGGTTATTTAGTAGTCATTTCATGAAACTGTCTTGTCCATCTACACTGATTTGCCGTATTATTGTAGTTTCCCCAAATAAAAAGGTAATGACACAATGTATAAAGAAAATATGTACCTTTAATCAAATAGGAATTTCTGCACATTTACAGTATAAGTTATTGTAGATAATAGGACAATAATAATGTAACACTGTAGATCAAAATACATGTACAGATATATTTTTAAAGAAAATGTGTGAACCTTATAGTTAGCAAGTCATTACACATCAAAACAGCTAAGGCTGATTATTTTTTATATGAAAAGAAAAAAAAGACAGAAATATTACAATATTTTTAACCCTGGTCTCGAATAACATGTTTTCAGTCATGATCCATAATAGTAGTAACTTATTGCCTGTTATGTGCAATAAGAGTAATTTTGAGGCCTTTTACTCAATGCAATGAATGTGTATTGGGAGCTGGACACTGTTCCACAATTGTGAAGCACATGAGCAGCTTATGAAGACAATCAACAATATTTGGACTTAAATCGGCTTAAGACACACACCATCATGGCCATTATACTTTGTAACTACTTCTAGCAAATGAAACAAATGTAAAAATTCTGTTAGGATACATTCAATGTGGGCAATACATACTGTGCGTGAGAAACTGTTGTCAGATGATTTCAAACTGTCAGTTCACTTGCTTGGCTGCTGGGGCCTCCTTAAATACCTCCGGTTGTCCATCTATGGAGAAAACAGGCATTTGTTTAGACAATCCATGTAAATCTTCTGGCGTTTTACAGAAAAACTTTCATGAGAATTTTTTCTTATCAAAGCAACAACAACAGTGAATGAGAGAAATAAAATGTTATTTTGTGACTAGATACAAAACTGCTTCTGAGCTCTGCAAGCTCTAATATGCATTGTCAGCTGTGAGACCTTATATAGACAGGTGTTATGCCTTTCCAAATCATGTCAAATCCACTGAATTTACCTAATCAATGAGCAGAAACATCTCAAAGATAACCAACATAAATGGAAGCAACCTGAGCTAGGGCTAATAATAAAAAAATAAAAATAAAAGTGGTTTTTGGCTGTGTGTGTATGACGGCAGGCTACAGTGTGTTCATGTCCCTTTAAGACACTCGTCTGTGTACAGCGTGTTTAGTCACGTGACTCCATGCCCTCTGTAACAAGCGAAAGAGACGGTGAGGAAAGACGAAGCGGCAACTGCGGTGTGTGCGGTATCAGTTTTGCCAACTTGCCGACTTCGTCGCTAAATCTGGTGACTTTCTGACTCCTCCTAACGACTTTTTTGTCAAAAGCGACTTGTGACAAATCTCCCGACTTTTGGTGTTATTGGAGACTTTTGTGGTGTTTGGAAACACTCAAGTGAAAGCACGTATCCCTCTCAACAAGCAGCAGGTGCTGTCTGAGCCCGAGCTCGATTTAAACCCGACAATTTTTTAATACGTGAGCAGTAAATGTACACGTACGTCCACCCCACAGCGGGAGCTTGTAGTACCTGGTGCCACAGTCTGATTTACAACAATAACAGAGCCGCTGAGATCCGCACGTTGCTAATGACGATACGCTTCCTGTTTTTTTAATGATGTGTTCATGGCTGCAGGTTTTTACAATTTCACACAATACGACGTGCTATAACATACCACGCGAACACGGCGAGGGAGAAAAAACACAAATGCTTGCTCAAGGGCTCAGGCAGTGAGTCAGAGCGGTGTAAATGTTTCTTCACTCAGTCTCACACAAAATAAAACACAAACTTATCGTTCATTTATCTTTATCGAGGCGAGCTGCTCAATATATCGTGATATTGATTTGAGGCCATATCGCCCAGCCCTAACCTGAGCTATATGTCAAGTGTCATAATAAGGGGTCTGAAAACTTAGTACAATGTTATATTTAAGTTTTTAATTTGTAAATTGTAATAAATTTGCTAATTTTTCTAAAATTCTCTTTTAACTTTGTCATTATGGGGTATGGAGTGTAGATTGATGAAATAAAAAATGAATTGCGAATGATTTTAGAAAAAGGCTGCAACAATGTGAAAAAATTGAAGGGGTCTGAATATTTTCTGAACCCATTGTATCTATTTTACAAGCTAACCAGGGCCGTGCAGACACATCGCGTCAACGTGTTAAAAAGGGGCACATGGAGAAATATTACACCAATACCACTCACCAACCTCATTTACAGCACAACCAAACCATATCATAGTGTATTATTACCTCTTACCTGATGTAAGTGGAAAACGACTATGATTTGTTTTTTATTTTGTGTGTGTGTGTGTCTGTGTACACACTCACTTTGACTGTGCAAGGTGAAGCGTAGAGGAGTGTCCGTTTTCTTAGCCAGATGACTTGTTCTACAGCAGGTACCATCAGTGCTAATGAAGAGAGAACCATGTCATTATTTTCAGTAAAGGGTTCATCAGGATTTTTTTGATTTGAAAGTATATTTCACATTAATCATCACTCACTTCAGGTTGGTACAATTACAGCAGTACACGTCTGCCTTCTGATCCACAAGCCACTGAGCATTGCTAGCAAAGCCAACAATGTGCCACTTTTCTTGCAAACTAAGAGAGACAGAAGAGTAGAAATACAGAGTCATAAATGTTCCCTTTAGAGATTACACTCACATTACTCCAATCCTGTCAACATATGTTCTTAAAAGAAAGATTTGCTCAAGTGAAAACATTAACAACATGTCAATCACAGATCCTGATAACGCTTCTCTTTCCAAAATAGATTCATGCAGTTATATACTGTGTTTTACATAAAAATCAATATCGGTCTTCCCTTCTCCAGTTCGAAGTCTCCTTTTTTACAGGCATGACAAGCAGCTCCCGCACATATATGGGGAAACAGGAGAAAAACAGTCAGCCTGGCTCTGTCCAAAGCTAATATAAGCTCACAAATTAATATGTACCAAATATTCTTTACTCCCAAAATGTAATTTATCTATACAGTCATCATAGTCTTGCTCCATATCTGGTGGCAATGACATAGTAATTATCACTGGAGTCATCCTCTATCATATATTAAATATATTACCCATCTCCATTTCATGTCTTTGTTGTGTCCCAAGTTGAAAAGCAGATGCAGGAGTCAGGACTGGATCTCTGGATCTTTACTTGGCAACTGTGGCGACGGACAGAAACACACAGAAGTGAGCTGTGTGTGAGCTAGAAGGCTTTTTAACTTGTGAAATATTAAAATAAAATAAAAAAATTGCACAGTAAATGAAATTACAAAAAAATAACACACATTGGCCCTTTAAACAGGTTAGTTTGTGATTTCAATGGTTCAGTATTTAAAGTTCAACGGGAAACACAAAAACAAACATCGATAATTCTAATAATTTTTTTCTTTTTTGTAAATGGAGTACAGGTTAACATTTCAAACCAAATGGACTAATTAACATATATCTATCATTTAGCAGCAACAACTTGTACATTACAAACAACAAGGATGCTCAGGCTTTATAAAAGCTATATAAAATTTCCATCTGAGCACCGATCAGCCTCGCCAGAGCACAGTGGCTGTGGCGCTGTGCAGCTGAAACAGCGTGTGTGTGTGCGACGAAGAAAAGAAAAAAACACAGACACTCTGGTCAGTTAAAGGTTAATAATCACAGACACCATGAGCTGTGACTGACTTAGCTCTCCTGGTGGAAAAAAGGACCAGTCTTGAGCGAGGGAAGACAGCAGTGAGCAGGCTAACTTAGCATGCTAATGCTAGAACGAAATTAATTAAAAACTTAAATGAAGATCTCAAGTCACTGCGGGACTCACACAGGAAGAGTGGGACATGACACAGAGCAGCATACAGCAGTTTGACCGCATTCAAATCACGAATAACAACGTTTATGAACATGTATCAGCAGAGAGCAACACAATTACACTAACCTCTGGCCATGCTAGAAAACGCTTTGACCGAAAGCCCGCGTTAACATTTAATAAATAAAATGACCAGACTGCCGTCGGTCACTTAGTCACAAAACCATACAAAACGATAGCTATCTGCTAACAATAGCTAATGCGGTTGCAGCAAGAGGGGTGCTAACGTTAGCTTCAAGGCTGTCAAGGATGACATGTTGAAAATATAATTAACATGCGTTATCTGGGACACTTACCTCAAACGGTGTTCGGCTGACATGTCCGCTATGACTATAACCAAGACGAGGGCAGCTTCAGCGCATCCTTGAAGATCGCGCGTCCATGAGGGCACGTCTTTCACGTTCATGACTCGTGACATGCCAATGACGAACCTGATTGGCCCAACCTCAGCTAATGCAGGTTGTTTGTCGTTATGGGCGGGACGAAGCAAACTGACTGGAAATAGGCGCCAATTTTGAAATGTGAATCTGCCTCGTCTGATTGGACGAAGTAAATGAAGTAACATTTTCAGTTAATAAGACAAAGAAGATGATATTTACAAATTAATTTAGTTGGTAGGAAATGGGCTATATATAATGTATTACTGAGATCAGTGTTAGATTATGGTTGTATGGTATGTGGATCTGCAGCAAGCACACATCTCAGAAAACTTGACACACTACAATATCGGGCTTTAAGATTATGCACAGGAGCTTTTAAGACAACCCTGACATATGTACTCTATAGGAGCAGGAGACCTCATACCAGATATTCAAATTAAAAATTAGAAAGACACAGTCTGTGCTCTGAGAGGGGGGGGGGTTGAGCTGAGGTCCAGAAGGCCACAGATGTTTAGTTTCTAATAATTCCAAAAGTCCAAAATAATTCCATTTTATATTTTAAAAAAGGAAAATATCTGTAAGAATACTGAATTCTTCCTGTAAAATGACATCACATTTTATGTCAATTTTCATTTGAATGTGAAATAAATATGTTAATTTACCTTTAAAAAACATAATAATAATGTAATATCGTATTATGGTTAATTACTTGCAATTCTAAAGGTAAATCTTTAAAATACTGCTTGTATCCGTTAATTTACAGTTATTACATTTTCTCATGGAAAATGGTAATAAACCTGTAAAAAATACAGACAATTGTATGTAAAATTACAGTTAAATATATACAAATACAATAAATTGTCATTAAAAAACATGATATTAACGTATTCTTACATTATGGTAAATTAACTGTAATTTTAAACATAAAACCTAAAATTACTGAACATATCTGTAAATCTACTAACATTTCATTGTTTTATTGGAAAACAGTAAAAATCTGTTAAAAATTACAGAATATTTCCTGTAAAATTACATTTTTTTTTTACAGTGCAGGTGGAAGTGTCACATCAAAACTGGTTCCAAACCCGTCATTGACCAGACCATTACTAGATTTTAGGCTGGGCTGAATCATATGGACTTGGTCCAGGTTTCTCCTGAAGCCAACCAGGAAACAGTTTGAATTGAAATCTATGAGAAGAAAATGAGTCTACTTAACACTTGATTTATAAAATAATGGTTTCAACCACGGGCCACATGGTCAGAACAAGGGCCTTTCTGCATGGAGAAACACACTTGGCAGCAGTTTAAGATGAAACATAAAAACATTATACACGCATAGACAGCGCATAGATGATCTTGCATTTCCAGACACTTCTCTTTTTGAGCGGTACCGTTTCAAGTCACAGTCCATCATTTACATACACAACCTAATCCGTCCTTTCATTTCCAACATTACCAACCGAAGTCATGCTCTCACATCCCAGCAGATATTGTGTGTTGCACTGCGTTTTATTTGCAAATGGGAGTTTTTTTATACAACGTCGGAGATGCAGAGCACTTGAGCAAGGCAACTGTATGCAGAGCTTTCAGAAAAGTGTGCCTCGCCCTGAAATGGCTACTACCCATCTTTGTCATTTTCTGTGGACACAAACCTGTCAGAGCCATCAAGAAGTTCCACATGATTGCAGGTGAATGATGTAGAGATCCATGAAATTAATATTAAATAATATTCTGTTAATAACATTGTGCTGCAACCTCAGACTGGGATTATTGATTTTAATTTCTTTCAGGATTCCCCAGTGTGATTGGCTGCATAGATGGCACACACATCCCCATCACGGCTCCATCACATAATGAAGCAGATTATGTGAACACGAAGTCAATTCGCATATGTTATGCTACACACATAATTTCCAATGTGGAAATAAGGTGGCCGGGGTCTCTTCTTTAAGTCCTGCAAATACACAATCTAGTTTAGTTAATATTCCAATAGTTAACATAATTCACCTGTGACCATGCACCTACCTCTAACTTGTGCTCCAGTATTTCAATTTCTAGGTCTGCCCTCCTAATAAGGCAGTCCAAGTACTGCATTTCTTTGTCAGGCTTTTTAAAAAAAATTTCAGCAGGAGAATTTTGTAAATGTCTTTGACTGGTAACTGGGAATACATACAAGGAGGACATTATACAGTTGCGCATGCATTCCACAAAATTAATCTCTGGTGTTTACTGAACATTCATCTCACTGTCAATCTGTGCAGTGGAGCTACGGGGGGCAGCTGACCCCCCAATTTAGAGCCTTGCTAAATTGCCTAACTTTTGTGTTTTACAAACTTTACTTGTAAAAACATCCGTGACTATGTCCATAACCTTTTCAAAGTAGTAAAGACAACAACAGCTTCATACAATATTCTTAAACATGTCATGTTTTAATCCATAACATTTACACAGGGTCGCCGTTTCGCGGGCGTTACGTCACAACACACTTCACTCGATGGATCATATTGATTTGATTAGCTAAGCAGTAGACCTGCTATAAAACTGTCACCTATCACAGCAATGAGTTAAACCAGGTGACATCCTTTACTTTTCTAACTGGGAAAATAACACATACAATAGCATAAAGTAGTGTAAATATTACTGTAATATTACGAAACAGAAGTTTGGATCAGCCAACGCTACAACTGGCTGAGTATACCAGGCGTCTTTCGCCTCCTTTGAGAGTATATCTTACTTTGTTAAATAAATCGGTGAAGGCGTTGTACTCGCTCCCGCTCCCGACATTTTTCTTTGTGTTATTGTTACGGGCGCTAGCGGTTAGCATTGTCTGCTCGACCTAGCGTCTGTGTAATTTGTAATCGGTACACAGTCGGTGGTACCCGCCTTTTGTTGTAGTTTTTCTATGTTGGAGAAGCCAGTGTACTCGCTCCCCCTCCCAACATCAGTACTTCTACTGTCCGTGAGTAGTTGTACAGCGTTTATCGCTTTCGTTTTATTTTACGGTGTCGGTGACAACAGTGCGCGTGCTCTCTATCCCGACACTTGTGCCTAATTACGGCGCTAGAGGTTTGCATTATTTGCTCGACCTGGCGTCTACTAATCGGTACAGCTAGTTGTACCCGTCTTTTGTTGTAGTTCTATACGTCGGTGAAGTCAGTGTACTCGCTTCCTCTCCCGACATCAGTACCTCTACTGTCCGAAGTGAGTAGTCGTACAGCGTTTATCGCTCTCGTTTTATTTTCCAGTGTGGGTGAAAACAGCGCACGCGCTCTCTATCCCGACACTTGCGCTTAACTACGGGCGCTAGAGGCTAGCATTTTTGCTCAACCGTCTGTATTCCGGCGCAGCAAGCTGATCTTTGCCGGTGAAGGCAGTGCTCTCGCTCCCGCTCCCAGCATAGGTGGATGCTGATGCCCTCATAGTTAGTGTGAAGAACCCACTAATCCTAACTGTATTCGGCGGTGCGACACCTGTTGGTGAAGGTGGTGTGTTCGCCCCCTCTCCCAGCATCTGTTGTTTTCCCACTCTACAGGTGCGACTGTCACCATGCTTGGTGACCACTCCTGCACGACCTGTATGGCCTCTCTGCAGCCAGAGGATGGTCACGATAGGTGTCCTCCGTGCCTTGGCCTCGAACACCTGAGGGAGGGGCTTTCGGAGGATTCGTGCATGAACTGCAGCTTCATGCCCCGGGCAGTGCGGGTTGCCAGACTAGCTGAGGTCGAACACCTGCTGGGTCATGTTCCGGGATCGGACCAGTTGACCCCAGCCCAGCGACCGCCTCCAGCACAGCCTAACCGGCCTAAGCGTCGGGCTGCAGAGGCTGTGGGCGCCTCCTCTGGAAGGAGGGTCAAGGAGTCTAGACTGGCCTCCAAGGTGGACCAGTTGACGGAGGAGTTAGACCAGATGAAGACCCTCTTCCTAGCCATCCAGTCTGGGACCAGTGTAGTGGACGTGGGCGTTTCCGCTTCCCCTACCCCAATGCTCGAACCAGATGGGGATGTGCTCTCTGTGGCAGCTTCAGCCACTGAGTTCACGGACTATGGGGCAGACCCGGTTCCCCGGGGTGCTGCCTCTCACGCCTCTGGGGGGAGCTCCTGCTCCTCAGCCCGCAGTCGCGGTGCTGGGTCAGGGGATGACTCTATGGGGGCCATCATTCGCATGGCCCTTGCCCGCCTGCAGGTGGACATTCCGCAGGCTCAATCGGCTCCCGCCAGTGCCTTTTTCAGGCGTGAACCAGCCCCTATCGCCTTAACTGTGCCCCCGTCAGATGAGTACCTGAGGGAGTTGCATGCATGCTGGAGAGATACCAGAGCACTCTCCCACGCAACATCAGATGGCCGGGCACTAGCAGCCATGCAGGATGCAGCCAAATTCGGCCTGGCCCGCATGCCTGCGGTTGAGCCAGCTATAGCGGCTCTCATTGTCTCACCCGATGAGGCTCTGAGACAGGACGCCAGGTGTCCGCGCCCCCAGTGTCGGGCTACAGATGACCTGCTCTCCAGGGCCTATGACGCAGCAGCACGCATGGGACGCATTAACAATTCCCTGTCCCACCTGATGCTTGCTCTCTCAACATCCCTCCAGGGGGCCACACTGGACTCTTCCATCCACAGCTTCAGCGATGCATCTCTACAGGCATTTGCCCTGATGTCCAGAGAACTCGGGCGCCTGATGTCTACACTCGTTCAGGCTCGCCGCCAGGTATGGCTGGCACAGTCACCTCTCAATGAGGCGTGCCGGAGAACCCTCCGCAGCATCCCAGTGGAACCCGGTGAGATTTTTGGGTCAGCTGCTGTAGAGGCGCTTGAACGTACGGTCCAGGCCAGGCAGACTCGACAGCAGCTCTCGGGGCTTCACAGAAGTATGCCTCCCCCAAGCAGGCCTAGGGTCTCTCCAGCTCCCCCCAGGCGCCACTCTCAGCCACCGACTCTCCCCAGTGGCTACCTTAGGTCTCGGCAGTCGGTTCAACAGCCGGCTCGACAAGGCCCTGAGGCCTTTCGAGCCCCCGACAGATTGCCCCCAAGACGTCCTCAGAACTTCGACGCCCGTCGTCCCCCCAGGGCCCCTAGAGGCCGGGGGACCAGGCGATGAGAGTCCGGGGCCGGTTGTCGGCTGTTTCTCCCAGCAGCAGCTCAGCTACTGGGCTGCTTCCACCACGGACCCCTGGGTGATTTCCACCTTAACCCACGGGTACAGACTTCAGTTCCGACGCCAGCCCCCAAACTATGGCCAGGTCAGGATGACCATCATACGCGACCTGGCAAAAGCCGATGCCCTCAACCAGGAGTTGTCCACCCTCCTGGACAAGGGTGCCATCGAGCCAGTAGATCCCCTATCATCCGGGGGTTTCTACTCGATCTACTTCCTAGTGGAAAAGAAAGACGGCGGACTCCGCCCTATCCTCGATCTGAGGGGACTCAACAGGTTCCTGAAGGCCCTGAAGTTCCACATGCTCAGTACTGCAGAGGTTCTGCGTACTGTTGCCAGGGGGGAATGGTTTACTTTAATAGACCTGAAGGATGCATACTTCCATGTCCCCATAGCACCACACCACAGGCAATTTCTGCGGTTTGCTTTTCAGGGTTGCCATTATCAGTTCAGGGTTCTCCCATTCGGCCTCTCCCTTTCACCACGTGTGTTCACCAGGTGTGTGGCAGCAGCCCTCTCACCCCTGCAGGCGCAGGGCATGAAGGTCCTGCCATATCTGGACGACTGGCTGGTCTGCGCGCCATCCCGGTCTCAGGTGACCCGAGACACGGCGGTTCTACTCTCACATGTGGCCCAGCTCGGGCTCAGAGTGAATTTTACAAAGAGCTGCCTTGTTCCCTCACAGAGAATGCTCTTTCTGGGGGTGACCCTGGATGCTGTTGCCATGAGGGCCTACCCATCACCTCGGCGTGTAGAAGACATCCTCCGCCTCCTTCTCCTCTTTCAGAGGGGCCGCTGCTTGCGATACGTCCAGTATATGTGCCTCTTAGGCATGCTGACAGCTGCTGCCACTGTGGTTCCCTTAGGGTTGCTATCAATACGCCCCCTTCAGAGGTGGCTGAACAGTTTCCACTTAGACGCCGAGCGACACCGGCACAAGAAACTCAAGGTGTCACAGCGCTTCCTCCTTGCTCTGGCCCCATGGAGGGAGAGATCATTTCTCCTCCAGGGCATGCCCATGGGCTCTATTGCATCCCGTCGAGAGACTGTCACAACAGATGCATCCCTCACAGGGTGGGGTGCTGTGTGGCAGAACCGGACAGCTCGAGGCCTGTGGAACGCACAGGACTGCTTGGACCATATAAATGTCCTGGAGCTACGGGCAGTGCACATGGCGCTACAGTTTTTTCTTCCATTCCTAAGAGGGAAGAATGTGCTGGTGCGGTCAGACAACATCTCAACCGTCTCTCACATAAACCACCAGGGGGGAACCAGGTCCGCACGGTTGCTGCAGGTGTCCCGGGACCTCCTGTTGTGGGCGGCCCCCCGCCTAGCCAGCATAAGGGCGATGTATTTGCCTGGGGAACGGAACTGGGCCGCAGACTCCCTATCACGCTGCAAGCCTCCACCAGGGGAGTGGCGGCTTCACCCAGAGGTGGTGCTCAATATCTGGGATGTATTCGGCAGGGCAGAGGTGGATCTCTTTGCCACGGAAGAGTCGACCCACTGCCCCCTCTGGTTCTCACTGATGGAGGAAACCAGCCCTCTGGGCCAGGATGCTATCGCCCACGATTGGCCAGAGAGCCTACTCTACGCCTTTCCACCGATGCCTCTGATTCTTCAAATACTGCAGAGGGTCCTACAGCAGGGCCACAGGCTGCTACTGGTGGCCCCCTTCTGGCCAGGGAGGGCATGGTTCCCTCTGCTACACAGGCTCTGCCACGGCTCACCGTGGCGTCTCCCCGACAGGTTGGATCTCCTGTCTCAACTAGGGGGCCAGGTCTGGCATCCCGAACCGCATCGCCTCCAGCTCTGGGTGTGGCCGCTGCAGGGCCCGACCCGCTGCTGACAGAGTGTCCAGACACTGTTCAACATACCATACTGAATGCGAGGGCGCCTTCTACCCGAATACAGTATGAGAATAGGTGGAAACTGTTCTCTGCCTGGTGTTCAGACAGGGGTGAAGACCCTGTGCACTGTACAATTACAAAAATTCTCGAGTTCCTACAGTCACTCCTGGACAGCGGACGGTCCCCCGCTACCCTGAGGGTATATGTGGCGGCCATTTCTTCTCAACACACTCAAGTTGATGGCAACACCGTGGGGTGCCACAGACTTGTGTCTCTTTTTCTAAAGGGAGCCTTAAGGTTAAAACCCCCAAGGACACCGAGAATTCCAGCCTGGGACCTGCCCCTGGTGCTTGATTCCCTGTGCCTGCCCCCCTTTGAGCCCCTGGCGCAGGCGGAGTTGAAGTGGGTGTCTACGAAGACTGCCTTTCTCCTCGCCATCACTTCAGCAAAGCGTGTCGGGGAGCTACATGCTCTCTCCGTGAGTGACTCGTGTCTGAGGTGGAACTCAGATGGCTCAGGGGTCACTCTGTGGCCGAATACGGCTTTTCTCCCTAAGGTTCTGTCAGCGTCAAACCTTAATCGACCTATTCACCTGGCACAGTTTATTTCCCCAGCAGGGGAGGAAAGGTCAGGACTTCTGTGTCCCGTCCGGGCCCTGAGAGTCTATATAGAGCTGACCACAAGCATTAGACGTTCAGAACAGCTGTTCCTCTGTTACGGAGGCCCTAAGGAAGGCTGTGCCCTTTCCAAACAGCGGCTCTCGCACTGGATTGTGGATGTCATCACCCAGGCGTATAAAAACAGTGGTCGCCCCCTACCATCCGGGGTGAGGTGCCACTCTACTAGGGCCATTGCTACATCATGGGCGGCACTGCGCGGTGTGCCCCTGGGGGACATCTGTGATGCGGCATCGTGGGCATCACCAACTACCTTCTCCAGGTTCTATCGGGTGAATGTGGCCACCCCCCACCCACTGGGTGTGGCCCTGCTGCCCGCCTCTACTGCTCCCTCTCACTGAGGTACGTACTGGCATTCCTTGTGACTTTGTTGTCATGGTCATCCAGTGCTAAAGCACCGCCTCTGGCGGTCAGTAAGGATGAAATAGAACGAAAGTTACGTATGTAACTACGGTTCTATGAATCCTGGATGACCGCCAGAGCGTTCCGTCACTCAGAATACGCGTGGTTTCGCGAGAAGATTCTGAAGGAACAGATCCTCTGATGTCACCGGAAGATATAGGCTAGCCGGCGTCATCAGGGGTCATGGGTGACTTTGTTGGTATAAACACTCGACCTGCGCATGCGCGAGATGGAGATATCCAGTGCTAAAGCACCGCCTCTGGCGGTCATCCAGGATTCATAGAACCGTAGTTACATACGTAACTTTCGTTTTATCTAGTCATTTTTTTAAATCTTTAAATGACTGAATTTGCACACAGCTTTGCTAATTTGAAAACGTGACCTCAGTTCTACAATTGTAAAGATGAAACATTTGATAATGAATAATATATTTCACGTTTAGAGATAAAAAGTTCTGTTGAATCACAGTCAACAGTTAAATTTATTTAATTTCAGTTAGCCTACATATATTTTAGGACAGGTAAAGTCTTATAGGCAAATGAAATCCAGTTAATTTCTACTGGATTGTCGATGAAACATGTTCCCTATTAAAAATACAAAAGAAATGTAATTAAATATTAAATATTAAAATTCTCTTACAGAGCAACATGACCTTTCCTGTTGGAGCAGGCCCTGAGCTGAGGCAATGTGACTCAGACACTTTTCAGTGTCCGATTTGCCATTTGAAGATTTGCAACATTTGCATATGACACATGCTGGCACAATTCTGATTGTGATGATGATCGTCTACAGGTGCCATAGGATGCAGATGACCATATATACAGCAAGATGCCTTACATCTTTCCTGCAAAAGACTTGGTTAGTCTAAGCATTTCTTTCATACATCAGTAAACACACAGATGTGTTCTGTCTCATTCAAACTTATCTGTGTATCCATTTAGGGCAGTGATGTTACTAAGAAGGAAACGGCGTGAGTCCAGTTGCCTGTTAATTAAAGCAATTACTGAGGATCAAGGCATGCTGCAACACCTTCAAGTGAGTTTGTCAAAAAGCATTTTGTGTGGGATTTATTTATTTATTGTATTTATATATGAATACCCAAACTAAAAACCTATAATATATTTATAGAAAATCATCAGCGGCAGCACAGTGTCTCCCTGGGCCAAGAAGGAGGACAGGGTCGTCATTCTTTTTGAAGACGACGACCAAGTGGACAAGGTGATGAGCTTCTTGTCTGGAGTACTTGAAAGTACACAGACAGACAAGAAGTATACGCTGATCCAGTGGCTTTCGTCATGGATGTACTTTTGCCAGAGGTGAGATATCAGACACTGATTCAAAGACTACATATTTTATATAACTGCATATGTCTCCTTTTAACACATGGTCACTGTCCAACACAATCTTAATCTTCATGACATAGGCAACAATATTCACCCTGGCAGTTGTACGCTCCATTTCCCTGGACAAAGCCACTGAGATGTACAATGTGGAAATAAGTTTGACTCGAGGTAAGTCAGATAGTTTATAAAACTGTTCAACCAACTTTCACAGCAGTGTATATTCCCAAATGTATGTGATTGTCATTAATGGCTTCATCATTTTGTTGTATCATTTTGTCTTATCAGTGAGATAATGCTGCTCAGTGAACAGCTTCAGAGCCAGAGCCTGTCGGATGAAGCAAGGCTCAAACTCGAAAGCCTCTTGGCCAGATTCCAGAGCGCTTTAGAGAGTGAGGACTTTCTTCAGCGACTGTGATTTGAGTCAAACTGTTTTCCATCCATCTGTCCATTACCTACCACTTTGTCCTCCACTGAAGGGTCACGGGGGGTGCTGTGCCTATCTCAGCTGACATAGGGTGATAGGCGGGGTCACACCCTGAACAGTTCACTAGTCCATCACAGGGACACATATAGAGACAAACAACCGTTCACTCACACTCACACACCTACGGCCAAATCACCTAATCCCCAAATCTGCATGTTTTTGGACTGTGGGAGGAAGCCGGAGAACCTGGAGAAAACCCAAGCACACACGGGAAGAACATGCAAACTCCATGCAGAAAGACCCTTGTTCCAGCAGGGGCTCTTTGTCAAAAGTGTAAAAAGTTTATTTTGTGTTACACAAATAAAAATAATATATCATTAATTTCTTGTACTCATTACATGGATTTGAAAGTTCTACAACTTTCTGTGCAGAATCAAGTGTTTCAGAGCTTTTGTATGACTTCATTCGACAAAATATCCACTGATGTCCAACTGTGTTTGATTCAGATACCAGAGTTTCACATATCTACCTGGAAATAGGTAACAACTCCTTAATGACATAATCAGCAACAGTTTAGTTTATTGTTGATTTTGTTGAAAGCTTTGTTGAGTGATTTCGTAGTTGTACCTCATGGGAGTGTAAAAACAGAACAAGTAGACTTCTATAGTTCTAATACTTTTTCTGTCAAACAGACTAATAAGACATTCAAAAAGTGTAGGCTATTAAACACAACTTTTTATAACCTACAGTTTGCTGTGATCATGGAAGTTTGCAAAAATAAATAAATTACTCACAAACGTTACATTTTACAGAAGCTATTGCTGTCACAGTGGAAATGTTTTTTGGGGATCAGTATCACGTTATAATGTGATACTGTAATATATAAATGTGATCATTATATTTATAAACGTGATCATTATATTTTATAAACGTTATATTTATATTTTATGAACGTGATACTTTATTTTGTAAACGTGATTATTATATCAGAAACGTGATAATTATGTGTATGTGTATAATCTGCATTTATATATTTTAGCAGTTTGGCTATATTATTTAATAGTTTACAAAGTGGCTTTAATTATTCATAAATTGCATACAAAGTACACTTATATGTTCATAAATGTCAGCGAGTATTTTATTCTCCCTATTATTGGCGCACACCGTGGTAAAAAGTCTCTCTCAATGAGTTTGCATGGGATACGCGTGTATAAATAAAGTTACGACAAAAGCAAACGTCATCACGTCAGAGGAGAGGTGCCTGAGTGTAAGGGGAGTGTTGAGGCCAGAAGTGGGCGCGACACAGGATGCAGGAATCAAATCCACAATTTTTCAAATAAGAGCAGCGTGCAAATACTTCGACATGGCAACATTCCATGGTCCAACGACGAGGTCCAGACTGTCCTGTGTTTAGTCGGAGACGACAACATACAGAGCGAGCTGGACGGAGCCGCCCGTAACGAGCAGGTCTAACCGGGAGCTTGGCAGTCGATGTCCACTCACGGCTTACTCTGCAAATCCAACAACTCCGCACACGCCAATGGTAAGTGTTTTTTTCAGCCTGAGAGCAACGTTTAACCACTGCTGAGGATAAACTCGCTTAAACAAGACATTTTAAAAGTAACATCATGTGTGCCGGCAAGCTCTGTCCGTCTGATTACACGAGACAACGTAGTTGGCTAGCTAGTTGGCTAGCAATGTCTGCTATTAGGTGCTCAACCTACAACAAAACATTACGTAAACATGTAAAAGAAACCAGATTTGTACAAGTCATGAATTAGACTTACTACTGTGTAACGTGTTGTTTTTACGTGTTAAAACAGATAAGATAGTCCTTTATTCGTCCCACAATGACAGCAGCAAGACAGTAAAGATCAGGAGAATAAATAATAAGTACACTATAAAAAGATATTAACACCGAGACTATACAAGTTAAATAGAGTAGAATGTGTAGTGTACATAATAGACAATTTCTAGAATATACAGTATGGGTTAGATATTTACATTATAGACGAAGAATGAGCATGGGATATTATATGTTTATATTGCACTTTTGTAAAAAGACAATATATTGCACATGGGATGAGGAGCCTGGTTATATGTTGTCTACTGAGAGCTAACAGCTGCAGGGAGGAATGACCTGTGATAAAGCTCCTTCATTTAGGGTGTTTCAGTCTGTGGCTGAATATATATATATATTGTTGTGCGTGTAATAACAGCATATGTGTACACTTCTTTTGTTCAAGAATCCCATTCCATATGTGAGGAGTGTTCATCCACCCCAGCAGAGCCATCAGCTGCTTCGTGGCACCGACTTCGCCACAGACCACAGCTGTGTGCAACTGGTAAGAAATAATAAACATGATTTACAGCATTTGTGTATTTCCTTAATGGTTTGATTAATAACCCCTTATAGAGGGAAGAGAAAAAGAAGCTCACAGTCGCCTCGCAGAGCTTCAGGTGGATGATGTTCTGTAGCAGGAGTGGAACCGGACACAACGTGACCGCCACACCACGAGAGTGCTGCGTTCAACCACGCATTCATTTGAGTGCTTGGGCAGCTTTTCCAGGCAATAGGTGGCAGGAGCATGTGACCTATTTCCTCCCTCCTGTCCTAGGACTCCACCACCTATGTAGTTTTTTTGATTTGCTGTGTTGCACTTTAACTTTGGTTTGCTGTGTTTTTTTGTTACGTAATCACATAAGTCACATTGTTAAACAACAATGTGACTTATGTGATTACGTCATGCGTATTTCTTTTCTTTCTGTTAATTGTGGCAGCCTTTACAAACAAAACGTATACAGACAAAAGGAGACATCTCTGCAGAAAGTACAAACTTTTATTCATAATTCAGTGAAAAAATTGTACAGTAATAAAGCATTTTACAAATTCACAAGTGACACATCAGGCCCTCACATACATCTCTGCCCTCCTCTACACCCTGTGCCACTGCCACCACAGGTTCAACCACTGTAGCTGCTGTGTGTGCATCTCATTCAGTGTCGTAAGGCTCACCATGATTTTCACACAGGTTATGCAGAGCACAGCATGTCAGCACCATGGATTTCACCAGCTGGACATCACCGTCATTCCTTTTCAGGAGTGACAGAACCATCTGAAACACACAGGCAGCATGCTTACGTTAATACCAGAATACTAAAAATAGAGATTGCTTTCAGTCATTACTACACTGTACACTTGTACAGTACTATGTAGAAGTATTAGGCCACCATTAGATTTGTTGCTTGAGCAATGCTATAATGACAATAGAGGATCATTATTTCTATTTCACTTTACTGGAACACATTCAGAATATATGTATGCAGTTTTTTGTTTGTTGTTTCTGGTAAATCCTGTGTTTGTGCTACTATTTCATTTAAAGAAATATGTGCTGTGAAAAACGTCTATTACGCTAGGTTTATTCAAGACATGCTTGAGTATTACTTACTCAAAAAAACAACAGCGTTTCTGCACAGTACTGTATATGAGCTAGTTAGCGATAGCAACTATATTTAGCTTACCCTCATTCATACTTCATACTTCAGTGTAGGTTAAATGTCACTCTTTTGGCAACAGTATACTTCTCCGACTGAGTAATGCGTTATCCAACTGCGTAACCCCGGAGACCCCTCGAGCCTTCATAGTTCTCCGTTGTAGGGGTAGGGGGTCGCTATGCAAGGTTGTTGTGCTTCTGGCTACAGTGAGCAATTGCGTCTGAGAGAGAAAGACTGTTGTTGTTATTGTTGCAGCTGAATAACTTTGAAACAGTGGACGTTTCTCACCTGAAATAAATATTTTCTATGTCCCGGAACACAGTTTTATATGGAAGCCCGTTTCCGCCACTTGGGGGAAAAAATGCCAGATAAAAAGGTCATAATTATGAGATAAAAAGTCGAAATTATGAGATAGAAAGTCATAATTATGAGATAAATAGTCATAATTATGAGATAAAAAGTCGAAATTATGAGATAGAAAGTCATAATTATGAGAAAGAAAGTCATAATTATGAGATAAAAAGTCGAAAATTATGAGATAAAAAGTCAAAATTATGAGATAAAAAGTCATAATTATGAGATCAAGAAACAGACTACGACGGCGTGTTTACCACAGCTGTGGTCCAAACTACGTATGGCACATTGATGGCTACGATAGGCTTAAACCATTTGGAATTGCAATCAGCGGATGCATAGATGGCTTTTCAAGGAAGATGATATGGGTTGAAGCCTATAAAACAAACAGTGATCCGAAGGTCATTGCTGGATACTTCATGGATGCTGTGATCAATGGAAGGGTGGATGCCCTTCCAGAATTAGAATTGATTTGGGGACAGAAAATGTCCATGTAGCTGATATGCAGCGCTTTCTCTCTGAGACAGACAGTGTAACCTTGGGTCCTAGCACTGGAAACCAGAGAATTGAACAATGGTGGCTGATCTTGCGAAGTCAGTGTGTACAATTCTGGATCGAATTATTTGACAAACTGCGGCAAGATGGCTTCTTTTCAGACAACTTCTTGGACAAATCCTTAATTCAGTTTTGCTTTCTTCAAATAATCCAGGTAAATTTTCTCAAATTATCTCATCTTTTATAATACTGTAAAGTATATGAAAAGTTTGGTTCCAAAACAGTATAGACCTATCTCCATGTTTAAAAACAATAATGTTATTTAATTGTGTATTTCAGGTAACATCAATGAAATTGCTGTTGTATTGTTGTATTTGTTGAGTGAAAATAAATCAAATAATACCCAATAAGGCTTCAATTTATTAATTCCCTGCACCAAACAGCACAGGGTGCCATCTACTGTGGCATCCAGGTATTACAAAGAAAATAAACAAATATTTATTTGTCTATTTATTTATTAATTTATTCTATGTTATTTCTGTAGTTTATGAGCTTTGTAACCTTTATTTCTGGCTTGTGCCTTATTGTAACGCTTTTACTGTATATCCTCCCTTTATTATTCTAAATTTATCTCTCAAATCTCCCTCTTCTGTTTTTTTGTAAGATAACTCTTCCTGTGAAGCACTTTGGGTCAACGGATGTTGTTTTAAATGTGCTGTATAAATAAAGTAACTTGACTTGACTAAATGACCAGGATCAGTATACTGAAACTGTAATACTGTCCAGAATTTATATACTGAATATTATTTCTGTTCTCTAGGAAGATGTCGATGAGATTGTATCGACATGGAATGACCACAGAGTCCGTCAAGTCCACAACTCACGTTCACCTCATGGACTTCCTTAGATATTACATGCAGTCCCTCAGCTGTATGGAGGCAGAAATTATTTGTAGAATGTGGACCTGGAGAAAGTTGAAGTCTGCCTTGAAGAGTGTGTGTTCAAAGACTTTCCATGTGATGAAGATGTATTTGACATTTGTGTGGACCTAATGTCAGAGCATAATCTGTCATTAACAAATGATGTGTTTGAAACAGTTGACCTGTATATCACACCCAGACAGCTGATAAACAATGATCTTGGTGTAAATAATTAATTTTATTGGACCCAGGCTTGTGTCACCTGTTGTAGGCCATTTCAGAGATGTCTTTTTTTGTCTTTTGCTCATTTTATTCACAATTTGAAATATGGTAGTCCTGATTGCCAAATAGAATATGTGTTTTACTTGTAATACCTGGATTCAAAAATGTAGTAGACCAATTATTGTGTTGTCCTAACATTCAGCATTTGCAAATATGTATTGCAATACAAAGAATACAAAACTATACCATTTCATTGTAACTGTAATGCCATCTTAACATGTTTACAGTAACAACAGATATTTTTTTAATAAATAACTGCATGGAGTGGTTGCAATGTGAAATTCAAACAAGTAGACATACATAAGTGTTTGTTCCAAACAAAAAATTGTTCTGTCTCAAAACCATATTATCTCATCTGAAATTATTTATAAAGATAACTGAAAGTTTGCTGCTGCTGATAATAATGAAATAAAAATGAAATAATTCACCTTGAGCAGTGGATCTATTAGGTAGACAGCTGATTAGCAATTAATTGTTACAGCCTTAGATTAACATCTTGTATGTAGGCTCCTACCTGTGTTTGTGCTACATGAGCGGCAGTAGGCCTAATTCACAACAATACAAGCCGACAAAATACGTGTTTGCCAATTTTCTCAAAGGCTGTTTCCCCCATTGCAGCAGTTTCTTTAACATTAGGTTCACATTTCTACTGCAAAAAATATATAGGTATATAGAAATGTAGTTATACTTAATGATGTATGATATTTATTATAAGGATCCAACAAAACACAGTTTTTCAGAAATGATTTGAACAGTTTTATCATGTTCTTCTAAAACAGCTTTAAAACACAACATAACCACTCCTTTATTACGACTGAACAGACCAGAGTTCATGGAACATACGTATCAGGACACTCCTATCTCAAATACCTCAGCGGTATTCACAGAACACATGAATAAAGACAATGACCACTAAAAATTCACAGAACAGGACTGGTCAATTAATATAACAATAATTTGACAGCACATGTTGGTCAGTGTAACTGAAATGTCCCTCTACCTCACAAAGAAAAAAAAAGAAACATGTTTCATCAATATGACAAAGCAATGCATTCATTATGTGTCACATTGAAACACCACACAACCATTGGTGTGTTTTACTTCATTAAGACTGAACAGGCCTTTCTAACATACCAGAGGTTATGGAACATACATATCAGGTGGACAGGCCTATTTAGAATACCTCAGTAGTATTCACAGAACATGTAAATAAAGACAATGACCATTAAAAATTCACAGAACAGGACTGGTCATTTAATATAACAATAATTTGACAGCACATGTTGGTCAGTGTAACTGAAATGTCTCTCTCCCTCACAAAGACAAAAAAGAAGCTGTTATGACATAAAGCAATATGACATAAAGCATTCATTATTGCACACAATAAGCCGTTATCTTTAATACTGATTTCAAAATGGTGTATCAGGGTGAACAATAAACCCTAAACAATGTGTTTTTAATGTTAAGATCAATTTGAAACCACTTCATGAAGTGCACAAAAAGTAGCTTTAAAAAATCTCAAGCATTCACTGGGAGAAAAACTAAATCTCAAAAACTCCATTACAATCCAGCATTTCTACAGCTGTAAATTTAGTCAGCTTGACATGAAGACGCTGCTGGTGGGAATGAAGTCAGCTAAAATATGTCCATTTCCCACATCCCACTCTCTAATACTTTGTTGAATTCATGTCTGAAATCGGGGTAATTGTCATAATCAATTGGCAACTCCAAGTAGCACCCACATGTGTGGGCAATGGGCCGTCTCTGCATACCTTGCAATTGCGTGAAGGTCACAGTGATGCTCTTACCAAGAAACAAATCAGAACCAGTGCAAAACCGAAGTAAAAGAGACAAGTGCTGTGTGTCAGATTCTCTAAGGTATGTGCCAAGATACTTGCTAATTTGCTTCTGCTGATGACTCATAGTAGTAGGGTATGAGAGAGACCTCCTCAGCTTTCTCAATGTAGGGTGAAGATGTTCATAGGCTACTGAAATTCCCTCCAACTCTGAACTAAAGGGTGCCATCACATTGCTCCACTGCTCGATTACAAAGGCGGTTCTTGAATCAGCTTTTGGTGGGCAAGCTCCTCCAAGAGCTGTTCAAAATTATCAGCAGTTGGCACTCTTCGACAGCTATGGAGATCCATTACTTCTAGCAATTCTTCCTGATCCACACTTTCAAAATCTGAGCGGCAGGATTGAATGACCATTCGCTCTGACTCTGTGACATACCTGAGGAAGATGTCAACAAGATTACTTTTAACACAGCCCAAGGCAGCTTGCTCCAAAATTACTGGGGCCATTTTTATAGGCAGGTATTTCTCTGTTCGCCAACCAAGCAAAATGATTCTGCCAATGCTTTCCCACTGTTGCTTACCAAAATCATGGCGTAAAAAAGGCACCTTGAAAGCATTGCCTAATGTACATTGCTCATAAAAGTCCTGCCAAAATTCAGTCAGCACATCTCTTAAAACACCGCCTTCATCAACTGCCTTTTCCAACCTTCCATTGGGAAGAACCACTTGGATGTAAACATCTTCTAGCATGATACTCTCATCACAAAAATGTGAAATGAGTTCTCTCAGGATCTGCCCACGATGAACAACAAGAATTTTCTTCATTCTTTCACTCTGAATAATAGGCTCATGGGTGATATCTAGGATTGGAATAGGTGAACTTATAATAGACTGACACTGTCCACATCACGTAGGTATCCTTGGAAGAAGGTAACTGTGCCACTATAACACATCGACAGCAATGACTGAATCAAGGTCACTCACACTAGGCAAATCTGACATGTCAATAGTGGAGTAATCTAAGGGGGAATGATCACTGTTTGTGTCGGACTGGACGTATATCACATTGCTGGAGTTTGTTTCTTGACCTTCAGCCAGAGGCGTAATGGGCCGAGGGGGATTGGAGGATGCTTTATTCTGCATTTCTTCCCCTTCCTGTGCAAGCATGCCACCGTTCTCCATATGTTTCTCACGGCAACTAGCCTTCTTCTTGGTTGTTAGGTAAAAACGTAAAATGGGCAGCTTTATTTTTTCATACAGTTCTCCAACTGTAGTCTGGCTGTCTAATGGGTGCTCCTGAAAATCTGTAATATCAATGTGAAAATCTGTAACATTTACCTCAGAATTTTTTTGATCTGGAAAAAACAAGTCTATTGCTTTTTCAATCAACTCATCTTTCCTACAATCCTTGGACACACATATTTTTCTTGTACCCCCTCCTTTTTTGGCCCTCAGTTGTAAAAACTGCTCTTCACGGAAATTCAGCCATCCAATTTCTATTTTCTGTTACGGTTTCTCGTAAGGAGAAACCAATGACTAAGGAATAGAGGACCCGGAATGCAGACAGAGCCACGAGAACAGTTTAAGGACTTTATTTAAAGCAAGTAGGTAAGTATTTACAACACTAGGTAAGTATGTGTATGTGTGTATGTGCGTCAGTCTGCAGCAGAATGGTGAAGGAAACGCAGTTCCTCTGTGGCAGTTTTAAAGTTTGTCGTGGCATTCCCAAGGAACGGACTCACTCTGGTTGTAGACGTACAACGGTGTCGTTTGAGGAGTCGGGATGAAGTCCACAGGATGAAGGAGGAAACGGCGGCGTCTCACGGCTGTGGAGACGATCAGCGAGAAATCGCTGGAAGCTGCAGGATCAGCGGAGAACCACAGGAGAAGAATGACGAGGAGGCAACGAGGAGGGAGGCAGGCAGAAGGCGGAAGTCGGAGACGAACCCAGGAGAGTGGCGATCGTGGAGCTTCCGTGTCTTTGCCGCCGGCAGGAGATGTGGCAACCTGGAGAGGAAACATGGTGAGTTCTCTGGAGTCCAAGAGTTTCACGAGGTAAGTAGATTACGAGCATTTACCATGGGTAGCGAAACTACTATCTGACGATGGAGTCACCGCTGGTTCCCGCTTATGCGCAGATGCGGTGATCAACAGCGTCATCGTGAGAAGTAGGTCAACCACGTAGGTCAACCACGCCCCCTGCAGAGATAGAGCAAAGACACGGAGCAGCAGGGAAAAACACAGGAACTTGCAGAATGAATGGAATGAATGAGTGTGGATTATGACAGTACCTCCCCCTCAACGGGCGCCTCCTGGCGCCAAGACGGGAGCCTCAGGGTGGTCGCGGTGGAAGTCCCGAACCAGGGACTGGTCCAGAATGAATCGGCGGGGGATCCAGGACATCTCCTCTGGCCCGTAACCCTCCCAATCCACCAGATATTGGAAGCCTCGACCCCATCGACGGATATTGAGGATCTTATTGACTGTAAAGGCTGTGCCCCCATCAATGACCCTAGGTGGAGGAGGGGGATCGGCGGGTGGGACCAGGTCGGACTCTATCACGGGCTTGAGCAGAGACACGTGAAAGGTAGGATGAATGTTGAGTGAGTGTGGTAATTTGAGACGTACCGAGGTGGGGTTGATGATCCTGTCGACGGGGAAGAGACCAATGTATCTGGGCGCCAGCTTCTTTGACTCCACCTGGAGCGGAAGATCCCTGGTGGAAAGCCAAACTTTTTGGCCAGGTTGGTAGTCAGGAGCTGGTCTGCGGTGTCGGTTGGTGTTTCTCTGGGTCGTCTGGGAAGCTCTGAGAAGGGCGGCACGTACCTCTTGCCAAACCGTTTGCAGCGCTGGATGTTGGCTTGTACAGAAGGTACGGATAGTTCCCTCTCTTGGCAGTTGAAGAGCGGAGGTTGGTAACCCAGAGAGGCCATGAAGGGTGAGACACCGGTGGATGCAGACGTGAGGGAATTGTGGGCATATTCTATCCACGGCAGGAATGAGCTCCAGGCAGTGGGATGACGAGCAGACACACATCGCAGAGCAACTTCCATGCTCTGATTAGAACGCTCGGTCTGGCCGTTTGACTGCGGATGGTAACCCGAGGATAGGCTGGCAGAGGCCCCCAGGGCAGAGCAGAACGCCTTCCACACTTGGGATGTGAACTGGGGACCTCTGTCGGATACGATGTCAGTGGGGATTCCGTGGAGTCGAAACACATGCTGCACCAGAAGATCGGCCGTCTCCGTGGCAGAGGGTAGTTTGGGGAGGGGGATGTAGTGGACACACTTCGAGAAACGGTCGACCACTGTCAGGACCGTTGTGTGAGTGTCAGAGGGAGGAAGACCAGTGACAAAGTCCACTGCAATGTGGGACCAAGGGCGGTGGGGGATGGAGAGGGGGTTGAGGAGCCCAGCCGGAGGGCGATTGGAGGTCTTCCTTTGAGCACAAGTGGGGCAGGCAGAGACGAAGGCGGCCGTGTCTTGGGATAGAGTGGGCCACCAAAAACGTTTCCTGACGAACTGGTTGGTGCGGGAGGTCCCAGGATGGCAAGCCAATTTAGACGAGTGTCCCCACTGGAGTACCTCGGATATCATGGCTGTGGGAACAAACAGACGGTTAGGAGGCCCGCCTCCTGGATCAGGTTCAGTCTGCTGTGCCCTGCGAACCCTTGTCTCCACCGGCCAGGAAGCTGCGCCCAAGATGCAGGACGGTGGGAGGATCGGGTCGGGTTCCTGCACCGGAGGATCAGGAGAGTAGAGACGGGACAGAGTGTCAGGCTTAACGTTCCGGGTGCCTGGTCGAAAGGTCAGGGAAAAGTTGAACCTTCCCAAGAAGAGAGCCCAACGAGCCTGCCGGGAGTTGAGGCGTTTGGCGTCACGGAGGTAGGACAGGTTCTTATGGTCGGTCCAGACCACGAAAGGTTGGGCGGTCCCCTCCAGCCAATGTCTCCACTCTTGCAACGCCAGGACGACCGCCAGGAGCTCCTTGTTCCCTACGTCGTAGTTTTTCTCAGCGGGGGATAGACGCCGGCTGAAGAAGGCGCAGGGATGGAGCTTCTGGTCGTCTGGGTCGCGCTGGGAGAGGACCGCTCCCACTCCAGTGTCAGTAGCGTCGACCTCCACTGTGAACTGCCTCTCGGGATCTGGATGGGACAGGATGGGTGCTGAGGTGAATCTCTCCTTGAGATGATGGAAAGCGGTGTCTGCTTCGTGGGACCAATGGAAAACCTGTTTGGGAGAGGTGATTCTTGTTAGTGGTTGAGCAATACGACTATAGTCCTTAATGAATCTGCGGTAGAAATTAGCAAACCCCAAGAAACGTTGGAGTTGTTTGCGAGTGGTTAGAGTGGGCCAGTCTCTAACCGCTGAGATCTTAGCGAGGTCTGGAGAAAGTCTTCCCTGCTCTACTATAAATCCCAAAAATGGAACAGTCTTGGCGTGAAAAGAGCACTTCTCAGCTTTTACAAATAATCTGTTTTCTAGGAGCCGCTGTAGAACTAAGCGAACATGCTGTCGTCAAGGTAGACGAAGAGGAACTTGTCCAGCATGTCGTGCAAAATGTCATTCACAAGATGTTGAAACACGGCTGGAGCGTTTGTTAGGCCGAATGGCATGACGAGGTACTCAAAATGTCCTAGGGGGTATTGAAAGCGGTTTTCCACTCGTCGCCCTCTTTAATTCTGACGAGGTGGTAGGATGTATTGCGTAGATCCAGCTTAGAGAAAAAAGCGTGCTTTGCTTAGAGGACAAAAAGCGGCGTCGAGGAGAGGAAGAGCGTAACGGTTCTGAACCGTGATGTCGTTCAGGCCCCGGTAGTCGATGCAGGGTCTGAGGGAACCATCCTTCTTCTGGACGAAGAAGAACCCTGCACCGACTGGAGAAGAGGATGGACGAATCAACCCAGAAGACAGAGACTGGTTGACGTACTCCTCCATGCTGAGACGTTCAGAGCGGGAGATGTTGTAGAGGCGCCGGGACGGAAGCGAAGAACCAGGAAGCAGGTCGATGGTGCAGTCGTAGGGACGATGTGGAGGCAAAGACAGAGCTCGGTCCTTAGAAAATTCCTCCGCCAGGTCGTGGTACGCCTCAGGAACACCAGAGAGGTCGGGAGGTGAAGGAGCTGGAGCTGGCTTAGCCGAAGGAGCAGGTTGCGCAGACTGCAGACACCGGGAGTGGCGGTAGGTGGACCAGCTGGTGACCAGTTGAAAGATGGATTGTGTAGAACCAGCCACCGAAGCCCCAGGACGATCGGAGCTGACGAAGAGGGGATGAGGAATAGTTGGATCTCCTCCCGATGATTGCCAGAAATGGTGATGGTAAGTGGAGCCGTCTGGTGTGTGACCTCAGCCAGAGGTCTGCCATCTAAGTCGCAAATGGTCTTGGGTTTGGGAAGTGCTATGCACAGGATCCCAGCCTGTGTGGCAACTTTAGAATCAATGAAACTCTCGTCGGCCCCTGAGTCGACCAGACAGGTGAGGGGAATGGTGTTTTGACCCCAACGCACCTGGCTAGTCAGGGTCACTCGAGTGGGAGCAGGACAGGATGTAGCTCTGCTCACCAGCACTCCTGCGTGTGCTGGTGAGCCTAGTTTTTTGGGCGAAGGGAGCAGTTAGCGATGATATGTCCATTTTGTCCACAATAGACACACGCTCCAGACTTGAGTCGCCGTTGCCTCTCAGATGGGGTGAGACGGGTCCGGCCCAGCTGCATGGGCTAAGTGTCCTGAATGTGTGTGTTGGTTGATGGTGGTGTAGTGTGAGAGTGGCTAGGTGCAGGTACAGGTAATAACCGTCGCCTCTCACGTCGTCTCTCACGAAGTCTACCATCCAGCTATTGAGATCGCGGTTTCAAGATCACTAACCTCGTCGTGGAAAGCTAGTTCATCTCGTAAATCATCGTTCAAACTGCGTAAAAAAATACCACGCAGGGCGGTGTTATTCCAACCGATCTCTGCGGCAAGAATACGGAAGTTGACGGAGAAATCAGCTACAGACAAGTTACCTTGTCTGAGGTTAAGTAAGCGATTAGCGATGTCATTACTCTGGGATGTACAGTGTCATGTCTCCCGATTAGCACGCCATGTGCTGCTAGCGTTCGTCCCACTGCCTCGCTGTCTGCCGGGTCCATTTTTGGTCAGATAGTAATGTTACGGTTTCTCGTAAGGAGAAACCAATGACTAAGGAATAGAGGACCCGGAATGCAGACAGAGCCACGAGAACAGTTTAAGGACTTGATTTAAAGCAAAGGGGGGTCTAAAAACAAGATAGAAACACTAAATCTAAGGGAAAATATACTCAAAACAAGTGAAATTATCTGTCCATGCAGCAAGATAATTTAATTTGACAAGATTTCTTAAATTAAGATGGTCTAGAGAGGTGTTTGGAAGGCTTAAAATAAGCCAAACATGCTGGTTTTAAGATGATATTACTTAAAAAGTAACTTTTTACAGCCTCAAAATAAGATGGATATACTAAATATAAGCATAAAATGCTGGTTTTAATATGGGATTGCTTAACAATGAACTTTTACAGCCTCAAAACAAGTGAAATATACTAAATATAAGGATAAAAATGCTGGTTTTAAGATGAGATTACACTAATAGTAACCTTTTACAGCCTAGAAATAAGTGAAATATTCTAAATATAAGCAATTACAAACAAAATCTTTCTTACTTTTAGAAAATTAAGCTTAAAATTAGTTAAGAAAAATATTACATTTAGAGAAAAATGGTTTAGTATTAGGGGAGAATGACAAAGCTCTGTCTTAATCTAAGCAGGTTTATCTTGAAACAAGGCTTACTACATCTTAAAACTAAACCTTAAAACCTAAAGCCTGTCCTTATTTTTAGAATATACATCTTATCACAACCAGAATGACTTATAAGAGCGTTCAACATTTATTTAACACTCAACATCATGAGCAGTGAGTCAGAGTTGCTATGCATTCTTACAATCAATCTTTACAACAGAGACATTTGAATATATTTTTTTCACATTCCACAAAAGAGAAAAACCTAATTCTCAGCTCTCTCAGTTATGTATCAGCATTTTTCAAAAAAATGTATCCTGAAATACAGGCTTCAATGAGGTAAAACTTAGACTCAAGATCTGCTGGGACCCCTGTGAGTAATTTAAGCAAATAAATAAGTGACACTAATAAACTTGTGAAATACACAAAACCATTGTAAGGCACAGCTAACAATAACAAGAACGACTGACATCACAAAGTACTGCTTGATATTCAGCTACTTCTCGGTGGAAGATTTCCAATCAGCCATTGCTTTCTTGTATGCACTAGTGTAGGGCTGAACGATATATCGCATTTGCGATAATATCGCGATATGATCAAGTGCAATTTTCTAACCGCAAAGGCTGCGATTATACGCTGTTCACGTGACATGCGCGTGTAAAACATGTGATATAATCGAACGAGATCGTCTAACCACAGACGCTGCACTCTGATCACTCTGCTCCCTGCACTCTCACATGCGCGCGTTGCGGAGGACAAGTCACGGCCCGTTTTTGAGAATGGAATAGGTGAGGGCGTGTCGGTAAGGTGACTATGGAGCTTCGGCCGCTGTCCGAACAGCTGTTCAGTGACTGTGCGTGTCCAAGCGTGTGTGTGTGCGCGTGTGTAGTGCGAAAGAGCTTGCGCTAATGTTAAGAACGGGGGTGGACACAACAATAAGCCGTCTACACGATTGAAGACGGCATCTCACCCAGTCAAGATCCTGCACTCTGGTGGACACAACAAGCGCAGGTTCAAAAACCTGAGTCGTCTGGAGACACACCTGTGAGACACACCTGTGCCAGCAGAGAGTTTCTCTCTTCTCCGCTTTTTTTTTAACCCTCATTTTTATTATCACTGTTTTGATGTTCAATAATGGACCGTTTTTGAGCCTAAAACGACGTAGTACACTGTATAATAGTTAGTTTCCACCCCCGCATTGCTGTGGTTGCTGCTGCTGTAAAAAAAAAAAAAAAAAAAGTCTGAAATTCCCATCCCTAGTCTCGCCATATGATCGCACTTCAAAACGGGTTGTGTGTATATTTTATTTATTTATTATTATTATTATTTTATTTAATGACTGTCTAGCAGTTCACAGATGTCAAAAAACTGAATGTGGTAAAGCCACATATTTTTATAAATATGTGTGTATGTATATACATATATATATATGCAATCTGCACTTTGTGTGACTGACTTTCATTTTAACACCAGGGTTCCTTCTCAGCACTTTATGTTCAGATGTTTGTAAGTTCCAAATATGCTATTGTGATTGAAGTAGTTAAATAAAAATCATCTATTCGTGCATCACCTCATGTCATCATAACAGAGGTCTGTCTTCCAGGAAAGAACAGTTTATTTTTAATGTAATATAGTATTGGCCATACTTATGATGTATTGCTTGTCTTTGTTTAATAATACAGAAGATTAAGACCTTTAAAAAATAATCGCATCGCAATCGCAATATTGGCACGAAAAATCGCAATTAGATTATTTTCCATAATCGTTCAGCCCTACACTAGTGGCATCTTGATCGTGGATTGTGTCGCCAATTACCTCTGTTTGAATAACAGAGAGGAGCGTTGCAACACATTTAGGGTATGTTAAATGCAAAGCGTAGTAGTATGCCATTAGCACCAACATCCCTTCTGAGAAATCTTCCTGTGGGAGGGCGGTCACAGGTACGTTACCAACAGCCACGATGGTGGTTGATCCATCAAAAAGTAAAACAGGGGAGGAGAGAGGACACTTCTCCAGGTACATGGTGGGGTCTTCCCCTGACTGGAACAGAAAAAAAAGAACAATGTGTAGAGAGTGAGAAGACATACAAATGTATTGAAAGTGTATGATAATTTTTAGATTAAATTATCAGGTTGCAACCAATGACTTGAGCACTCTTAAATTAAATTCACATTTAAAAACTCATATTTATCAGATTGTAAGAAATAAACATGAATTACTTTACAATACGGTAGGGGGGAAACTGATGTAGGAATTTAGGATGGATTAATACCGGATACAAGCTGATGCAAGGTGGTATATTTTAAATGTTTCATCAGTGAACTAATTAATTAATTAATTATATAATTAAAGGTTTTGCAAAACATTGTTTGGTATTCCTTTCTGTGAACACCATTTGAGGGACACTAGAGGCACTTCTGTTTCCGCCTTTTGTCATAAATTAGATCATATATATGATTGTGAACTTAGGTGTATTGTTACTGTAAATGTGAACAAGCACAATAATGTGAGAAAACATTTCAAAGAGGACAGTAAGGAATCGACACAAATATTTTCTTACCTTCAGGATATGAAGAAGTGCCTCACAGCTATTCCCAAGTTTCTTTGGTGGTGAAGTTGGTGAGGGGAAGAGGGATGGGAGTGCATTGAAGAGGGCAAGTGTGAAATCCACTAAAGAATATAAAGATGAACAGAATGGTCTGATGTGGTATAAATATCAATACATATACATACTGTATGGTATACCAACTTACCACTGCGGATATCCAAAGGGAAAGGGGGTTTCAGGACTTTCTTCCACACACTGTAGAACTGCACCTTGGCACAGAATTCTGCCCATCTTCCTTTTACTTCCTTGATGTATCTGCTGTTGGTGCCACCTACTATGCGCCGTAGCTCATCCATTGCCTAAAACAGCATTGTACACAGTTAACAATGCATTGAAATTCAAAACACAGATGGATACACAGTAATTCACAGTAATTCAAGTTCAGGTAGTAAAAAAAAAAGAAACGTACATTTTGAACATCTTTGAAGCATGGATATGCCTCAAAGATGTTTGCAGGTCGGTCTTCTTCCCTTGTAACATCTGCATCAATGAAAGCCCTTCTGGCCTCAAACTCAAGGTCCAAAATTTGAGCAACATCATTTTGATTGGGTTTTGCATTGGGCTTATTGTACATGTTGCTCAAGGTTCTGTAGTGCCTAGCCTGCATCTTCAGACTGTCCTGGCCCACTGAAATGACAAAAAACAGAGCCGAGACAATTCAATGTAAACACTTTAACAACAACACAGGGGAAATAAAGCGTGGTTAAAATACAATGCGCTATTTTTTGAGAAACTTTTATCCATTATCAGGGTAGACAGAGAGGTGTGCTGAGGTTGGCTTACCAACAACATCCTTTGCAGACGTGGTGAAGCAACCACAGTCGTGGGTGCGGAGCATGAGGCGGAATCAGATGGCAGCAGTGATGTTTCGGTGCGACTCTTTGGCTTCCTTGGCACAGAGGGGGATGGTAGTGGGGATACTTTTTTGGGAAATAATGAAAAAATTCTCAATACAATTATAAGCATGATGACAAGCAAAATCGGCATATATAAAAACAGTGCATGTCTAGCCATGAACTCTGGTTCAACAAATGTGGACAACTATAGTTTCATTACATGATTAAACATTTTTTAGACAAAAACAAATTTGTATGACAGCACCCTTTCGTTTTTTTGCCCACAATTTGCACACCTGCACTGGAGTTGTCCTCGCTGACATCATCATTGCTCTCAAGAAGTATGGTATTATCATTCGAGTAGCTTGTCTCTGTCCAATCTGTCTCCGTGTCCTGGTTGTCTGCGCTTAAGAGAGCTGTCTTGCCCGCTCCTCTTTGTGGTACGGAGCCCTGCCTCTTCCTTGGGGATCTCATATTCTGGAGTCGCTTGTACATTTTGGTGTAGATGGTCAGCTGTGGTGAAAAAATGTTAGATAAGTTGTTTGTCTTGTTGCTGACCTGGCTACAGTTTTGGTTTAGAAAAATAAAAAATATTACTTACATATGGCATATTTGTATCAGCATCACGTAGCATAGGGTAATAGTCGACAATCTTCTGTGACATGGCTCTCATTTCCAGTTTGGAGGGGTAACTTACTTGTTTCCCAATGGTACTAGCACGCAGGATTGCAACCATGCTGGTGATTGTGTTCCTTACAAGTCTGCAACATAGCTCCTTTGACATCTTGTAGTTCTATTCCTTTCCATTGCAGAGCAATGCAAAGTACTGACTACGCACCATGTCTAACTCTGAAACTGTGTACACCACATACTCTGGAGGGTCTGGCATTTTCATTGTTTTCTCAGCAGATATGGAGGTGGAGGCTTGAGGCTGGCATGGTGGCATGGAGCTAGTTGAGGGCATAATCCCACTTCCACTACAAGTGCTGGCATCTTGGTCTGTGGTATTTTCACACTATTAGGATTATGTAGGATGAAAACAAAATGCATTAGGACCATTAAAAATATGGTACAATGTAATTCTTATAATTACTTATTCCAATTTGTGTTTACATTTTGATTGATGAACTCCCAAAGTTTTTCTTCTGAGAAAATTTCCAGGACCAGGAAAAAGATCCTTCAGGTCATCCCGGCTAAGGCCTTTCAAAGCCTCCTCATCAACACTGGCAGCTGTAATATGACAAATAAATATCTTTAGATGAAGCAATGCCACGCTACAGTACCAAACAACATATTTATCTCTCCCTCTGAGCTCCTCCAACACATTTGCAAACTGTTTATCTAGTTGTCTGTGCTATGAACCCTCCTTTTTTGTGTAATTACTGTAAAGTCAGCGAAAATAATCATAAGCCTATCTCACAAAGATGCTTGTCCCAACTAAAATCAAGGGTAAAATGTTGGACTTTAAACATTAGGCTACCTTTATGCCATAATATAAATGTAAAAAATATTACCAACACTGAATTTAATTCATTTAAAATATTAATCAGCACATTTGGGCTGCAACTGTGGCTATTACTAAAAAAAAAAACAGATAATGAACAGCAAAATTACTGATTTGGTTTACTTTAGCTATCAGCTATCATTATTGTCTCTACAAACTATATGTCAAAAGCATCAATACATCAAATATAAACTTTATTCATGACTTACCCTCCAAGACCGATAGAGTGGATTCGTCAAAAATATCCATTCTGGATTCATCAGCTCCCCGAAGAATTAACAGGTGTACCTAGCAAAAACACATAGCCAAACAGAGCTTGTTAGTTAGCAAGCAAAAGTGCACATGAGCTAACACCAGCTAGTTTGCCGTTGGAAGACAATTGAAACGGTAACCGTCACAGCAACAATCTGCTCTAAAATATGATTTTGGCAAGTAATAAAAAATACAATTCCAATTAAGTTTACTGACCTTAAGCCGCTGTTCCTTCACGAATGTATTGCGCCTCTTTCCGTTAATCGAGCGGGAAATCGCTTGGACGTAACGTAAATCCTGACGTCATTGAGGTGGGACGGTTGGGCATGAACTGAGGATTCAAACATTAACTTGTTAATAAAAGATTTTTAAAACAAAACATTTACCATCTTAAAATGAATGAAATAACATAATTGGCTAAATTGTGTGTTAAAATAATAAATACAAATGATCGCATGAGTGCCCCGCCCGCTCCCCCTTCCACCTCAGGGTCATCAGCCAGCGACAACAATATCGCCGCGCAAACGGTGCATCAGCAAAGACGGTTTGGCGTCATGGCTGCGTGGAGGTGTATGATATGTTTCGTCTTTGTTGCTCTCAGTCTTAAAGTCATTCTAAGCCACATTAATGCAAGCCACAGTCGCAGCCCGGATTTTTGGGTGTACTGTGGTATTGATGGATGTGAACAGGACTTTAGAGTTTTCAACTCCTTCTTTCGCCACATTAAACGGACGCACCTTCAGTATTTTAGGACTGCATGCCCACCAAGTGGATGGAATACGACGCCTTCAACTCGCTCTTTGGGACTGGAAACATTTGGTGTGTCCGTTTTTGCCAGCTGTAGAACTTCTGCAGCGGACAGGACTGTGGCTGTCCCACCTGGTGCCTCTCTACCTGAACCGTCGCGGCAGCCTGACGCTGTCGGCCGCCTTGAATCCGTAAGTTTCCACATTCGTTTTGACCTCTCGGGGCCTATCACGCCAGTTAATTTGCTCTCTGTGTGATGCTGACTTGTCTAAAGTGTTTTATTTTATTTTGTTTCCCTCATATAATTGTGTATTCAAATCGTGGCTTCCTTGAATCTATACCGGGAGTGCTCGCGTTAATCATGCAGGATTTGAGTAGCCTATATGACACACTTTCTCTTTCATATACAGTAATCGTCTCCAGTGAATGCTAAATTACCTCCGTAAACATGACGTTATTCAAGTCAAAACGGGCAACAACACTCGCAATGCATGTCCAATTTAATAAATTAATTATGTGCATATTGCACGCAGCTGGAGCTGTGTGCAAAACGCATTGAACCAACTTCACACTTACCTTGGATATAGACGATATAGCTGCTCAGGTCCAAGGCCATTGAAACGAATGTGGGATTAAAATGAATGTTTTTCCCCTCTCGTGTGTCTGGTTCCTCATCAATTAGTTCGTCCTGCATTATGGCACGCTTTTTCTCCATAAGGGGAAATGGGGCATAATGTTTTCAACTACTGTAACGTTATACAGAGTGCAATAACTGTGTGGAAACATTTTCTTATAGACTGTGTTATTTATGTGCTTTAGTTATTCATTTAGTTGTTAGTTGTAAACAAAATAGTACCCAGTAAAGTTAAGGTTACCTCTGTAATTAGAGATGGGTACTTTGCTGAATAATAACACTGCTGTCTGAGTCAATTTTACACACCTTATTGTTTGTTGTAGTCTGATTTATAATATTGAAAAAACACTTTTCACTGTAAGAAAAAACAAAAAAAACAAACATTTCAAATCAACCCTGATTGTGTCTATCTACTCTTACTCATCACTTTCTGAAGGAGGAGGTTGTTGCTGTGACATCCAGAGCCAGACCTGATATTGGCAGATCTGCAGCGGCATTTGCCATCAGTGTCCGGGAACAGTGCCACTTGTCACAGGTAAATTTGTCTTGATGGACAAATGCTTTAATGGTACTCTTGATATCATATTTGTGAATAGTTCCTTGATATAATTACCGTAATAATTAAATTCTATATTTTAATGTTAACTATGGGCCTGTTAATGATAATTATATGAGGAGAAAAAAAAAAAATATATATATATATATATATATATTTTTTTTTTAATATATATTTTCACAGAGAACTGTGAACAGTGTCATCTCAGGGGTGCAACAGTACCAAGCTGCTCTTCTTGACACGCTAAGGGAGAGAATCAGAAGGGTGTTTGAAGAGAATCCAGAGACAACTGCTCAGCTCCAAAATGAGGCTTTGGCTACATTCGATACATTCATGGATCCTTTCTAAACAACAGCATATGGACAAAATAAAACCATCCAGGAACTATTCAATCCAGTCAACCCAGAGGAAGTTGTAGTGTCCCAGAAGATTTGTTGCGTAAAATGTGGTCCTTCAAGGGTCATGGCCTTAAGAAACAAAAGTTTTTACTATGTACCACTCATTCAAAGTCTTAAGCAGTTACTGACCAATGCTAGAATCTTCACCATGTTGACCACTACCACAAAGAAGTAGAGAGGGATTCTTGTATGATTTTACTGATGGAGTTGGCTGCTATAAGACTCCTTGCTATTGCCAAGGCAAATTATATTTCTAAATGTGGTGTTGATGTTATACTAAAAAGAAATCCTAAAAGATCTGACACTTCTTTACAACGGTGTTAGGATTGAAACCCCAAATGGTGAAATTGAGTTGTTTGGTGCTGTGATAGCCGTATGTGGAGACACACTTGCCCAACATGACCTTGCTGGGTTTAAACAAGGTGTTGGTTTTGCTTATAGCAAATGTAGACATTGTGAATGCTCCTTTGATGAGATGTAAAGTATTTTTGAGGAGAATAAGTTTTCTGAAAGAACTTTGGAAAAGCACATCAGGCAATGTCTTGAAATAGAGAAAGCAAGCACAGAAACATTGAAAGCATCCCTCAAAACCACTTATGGGATTAACAGAAGAAGCAGGCTAGTTGATTTTCCAGCATTTGACCTGATCAAACAAACTCCACAGGATATAATGCATGTAATTTTCGAAGGTGTTGCACCAATGGAAATAAAGCTTGTGTTAAAAAACCTGATTCTGTCAGGACAGATAGAATTAGATGAGATCCTTACTCACCTCTAGATATTCGAGATAAGCCATGTCCTATTAGTGTCAGCACTTTAGCTGCTAATGACAATAAAATAAAACAGTCATGTGGACAAATGTTAATACTTTTAAAAATATTACCTTTCATTTTTAATGATATGGACAATGAGTATGTCAAATTTATTCTCAAATTAATTCAGATTGTTCAAATTATCCTTGCTCCTGTTATTTCATTAGAAACTGTATTACGGCTCAGGTACATGATTGAACAACATCTGCATCAGTTCAAATAACTTTTTTCTGAATCAAATGTAATTCCCAAGCAGCATTACATGCTACATCTACCTAGCCAAATTATATCTTTTGGTCCTTTAGTAAGGAGTATGTGTATGCGATTTGAAGCTAAGCATAGCTATTTGTCCAGAGTTGCTGGCAATGAGGTGGCAGTTCCCAATGTTGCCCAGGCTACAGAATTTGTAAAACAACTAATTGACTGTATTTCCTATTTTCCATTCAGTAAAAACCCACAGACATTAATCTGGAGGAACAATAAGTATGTATGGGTGTATAATGTATTGGGTGACCCAGTTTGCCTGTTTTCTGTTTCCTTTGCCAGTTTTGTGAACATCATCTGCTTGATACTAGAGAAATAAACTATGTTTTTCAGATGCTTTTTGTGTGACTCTTGAATCAAGCAAGTTGAGTTTGTTACTGAATCTTAAACAAGATTTATTTGATGATACTTTGGGAGAGAGATGTAATTTATCTTATTTTAACAATTATTTACCTCATATTAAGATGTCCTACCTATTTGAGACAAAAAAGATAAGATTTGCTTGATATAAGACTATAGTGTAAAGTTGAACACTTAAAGGGGAAATAAGTAGTTTATAGTGCCATCTAGAGGAGAGGCTGAAATTTACAACAAAGACCTGCTGCTCTGCTCACCCCCTCCCTTCCCTGAGCGCTACGGTATCTGCAGCTGGTCAAATGTCGTCCTCGTTGTCTTTCTCCGTGTCATCAGATGAGGTTCGTGAGGCGAGGGAGAGGGCGAGCTACCGCGGCCGTAGAAGACGAAGCGGAGAGAGAGGAGGCGGGACTTCCGATACAAGTAAAGAGACGCTTGTTTTGTTCTCTCGCGTTTGTCCTTACAGGCTCCGGTAGAAACATGGCGTCTTGCTGCTAACAGTGGCTATGCAACCGCGGTCTGCGGTCATGTTATTTTACATGACTTTTTGAAACACTACGAAAATGAAACAAAAACTATTATACAGCGACTAGACAATGCAGGAGCACATAATATGTATAAAAAAGTGGATTTTGGGGTATATAAACCCATAAATACTACACATTGTACCTTTAAAATAAGAAATTAACTCTTAAAACAAGACAAATTATCTAACACTTCTAAATATAAGATTTTTTTTCTTGGTAAGAACCAAATAATTTGCAGTGTAGGTAAGTATTTACAACACTAGGTAAGTATGTGTATGTGTGTATGTGCGTCAGTCTGCAGCAGGATGGTGAAGGAAACGCCGTTCCTCTGTGGCAGTTTTAAAGTTCGTCGTGGCTTTCCCAAGGAACGGACTCACTCTGGTTGTAGATGTACAACGGTGTCGTTTGAGGAGTCGGGATGAAGTCCACAGGATGAAGGAGGAAACGGCGGCGTCTCACGGCTGTGGAGACGATCAGCGAGAAATCGCTGGAAGCTGTAGGATCAGCGGAGAACCACAGGAGAAGTATGACCTACTTGAGGGAGGCAGGCAGAAGGCGGAAGTCGGAGACGAACCCAGGAGAGTGGCGATCGTGGAGCTTCCGTGTCTTTGCCGCCGGCAGGAGACGTGGCGACCTGGAGAGGAAACGTGGTGAGTTCTCTGGAGTCCAAGAGTTTCACGAGGTAAGTAGATTACGAGCATTTACCATGGGTAGCGAAACTACTATATGACGCTGTAGTCACCGCTGGTTCCCGCTTATGTACTGCTCCTGATTGGTCATCAGAAGCAAATGGGTGGAGATGCGCAGGTGCGGTGATCAACAGCGTCATCGTGAGAAGTAGGTCAACCACGCCCCCTGCAGAGATAGAGCAAAGACACGGAGCAGCAGGGAAAAACACAGGAACTTGCAGAATGAATGGAATGAATGAGTGTGGATTATGACATTTTCCTTTCAGTCTTCTTAGCATTTCGACTTGGTACCTTCTCAGACAAATGTTTACGACCTCACTTCTTGATATCTTGGCTTTCTGTCGCTCAAAAAGTTTCGATTTGCGCGCAACAGGACAATTTCCCTTCCCTCTGCAAAATCCAAGGACAGCCAGTCGGTCCCCATAAGATGGTAGATACTCCATCAACTGGTCATCTGTCATGAAAAGTAGGGCATTGGGATCTATCTACAAAAAGAAAAAGAAAACACACAAAACAAATCAGCAACAGACATCACAGCATTTTGCTTTTCTTTAGCAATGTTTGTGTCCGATGACTATCAATCGATTTCATTGTGCATTCATATCAATCAAATTGCAGTGAGGTTGTTTTGGTTGTCATCTGTTCAAAACAAGGCAATAGTAGGCTATTTAAAGTAACATTAACCAAAACTCAGAATAAAATTGAGCCTATCTTTGTCCTTTAACTAATTAGTTACCTTATCCTTTTCCAGTTGCTGTATGTTTTCCTCTGGTACATTCCGTGACCTCAAGAACTCACACAGCTCCTCAATCCTGTGACAGGCCAACACAAATGTCTAATGAAAGGACAAGAGGCCAACTATATTGTCATACATTTAGTATAAGGACCCATTAACCTCTGCACATTCTATAATCCAGCAGGTCAAGGACCCCCTCGGTTTACAGAGACAGAGTAAAGGGATTAAATTATGATGACTTCAGTGTCGATGTTAAGCCACAAGGTGGCGCCCGCGTCGACCAAGGTATTTGTTATGTTTTGTCTTAAAACCTATAACCCTGTATGATTTGAAATACAAATATGCTGATAAATGGATCTATAGTATGTAAAGTAGCTCATGACAGGTCATTATGGGAGTGACACTACTGTGCATGCTCTATGGGCCCCATTACCCGGAAATAAATGCGGAGGTCAAAAACCTTTTTAGCATAATAATAATGATAATAATAATATGCGCTATACATCCATGGTCTCTATACACTAGGTATACACCGCAAACATATTATAGCGTCCAGAACATATCTTGACATTTAAAATAGTGCTAATGACACATGAGTTATTCATACACTTTCAGTAAGCTCCCCTTAATGTTAATTAGGACAACAGGGAATGTTGGGACAATATCATGTCTTATAAAAGAATGTTCTTATGTCTATCTGCGTAAAGCCAAGCCAATCAGTTGCCTACCGTTCGCTCGAGGCTCGAATCTAAAACATGCTAGCGGTGTCCTATGCGACGGTTAGCAAATAAATGCAGCCTTTACATACAAGTCAGCTTCACGCACATTTCCAATAAACGATTAAATGCACTCTGGTGAAACGGTGCTCTACAAATACATTTACCTTGTTGTATTAGGAGAATGACCAGGAGACTGTCAAGCCCACATGAGTCGCAGGTAAACTCGCAGGTAATCCGGCAACAGTTTTGAGCTGGAAGGAAGTGACCCGATGTCACCAACCAATAAAGTCAAAATTTCCACTTTATTGGTTGATATATAAAGTCGAAATTATGACTTTATTTCTTGGTGAATAAAGTAAAATGTTCTTCTCTTTTTATCTTGTAATTTCGACTTTTTAGCTCATAATTTCGACTTTTTATCTCATAATTACGACTTTTTATCTCATAATAATGACTTTTTATCTCATAATTATGAGATACTATCTTATAGTTTCGACTTTTTATCTCATAATTATAACTTTTTATCTCATAACTTCGACATTTTATCTCATAATTATGACATTTTAGCTCATAATTATGACATTTCCCCAAGTGGTGGAAACGGGCTTCCATAGTCCACCTCTGTGGACCCTCTGTGCGCACAGTGGCCAGCACAGAGCAGCGTTACCTCGGCCTGTCCTGAGGACCAATCGCAGTCCTTGTCGTCTCCATTGTCCCTTGACGGAGTGACGGACACTTAAGAAATATTTTAAGAAATATATTTTTGATGCAGAGACTCTCCGACAGCCTCTCTGGCGACGTACACTGTAAACCCGAACATCAAAGTAATTCAATAGATTAAGGCTGAATCCCAATTCCACCCCTTAGCCCTCACCCTTCCCCCTACCCCTTTGTCGGAGTTCCCCTTGGCCCTCAATACAGAGTTGAGGGAGCAAGGGGTACGAACGTTCCCCTAAGAAATGAGACACACCTCCATTACGTCATCACGTCGTCCGGACTTACATCAACAAGCCGATGCGATGCTTGTTGATGTAACAATCCAAAAATGCCGTCCTCACAAGTAATGTCTGTTGCCTGGGCTATTTTTCTGTTTTTACGACTGTCAGCTGCTAACCAATGACATCGGCGGCGACGCTGTGAGGAGTGTTCACACACACAGTTACAGCGACTGCAGACCCACTGCATTACCATAGCCAGACACACACACACACACGGTGCCGAGGGAGAAAGTTGCTCGCAGTAGAGCGGGGACAGAATCTCCTGTTCTGTCCTGAAGACATAACTGTGCACTCCGGCACAATTTGTTAATGTTAAAAAAATAGCGATAGCAGCTAGCTAACCACTTACAAAAGGAACGCCGGGATAGCATCGGCTACGACTAGCTAGTAATTCAAAACAAACTTGACTAGTGATTCAGAAACACCGTTGACAATTGAAGAAGACCGCAATACAATCATTACACATGACTGTCGTGATTAAAATACTGCAAATACATTTGTGCGAGTCTTTAACGGCCAGCTTTCAAACTTCGCTGACAGGTGACGCAGCGGAAGCTGGGAAATTCCTCAAAGCCCTCCGTTTCAAGTGTGGTCCTGAGGAAGCTTCGTTTCAAGGGCTACGTAGCCCTTCGGCTTGGCCCTACCCCTTAACCCTAATGAGAAATGAGACAGCCCTACCCCTCACACGAACGCGCAAAAAAAAGGGGTAGGGGGAAGGGGGAGGGCTAAGGGGTGGAATTGGGATTCAGCCCAAGTATTGTATACTCAATAGTTCTGATAACTTAATTATGTCAAGTTGGTGTAACATTTTTTTTGAATAATTGCAACTAATACTTTTTGATTTAATTTAACTATTTTGTGTATAAGTGAGCACAACCTAAGAAAATAGATAAGGACAACTTAATAGATTTTAGTAAATACATGCTAAGAATGATCAAGTCCTGTTACTACTATTGTTTCAAATAGGGATAATTTTAAAAAGATAAACATTTATATAGCACATGCTAAAATATAGTAAAATCTTAAAGCCCTTCACCAAATAAGTAAAACCAATCATAACAAACAAATTGCAATCATAGCCTATTAAAAGAGTGATCATTTGATTGGGGAAAATGGTCTAAAATGCATTAGACATTGATGGAAGACAAAAATTATTTTTATTTTTTGTATTTGCATTGTCATACATATATATATATATATATATATATATATATATATATATATACATATATATATATATATTATTTTTGTTGAGCAGCTGCAGGGATCCTTTTTTAAACCAGAGTTCATCTCCGATTCATACTCTGAAGCAGCAGGTGGCGCTAATGCGCCTACCAGCCTGTACCAGGTGGTCTTTAACCGTCTTTGCCGCTCTTTGGGAAAAAAAACGGTGGGTCGCAACCATGGATGTATAATATGAACTGGATAGAGCTCCACCCCCTCTGCCTTGAAGACAATTTTAGTACTGCAACAAAAAATCCCATGGAGCCCAAAAAGCAATTTTCCCATTGACCACAATAGTAAAAGAGACGTCTGTAAAAGTGTCCACAGGACACCTCGAGACATGGACACGGGCTTTTATAAATCTTTATATTATATATTTTTTATTCATGGAGTTTCATGTTTGAAAAACATTCCTAAAGGCCATAAAAAGCCCAGACAAATCTTATTTCTCAGAGTGACGTCACAGCTTTGCACGAGCACAGCCAAGCGCGTTCATGTGGCGTCTCGGGAACGGCGCTGCTCTCAGTGAACCGTACGACATGAAAACTTAATGAGAAATGTGAATAAATAAAGACAATGAGGGGGTTTCGTTTACATTTTTATAATATTATGACAAAGCAGGTTTTAGTTGTTTATTTGGCGCTCATTAACATTTATTTTCCAACGTAGTATCGATGCTGTGTGGATTCATTGAGGAGTGGAGACTGACATGCTGCACTTTATCACTGTGTTCAGTCCCGGACATTGTGACACTGATGACGGTGTGGATTGTGGAGCTCTGACCGTGTGATGCACTGAGACCTGCGGTCACTTCACCACTGATTCCCAGGGAGGATGTTTGTCTTATCGTCACTATCGGTTCATGAAGTTACTGTTTAATGTGATGAACACGGGAATTATAGTTGAATATAAACGTGTTGAGTGAAAGAATCGGGAGTTATAAAACTACTTTAACACGTTGTTATTGTTCGTAATAATAATTATACAATTATATAAGGGAAATCAGACAAAAACAGCATTATTCCTGTAACACATATAAGCTAAAGCCGAACTTAACGTGACGTGATTCATGAAATCCGCTAGGTCGCAACCATGGATGTATCATGGATGTATAATATGAACTGGATAGAGCTCCGCCCCATCTGCCTTGAAGACAATTTTTACATGGTGGCCAATGTGGGTAGTGCAACAAAGAATCCCATGGGGCCCAAAAAGCAATTTTCCCATTGACCGCAATAGTAAAAGTGTCCACAGGACACACCTTGAGACACGGATATGGGCTTTTATAAATCTTTAAATTCTATATTTTTAATTCATGGAGTTTCATATTTGAAAAACATTCCTAAAGGCCATAAAAAGCCCAGACAAATCTTATTTCTCAGAGTGACGTCACAGCGGTTTCCTAGCGCAGCCAAGCACGTCTCTGGAAAGTAGTGATGGGATCGGCAGTTCATTTGAGTGTACTGAATCACTAGAATCCGTTCATTAAAATTATTCGTTCAAAAGATTTGTTCACCGAATCGGTGAACAAATCTAATAATACTTAAACAAAAAGTATAAGTATTATCATTATTTTTTTTTTGTATTTGTATTATTATAGAGGCACATAAAGGAATACTAATATGCACATATAGATTTGTTATTATTATTTTTAAATATTGCAGCTGTTGGTGAGTCTCTCTTCTGTGTCTCCTCTCCTCTCATTACTTTATGTGTACCTAAGTCTGTTAATGGGGCGAGTGTGTGTGTGTGTGTGTGTGTGCGTGCTTGTTTTCAAGTAGCGTAGCTTGACTCAACATTAGCCGTTAGCTTGGAGAAATTGCCAAATCGCCAAATTGTCACACGTTTCTGTAGAAGTCTTCTATAATAGACACACAGCAGTGCCGCTGCAACTGTTTCGCCATGGACGTGAATCTGTGACAGTTCCGTGTTCGCAAATCATGAAGAGTCAGTGACAGCACTAGCTGCGAATGTGATTCACGTCCTCCTCCGTATCCGTTACAGTTCTCTCTGTCTTAGTACGTTCGTAAATCATGAGTGAGTCAGTGACTGACAGCACAAACGAGTCACAGCAGCACGGCAGACACAGTCCTTCTTACTAGTCACTCCCTCCCCGCTCGGCCACGTTGGCACGTTGGCACGTTGAGTGACAGCGAAAGACTTCACGAGTGATTCACAGAACTCAGCAGTTCCACTCCCGGCCGCCACGCTCACTGCTGAGCTCAACTGAACTAAGAAAGGAACAAATCAGTTCATAAAGCAGCCTTTTAGCCAGCAGGGTGTCCGCACAATGCAGGAGAGAAAAGAGCACAGTCAATGCAATGCCTTGACTTTAGTGATGTCAGTACACACAGTCCCAGCCATAACAACAAAATTACATAAAAAATAAATAAATAAATATGTTACAAAATTGACACAATAATTAATTTCGTTTTTTCAGGTTTTTTCCATTTTTAGTTGCTTGCCCTTACTTCATGAGTCACTAGTGTGCTAGTTTTTTTTTTTACTTTATTCTCTTCCTGCTGTTACTGTATTTCAATGTAGTTGTACCGAGTTCCAAGGGATTACAAATCAGAACCTGCTCAACACAATCTATGCTGAGCTCGACCGCCATCTTCCTCGACTGATGACCATATTCAGACAGAAGGCATTGAAAACTAGGAAGACGGCAGATCCACGATGAACAGGTAAATGGATTACTATCTACTACTAGCTTTGTGAATTTTGCAAAGTGGTAAACTGTCTGGGTGTTTTTAAGTAAACAAAAACAACATCATTGAATAACATATACTTAAAACAATGGCAACAAAAACTAATTAACATGAGTTTGGATAACATAAATTGTGTGGTTGCATACTTGTTTTTTTAAGTTCTGTGAACTTATTCCAGTAGAAAACTATAAAATGTAATATAACTATAAATAATTGAGTTGTTTTAACAGAAAAACTGTCATATTAACTGCAAATATTTGTGTTGAGCTAAATGAGAACTTAAATAACACCGTTATCAATAGGTACAAGAGCAAATTATCCAAACCTTTAAGTTCTGGAAAATTCTGACTTTTAAGTTAAACAACTTAACAATAAAACAATTGAGGCAATCGATTGCCTCAATTTTTTTTTGTTCTGAGAACTTATTCGGGTTTACTGTGTAGAGGGGTCTCCTACTTAGAGCACTTTACGCAGAAGTATACATTGGGCTTATATTCTACCAGCATAGGCCTGTCGCGATATTCAATAAATCAATTAATCGCAGGATAATTAAAATTAGCTCGATCATTTTTCTGGCCGCGATAAATGCCATTTGCATACTTTTTTGTTTTCCCCGTCTCTCTCTCTCTCTCTCTCTCTCTCTCTCTCTCTCTCTCTCTCTCTCTCTCTCGCTCTCTCTCTCTCTCTCTCTCTCTCTCTCTCTCTCTCTCTCTCTCTCTCTCCCTCTCTCTCTCTCTCTCTCTCCCTCTCTGCTGGCTTTACACGGCAACGCTCCCGGGTGAAACCGACAAAATATTTTATCAGCCTTTCGTTTAGACGGCGACAGCGTTTTTGGGGCTTAAAAACACAAAAAAATTAACCCTCCCTCCAGAGTGGAAATCTTAAAAACGCTCCGCTGTCGCGTTCCCGTCTAAAGGGTTGAAAACGCAAAAGTGTTTTCTGAGCTGCTCACGCTGGTACGACGCTGAAGTTGGCACCGCATTCGACGCTGAAGTTGGCAACACATTCGAACCGGGGGCGAATGTGGTACCAACTTCAGCCACGTCACGCTGGCTATCCCTATGTACGCTGACGTCAGATCCATGTGCAGCCAAACAACAACAAACATGTCGGATTCGATCTATCAGTCGGACATTCAAGTTGCCTTAGCTGCTCTGATACCTATCCAGGAGTCATTTCAGCAATTACGCCGAGTTAATGTTGTGGTTTTTCGACTGTGGGCTATTCAGCGCTACTAGAGAGAAGTAGAAGGAAGTTTCAGCGCATGCGCACGCTCCTGGTGTTGTTGTATGGCAGTTTCTAGCACCAGCTCAGAGAGAATGTTTAGCACAGCTGGCAACATTGCTACTCCTGAGAGATCCTGTCTTAAGCCACACAAAGTCAACATGTTGGTATTTCTTGCTCGGAATCTGCCATAAAATCTCTCTCTGAGAAATTATTTCTAAAAGGATTTTTGCATATGGCCTATTGAGGCATCTGTTTCATAACTTTGTTTACAAAGGTCCTGGCAGTTTTATTCCAGTTCATATTCCAGTTCATTTTTTGTTAACAGAGACTGAGAGTCCATTTTATTTATTGCTTTTGGTTGTTTGTTAATTTATTGTGTTCTAGTGTTAAATATTCTTTAAAAATAAAAGTTTATTTCTCTTTGAAAAGGTGTACCTGCATTATTATACCATTATCATTGTATTCGATTAAAATTATCTCAGAACAACAATATTATCGTTTATCGCAATCATTTCTGAGACAATTTATCGTCCAGCAAAATTTGTTATCGTGACAGGCCTACACCAGCATGTTAAAAAATGTAAATGGGAAGAGAACTATCAGTAACATATCAAGATATTACCTCTATAGGCCTTTCTGGATCCCCCTCTGTAAAGGCAGCAGATACAGTTCCCTAGTACTCTTCACCCTAGGGCCTAGATGACTAATACGTTTCAGTATAATTTAAATTACCATTAGACAAAATCTTTGGAGTACTGCCTACTTACAGTTACAAGGTCTGTTGTGGAGTGAGGGGGCTCCACCAGGCAGATAGAACCATCAGAATCTGTTAGGACAAAAGTAAAAAAAAAGTAATGAAAGGGAAATAAATAATAGGCTTAACAAAAAAATAAAAATATATAGGTCCAGGCGTATTACATTTTATAAAAGCATGTGTGTCTTGGGGGGTGAGCTCAGAGAATGAGCTCCCTCCAGGGATTCCCTCAGCCACTGGCCTTCCTAAATTCTGGCTTAGGACCAGCTCCTCTGCCTCCGTTAGAGGTGGTGAGCGACAAAACGATATAGATGAGAAGTCATTTATGTGTGTGAAAACAGCTGTTGGGGATAAAACAACTGTACAGTCAAACAGCCACTTAATATTTACTTTACAATGTAAAACATGATCAAAATGAGGTACCCCCATGAGATTATGCCAAGGTCACCTGTTTGACCAATATTTTTATGTTTCATATTAAGCTGCTGCCAAGTGAGCTTCTCCCACCTAAATGAAATAAATGAATAGGCTACCACTCAAACCGTTTCCCCCTGTAATATTATTGTGATTGCAAAGTTTTAAACATTGACAGTGGTTTTACACTTTCTTCGAACAACACGTTCAAACTCACTGTATGAGCACATTAATATTTTCAACTCCAGTGGGGAGAAAAACATAGCCCTCCTCTTTCCCGTTGCCATGGTGACTCGTTGAATCGGGCTCCAGTGATGCTGTCTTTTTATACTTGTGGTGCACAAGCTTAACTCCAGGTGAAACTACTGGTAAAGCAAGCACAAAAAATGCAAAAATGTGTTATCGTGATCGGCCTACACCAGCATGTTAAAAAATGTAAATGGGAAGAGAACTATCAGTAACATATCAAGATATTACCTCTATAGGCCTTTCTGGATCCCCCTCTGTAAAGGCAGCAGATACAGTTCCCTAGTACTCTTCACCCTAGGGCCTAGATGACTAATACGTTTCAGTATAATTTAAATTACCATTAGACAAAATCTTTGGAGTATTGCCTACTTACAGTTACAAGGTCTGTTGTGGAGTGAGGGGGCTCCACCAGGCAGATAGAACCATCAGAATCTGTTAGGACAAAAGTAAAAAAAAAGTAATGAAAGGGAAATAAATAATAGGCTTAACAAAAAAATAAAAATATATAGGTCCAGGCGTATTACATTTTATAAAAGCATGTGTGTCTTGGGGGGTGAGCTCAGAGAATGAGCTCCCTCCAGGGATTCCCTCAGCCACTGGCCTTCCTAAATTCTGGCTTAGGACCAGCTCCTCTGCCTCCGTTAGAGGTGGTGAGCGACAAAACGATATAGATGAGAAGTCATTTATGTGTGTGAAAACCGCTGTTGGGGATAAAACAACTGTACAGTCAAACAGCCACTTAATATTTACTTTACAATGTAAAACATGATCAAAATGAGGTACCCCCATGAGATTATGCCAAGGTCACCTGTTTGACCAATATTTTTATGTTTCATATTAAGCTGCTGCCAAGTGAGCTTCTCCCACCTAAATGAAATAAATGAATAGGCTACCACTCAAGCCGTTTCCCCCTGTAATATTATTGTGATTGCAAAGTTTTAAACATTGACAGTGGTTTTACACTTTCTTCGAACAACACGTTCAAACTCACTGTATGAGCACATTAATATTTTCAACTCCAGTGGGGTGAAAAACATAGCCCTCCTCTTTCCCGTTGCCATGGTGACTCGTTGAATCGGGCTCCAGTGATGCTGTCTTTTTATACTTAACTCTTTAAGCTTAACTCCAGGTGAAACTACTGGTAAAGCAAGCACAAAAAATGCAAAAATGAAAAAATGAAACTGGACAACATCTTTACGCTATCCAAAAAACCACTGGTGTGGAGCCAGAAGGGAAAGACAGTCATTACCAGTTTAAAGGGCACACATGGGCTTAACTACACACTTCTTTGGAAAGGATGAATGGGTGTAGGATTTATGCTTAGAAGAGGAGGAAATTCGATTTTTAGTGGCAGAAAAAGCCCCTATTTAATTCACTATTCGAAACATCACGGGCTGAATGGAGGGCAATGATAATCCATTTAAATATACCTACGACATACTATGGAGGACCATAACTGACATATCAATAAATAAATAAATACATAAATAAATAAATGCATAAATAAATAAATAAATACAGGAATAAATAAATAAATGCACCAATAAATGCATAAATAAATACACAAATAAATGCATAAATAAATACACAAATAAATAAATAAATATAGAAATGCATAAATAAATAAATAAATGCTTTATATTTATTTCTACATTTCTGTTCACCTACATTTATGTACTTATTTATTTCTGTTCACCTACATTTATTTATTTCTACATTTCTGTTCACCTACATTTATTTATTTCTGTGTCGTCTGTTAATGAGGTAGGAGGTCCTAACCTCAGTCAGACAGCATGATTGGTTACAGGAGTGTGCTCGATTTGGGTCTACTTCTTCTGCCTGTGGCGCTGATTCCTGCTACACCGGGGATAGGGGTTGCTATAGCCCCGTCAAAAATCTGTGTAGCCCCAGTTAAGCCCCTCAAGCATTTTATTTTATATTTTATAAAATATAGAATATATAAATGTATATGTGTGTGTGTGTGAGGGGACAAGATCAGGGTAGGGGGGTTAAAGAAGCGAGGTTAAATAAGCTGTGCACGAAAAGGTGATCCTGCTGTCCAGGCTCCCTGCGCTCTCACATGATGGTGCACGCATTGCGGAGGACGAGACACGGCCCGTTTTTGTGAATGAAATAGGTGAGGGCGGGTCAGTAAGGTAACTATGGAGCTTTGGCCGCTGTCTGTGGTGCTCAAAGGCTGGTTTGTAGGATGAGTGTGTGACCAGTCACCTGTAACGTAAGCCTACATTGTGACAACAGCTGTTCTCTCCAGTGGCTGTGCGTGTCCAAGCGTGTGTGTGTGTGCGTGCAGTGCGAACGAGCTTGCGCTAATTGTAAATTATTATTATTTTGATGCTGGCGTACACAGTCTGACCTTAGTCTTCTGTCAGAAAAACTGCAGCTACTCCAGAGGTTTCGTTTAATCTTCTTTATTGCCCACAAATAGGAACAGTGTACAGGATGTGTTGTTATGTGGTTTCCTGAAGTATATAAATAAAGGAACAATAATGTATTAGTACATTATAAAGTAATATAACTGAACTAAGCACACAAATGGTACTATACATGAAATACAGTAAGAAAGATGAATAGAAATGATATTCTCTATTGGCCACACGGGGGCGCATCAGACCGCATCATGACAATATATCACAAGCAATTTTAACAGATATAAATATTGTCTGATGTAGAGCCCATCCGGTCCGGGTACTAAAGTATAATCCGTTTTTTTCACAATACCAACAAACGAGAGCACGGAAATTTCCTTGTTTCGTATTGAACCAAAATACGAAAAAACGGAAACAGCGCCCCTATTTCCTTGTTTCGTATTCAACCCAAATATGAACAAACGGAAACAATGCTCCTTTTTCCTTTTTTCGTATTCAACCAAAATACGGAAAAACGAAAGACACAAAACAAAATAACGGCCCAAATTTGTTTTTTGCAAATTCCTTTTTTTGTTTTTCGTTTCTTAATTCTCGAGACGGCGGCTGACAGACCAGAAGCGGAAGTGAAGTGTAAAAACTTCAAAATAAAAGCGTGCTGATTTATTTTCATACAGATTATATACCATTCTCTTTATACACTGTAATGTAGTACATGTATTTTTGTGAAAAGTGAAACTATAACAGCTGGTTGTTTGGGAGAAGGACATGTAGGCTGTAATTATTATTTTAGCTGAGTGTGTGAATGGATATTGTAGAAAACGTTTACCCTGCCGAAATAAGCTAGCATCTAATATCACCAGCAGAGGTCGCCATCACCCGCAGTCAAGACAGACATGGCCAATAATAGTGTTAATAATTATTTGAAAATCAAAACTTGTGATTAAGTTATGATGACTTCAGTGTCGATGTTTAGCCACAAGGTGGCGCCCGCATCCACCCAGGGATTTATTATGTTTTGTCTTATAGCCTATAACCCTGTATGATTTGGAATACAAATATGCTGAGATGGAGCGAAAGTATGTAAACTGGCTCATGACAGATCATCTGGAATACAAAGCAAACGTACCTGTCTCAAATGGATCAACATCTATGGAAGTCTTGTATTGTTGTCCCAGGGCAAAATACAGTAATGTAATAATATATATATATTTAAATGCATAGTAATTATTGAATGTTTTTATTATTTAATTAAGGGTTTTCTTATTCACGCTCAAGTTCAGTTTTGTTCCCTCTGTTATAAACTCTTCCAATTGGTAATATTGTGTTGTGATCAGTTCAGTAATTAAGTAAGTGAAAATTTTCATTTGACAAATGCGCTTTTAGATAGAAGTCAAGTGAAAAAGGTCCCGTGCTCCTCACTGTTGGGTCCATGTCTGGATCGCTGGAGATTACAGTAAAATACACCTGACATACAGTTAAGGGTGAACATAACATGTTTTCATGACAGGACAATAACAGGGATTGAGGAGAATAGTGTAAGACACTATTTGTGATTAATTCACTGAAAATATTAATTTGATTTTTTTATAATTGTTTGTTTTTTTACTTGTAGTTTTTGTTAGTTATAGTTCAAAACAGTGCTATATACAGTAGTTCAGTTGAGATTATGGATTAGATTAATGACAATTTGTTTGTAGTCTTTTGTTGACTGAGTACTTATTTGTTTCCTGGGTTGTGCGTTGGGGTTCAAGTGCTAGTTCTATTAGTTAATCACATAATACACAGATATGAATAGCCTAAAATTGCTTTGTTTTCACACATTCAAACCATTGAAATGATACTCCCCTTTGTCAGTACACCTGCAACCTTTAAGCTGTTTTCAAATGAGCAAAATGTACAGTCACATTACAGGCTCTGACATGTTCACTCTTAACTGTATGTGTTGCGGCTTCCAAACACAAACCTTTTAGCCGCTGAGAGTTTATGAGGTTTGGGTACTCAGGTACGTAGATTTGTGACGCGCTATAGTAGATTATGATAAAGATACGCTGAGATCCAAATATGCTTAGGTGCATTTATTGTAACCAAACAGCACAGAGCTATCACAGCGCAGCAAGGATGGATAAACGTGAAAATGAGACTGGCGGATTAAACAGGAAAAAAGGGTGATAAATGAATGAATGAGTAGCGGTAGCGGTCAACAAAAATTACGGCTACTCCCAACCCTGACTCTCTCTCTCTCTCTCTCTCTCTCCCCCTCATCCGCGTCACCGGTGAGTGCCCACCTTTACGCACACACACTTCCGCACGCACACACGCCCACTCCCAGGTGAACCACCCCCTCTGCAACACACACACACTCTAACACACCGTGCTGCTCATCTTCAGCCTGTATGTCTCTTACAGTATGTCAGGTGTATTTTACTGTAACAGGCTCTCAATACCATCATGTGTTGAGAGCTCCTTGGCATTCTGTATCACAGTATGGTATTGGACCTGAGACCAACAGGAAGAGGCTTCAGGGTGTAATCAAAGCAACACTGAAGATTGTTGGGTTCCCTCTCACCTTGTGTCACACTCCAGTGACACAAGGTGACCTTTTCCACTTGACTTCTGTCTAAAAGCGCATTTGTCAAATGAAAATGACTTACTTACTTAATTACTGAACTGATCACAACACAATATTACCAATTGGAAGAGTTTATAACAGAAGGAACAAAACTGAACTTGAGTGTGAATAAGAAAACCTTAATTAAATAATAAAAACATTCAATAATTAATATGCATCTAAAGATATATATTATTACATTACTGTATTTTGCCCTGGGACGACAATACAAGACTTCCATAGATGTTGATCCATTTGAGACAGGTACGTTTGATTTGTATTCCAGCCAGTTTACATACTATAGCTCCATCTCAGCATATTTGTATACCAAATCCTACAGGGTTATAGGCTATAAGACAAAACATAATAAATCCCTGGGTGGATGCGGGCGCCACCTTGTGGCTAAACATCGACGCTGAAGTCATTAGAACTTAATCACAAGTTTTGATTTTCAAATAATTATTAACACTATTATTGGCCATGTCTGTCTTGACTGCGGCTGATGGCGACCTCTGCTGGTGACATTAGATGCTAGCTTATTTCGGCAGGGTAAACGTTTTCTACAATATCCATTCACACACTCAGCTAAAATAATAATTATAGCCTACATGTCCTTCTCCCAAACAACCAGCTGTTATAGTTTCACTTTTCACAAAAATACATGTACTACATTACAGTGTATAAAGAGAATATAATATAATCTGTATGAAAATAAATTAGCACGCTTTTATTTTGAAGTTTTTACACTTCACTTCCGCTTCCGGTCTGTCAGCCGCCGTCTCGAGAATTAAGAAACGAAAAACAAAAGAAGGAATTTGCAAAAAACAAATTTGGGCCGTTATTTTGTTTTGTTTCTTTCGTTTTTCCGTATTTTGGTTAAATACGAAAAAAGGAAATAGGAGCACTGTTTCCGTTTGTTCATATTTGGGTTGAATACGAAACAAGGAAATAGGGGCGCTGTTTCCGTTTTTTCGTATTTTGGTTCAATACGAAACAAGGAAATTTCCGTTCTCTCGTTTGTTGGTATTGTGAACAAACACCCCCTGGAGCTCCGCTGTTAAACATTTTTTTCACCTTTTCACACTATTAACTAATCAAGCCTTGTCCGATATTAAGGTTTCTTCCCTGTACTACTACTCACTTACTGTTGTAAGTTTATTTGTAAAACTAACTAAAGAAAATAAAGTTAAAAAATTAAAATCTGTCACGCCAGTGTGTTGTTGTCACTACTGTTGTCGCTACGCTTGGCGAGACACGGCACCCTCCTCCGCCTCTCCTCAGAGATAGGTGCGCGATCACGGCTTTGCCTGGGCGAAGAAAAAAAGTAAATTAATCAGTTAAACACTGTTGATTTCTTCTCATGGAACCGATATTAAAACTATTCTGGTTGAGTCTGCTGGTGAAGGCAGGTTATCCAGCCGCTGTCACACACAAAGACCGTCTCTCCCCCAGCGCAGCGAGGCAGCCGGGAGCCCACAGACTGAACTGATATAGATACGGTTCATATGTATAAAACACATAAACAGCGGGAGAAATGGTGGGCGTGAGTCTATATATTTAATAAAATGGAAATGTACTTTTAATCTCATAAATCTGCGACTTTATTTTCTCGTATATTTGACACTTTTAATGTCGTGAATCTGCGACTCCGAGCTGTCGCTCAAAACTCAGCAGAGAGCTTCCTAAGCCCCGCCCACTCTAAGCCTTGTTTCGGATTTGTGTACCTGTAAAAAGGATTTGTGTACCTGTAATAAGGATTTGTGTTAACAAGGTATAAACATTTTTTTACAACTTCAACTTTACGGTTACACATTTGTGACTTTCATGTACAACTTCAACTTTACGGTTACACATTTGTGACTTGAGTTTGCGCATGTGAAATCTGCAGTTACATGTGCTTGTGACTTTTGCACCAAATATACCTTCATACAGATTCGACTCCGTTCTATACAGTCACAGATGAAGAAGACGTGCACAGCACTCAACAGGTAACTCTCGCTGGCTTCGGCGTCACTCGGGACTACTCGGGTCCTTCCGGCGTCGTTCGGTGACGTGACTGACGTCCCGAACACGGCAGAGCAGGGAAGTTTGCACACTTATGTTTAAGACGGGGGTGGACACTGCAAGCGCAGGTTCATAAACCTGAGCCGTCTCTCCGCTGGCACAGGTGTGGAGAGAAAAAATCCTGGCGCCGTGCCTGACTGGAGCTTATTTGCAACGTCAAAGGTAGCACGACTCGGGGTGGGAATCGTTTGCTTTTGTCTGGCTCTCCGATTTGACCAATCATGCTGTCTGACTGAGGTTAGGACCTCCTACGTCATTAACATAGGGACACAGAAATAAATAAATGTAGGTGAACAGAAATGTAGAAATAAATAAATGTAGGTGAACAGAAATAAATAAATACATAAATGTAGGTGAACAGAAATGTAGAAATAAATATAAAGCATTTATTTATTTATTTATGCATTTCTATATTTATTTATTTATTTGTGTATTTATTTATTTATTTATGCATTTATTTCTGTATTTATTTATTTATGCATTTATTGGTGCATTTATTTATTTATTCCTGTATTTATTTATTTATTGATATGTCAGTTATGGTCCTCCATAACATACAGCATTAAAATACATTATTATTCAATGCATTCATTCATTTATTTATTTATTCATTGTTTCCTTTCCTCTTATCTTCTGAGTTACACTCCAGCTCATTAGGTGGCGGTAATACACCGACACTGTTAACACCTGCCAAAATAAGTCAACGAAGAAGAATAGCGATCTTCTCGGCAACTTCCGTTCTTATTTCATTTATTTCTTTGGTCACGGATTCATTACATTCATTGAAATGTAAAGCGTAATCCTAGGAACGGGTCCATATTGTGTCAGGTGGTCACACACCTTGGACAGAGAAGTGAGTTAGCTTAGCGCGTTAGCGGAGCTGCGGCCTTGTGACGCTACAGTATTTTGAGTTTGACAAAACAGCTCAAAGTGGCTGAGACGTCTGTTCTGTGGATGTAACTGATGAGACTCGCACGGGTTTGTTTTTGTTCTGAATAATAACCTTGGTCAGTAGACGTGACATATCTCGCCATGAACGACACATTTGCTCGCTTCTGACATTAACATCCTGCGGTTAACTAACAATAATAATGCCCCTCGCCCCGGCAAACCAGTCCCAGTTGATTCGGTCCAGCCAAAAGGACGAATATTATCAAACTTTCCTGAGGAACAACGCCAACGAAGCTTTTCAAACACTTGCTGGTAAGTTAAACATACTATAAAGCAGTTCTCTGCTTCCTTAGCTTACTGTAGCGTCGAGCTTTACACTCAAAACATATGCTAATTTTTCTGAGTTGCAAAACCTATCCGAAATATGTCATTTTATTGTGTTAAATCAATTAATACAAATAAATACTGGGACGCTTTCAATTTCTTCATCTTCATTGAGTCACTAACCTTGACGTATGAAAATGTACAGACAATGCTGTCTTTGTGCTCAAATGATTGATATGAGTAAATGAACTGTACGGTCTCCTTTAAATCAGGTGAAATAAACGCATTTTGGGTAACTGCAGAGTTGAAGAGTGTAAGCTATTAATTGCTAACAAATTGACAAACAAACACACACACACTCACCGGCCACATTATTAGGGTTGGGAATCGCACGGTACCTCACAGGAAATGTATCATAGTAAATTTGACTCAAATTGGAGAAAAATGTACCCTAAAAAATATAACATTTGATCCCAATCTAAATGGAGTAAAAACTACTCTTCCCACAGAGTGAGTAGTTTTTACTCTATTTAGTGTCCATAATGTACTCTACATGATGATAATTTACTCTATGTTGTATTAAATCAAAATAACTCTACAGTCACTTTCCTCAATGTGGTGATGTATTTTACTCTTTACTGAATAATATTTTACCGAAAATAGAATTCACTCTAGCAAGAATTATATTCTCCTCCTTATTGATTCATATTTTACTCTTCACCAAATTGTATTCTGCTCCATATACAATAGTATGATACTCTCTTTAGAATAATGGCACTCGAAATAGAAATCTATTTTGCTCAAAATATGATTATATTCAACACTATATAGTTTAATATTATCTAACTGTTTGCTTCTCAATTAAAATTGTATGTTACAGCATTAAAAAATGCACATCACTTGTCTGGAGTGACATTTGTGAAGTTTCTCTGAACTCAGTGAATCAGAAACAATTCAGCAAAGCAACTTAGCACATTTATTAATCATACAATCAAAACATGTTTGCATTACACAAACTAATGCAACAGAAAAACACATTGCAATACATCCACCATGTTGCCAGTCAATTCCAGCAGATTTGTTTCAAGAAGAACCCTGTCATACATCAGAAATCAAAATTGTGGCCTGTTCAACAACAAATAGAATCCATATATTCAAATAAAATACAAGAAACTGCATTAAAAAATGTAAAAGAAGACAATGGACCCTATTCACACAACAGCCATATTCCCTTGATGTGACGCTAAGGGTGGGAAGCTCACCGTTATTGTGCACTTTCCCATTTCACAGCTGGGAACAATGAACAGATTTGAATTATCACTACCATATGCTGTCTGTATATCAAGTGCTTTATGAAAAAAAGGTCTTTGACATCAACTACATGAGGCCTAACTTTTGTGCACACAATTTTAAAAGCATTGAAATGCTCATCAAGACTTATTGTTTGTAAGGAAAGAGTTGCCAAAAGCAACTTCCCATCTTTGACAACAAAACATGGTGGATTCTCTGAAAAACTGGCATCTCACAATGAACTCACACACGAACAACTAAACCTGGACAATACACAGTTCCATTGTGTTTGGCCCATCTCACATATAATACATTGGTGTCAACAGGTACCTGAAGCATCTCTGCCATCTCATAGCCCCATTCCATCACTTGTAAAGACAACATTTTACAAGGGCCTGTCGTCACTCTGCTGGGGTCAAATGTCTGCCACTTATATGCCATTTGTGTTTGGTGTTTCCTTGCCAATGTTTTTGTTATATTTTTTGAAGTTGTTAACTCGTTTTTTAAAGAAATATTGTTTCGCTTCATATCGCATACACCAAGTATGGAAAAGGTCTGATTTCGAAATACACATAGTAGGGGTGTCACGGTATGAAAATTTAACCTCACAGTTATTGTGACCAGAATTATCACGGTTTTCGGTATTATCGCGGTATTTTTTTAAAAGTGTGTGAATATGTTCAGAAAGCATTGATAGTCATAAAAGCTATGCATTTTTTTGAAGGCTGATATGAGACCACAAGTCGGCAAAGCGCAAATCGAGAAAAAAACGGAAAAAGTTTTTTTTTTTTCAAAATTAGGGATTTATGTTTTTTTCAAAATTACACAAGTTGAAGTTTTGAAGAAGCCACTACATGCTTCAAATCACAGTATTGTGGGTCTTAAAACCATAAACTTTGTGTTTGAATTAAGGTTGTTTTATCGCTGTGAATCATTCCTAGTTTGGGTGTGGTGATTTTTTCAGCCAATCAGCTGACGCTAACGGAGAATACACATGGCTAATTAATATGCACGCACAGAGAGAGAGGGAGGGGAGGGGAGTGTGTGTGTGTGTGTGTGTGTGTGTGTGTGTGTGTGTGTGTGTGTGTGTGTGTGTGTGTGTGTGTGTGTGTGTGTGTGTGTGTGTGTGTGTGTGTGTGTGTGTGTGTGTGTGTGTGTGTGTGTGTGTGAAATTAAAGCGTGATTGTCATCAAAGCTTTGTTTGACAAAGGAAGGCAAGGAAACCAGGACAATAATTGTCTGTGGCTGAACATCTTCACAAGGACAGAGAAAGCACAGAGACTGCTGGTGTGTGGACTGTTAGCATTTCAAGCTAGCGATCTTTATGCTAACATGTTAGCAGACTTCATCGTCACAAAAACAACAAACAGATGGATTAATCACCGGCTGATAGAGAGCAGGACACACACGGTAGTTGTCTGAGATGATGATGTGACACCAGCACCGCACTATATTGTTATGGGTGAGTTTTCATATACGTATATGTCCTGAGGGCTGTCGTCTCCTCCTTCGGCCATGATTCCAGCTTCGATAAAGTTTGACTGACTTGACTTCGTTGTAGACTACAGAGTGCGCCTGCGCGGCAACTTCAGCAGACTTGGATTAGGGATGCACCTATCCACCTTTTTTCACTTCCGATCCGATCCCGATATCTGACTTTAGATAGCTGCCGATACTCCGATACTATTCCGATATAGATGCTCTGTTTGCTTTAATATTATTATCATTGTTTTTGTCATCATTTTGATTATAAGGCTTTAATAAACTCCTTTATACAGCCAAGTGTGATATGTACGACTTTTACAACGTTTACAGCAACTTTACAGACCCCTGGCGACACACACACACACACACACACACACACAGTGAGCGCACACACGAACGGAGTCACAGACACACACACATAAACAGAGTCACAGAAGAGCCGTGAATCTTCAAACACTCCAAACACAACGCGATGCCGGCGTTTTAAATAAATTAATTTGCGTCTCCGTGTTAATCATTGATTTCACCGGACATTTTGGCCGGCGATATTTTATTTCGCCAGCTAAATTCACGTGACAACATATATACCGGCTAACGTGAACCCTGGCTTGGAGGAGTGTGATTTTCATTGTTTTTATGCCGCTGCCAGAACTGTTCTCCTCAGCGAGCAGGCGTTTAAAACGGTGACGGCTGGGATTACGTCGGCTGCAGGTTGCAGGTTGCTGAACTTCCTGGTTCAATCATGCTCGCCTGCTAGCTGGCTGTAAACTGTGGAGTGGATTTCCTGAACGGAGTCGTGATTCATTACTCCGCGTCTCATCGAGACACGTCTCAGTTCAGGAAACCCATTCCACTTTTTGCAGCCAGCCAACAGAGCATTCAGTGAATCACTTGTGGAGACATTTCAGCACACACACACACGGATCGGAAATTTCCGATCCAACTGTACAGATTTCCGATCCGTCAATTTAGTCTGTATCGGAACCCGATACGATACTGGATCGGATCGGCCCCATCCCTAACTTGGATACGATTAATCACGATCAATCACGATTAATCACAATTCGTATATATGCCAAAAAAGTTCTAATTTTCTCTTTATATTGTTGTAGGAACAGAGAGATAGATAAAGTATGTGAAAATATAAATGTAAAGAACAATAAAATACTGTAAATAACTTGTAAAAACCTATACAAACCTAGTAAAAAAAATAAACTCACATTATAAGACAATATAAATAAATAGAAAAAATAAAATTCTGTAAATAACTTAAAAAAAAAAGCTATACATTGCACTGTAAATAACTCACATTATAAACAAAATATAAAGTATAGAAGTTAAATAGTTTTCTTGTGGTACTAAACCCACAGCGGGAAATTCCTCATCAGCACCTTTGAAGCACTGCTTCTACTAGTTAGCGTTCGGTTCAGCTAGCATTTCGACGCTAATGTTAGCTGCTGTCTGTGTCTCTGTTAGTTAGACAATGACTGTTAATGTTATGATTATATCATTATCTGCGCCAGTAGCGTCACTTACAACTGTGTGTCTTTCTTTCTTTTTTCTTCATCCTCTTTTTTTTATCCTCTTCTAACTTCCTGATTGATAACTCCTCTTCATTTTCCTTCAGCTTCACACGGGTTAACGTGAGGAGACGTGGGGCCCCTTTAGGGAGGTTTTCTACTGAGATGTCATTGTAAATCAACCCTTGTTGTTTAAGGGGGGCGGGGATTCAGCTGGTCACTGATGCATTTAGGCTCCGAGTGTCGGGAGCCCCCCTATCGGCTCGGGTTCCCAAGCAGTTGCCCGCCGCCTTGCCTGTTCATAAACTGCACGTCTACCCGTAGCGCGATGAAAGTGAGAGTGCGTTGATGCGTTTAAAAAAAAATTACGCTTTAATTCCACAAATTAATCATCCTGCGTTAACACGTTAATTTTGACAGCTCTTATATTTTTTTGAAATTAAGACGGTAATTTTTATAGTCAACATTTTTATCGGGGTTTACCACTACACCGGTATCCGTGACATCCCTAACACATAGGGTCATCCACCATGAGATGAAGCTTTGGTATCAGCCTCTTGTTTGGATACATGTTTGAATAACTAGACTACGGGGTTGCTTTCAAAGGGAGCGAGGTTCCACACCAAGGTACACTTGGGTGTACAAACTCAATAGAGCATGGTCCGTCAATTCGAAGGATTTTCTAATAGAGCAAAGTGCTTCGAGAAAGGTAATTAAATTTCAATCTAGTGCCGCATTAAAAACGGACCGTGTGGAAAGTGGTTAGGACCACGTTTTGGGTGATTTGGAGTGTTTTGGAACATAAACACCAAAACACTCCAAATCACCCAAAGCGATATTCAGCCAACAAGTCGATTCGATACGATTTGATATAGTTCAATACTCTTACATAATTTTCTGAAATATTTTAATGTCTATTTTGAGATTTTATCACACAACAATCTCTAGTGTTCACAGAGAACAAAAAACCCATTGAGATGGTTAACTGGGATTAGAAAGCCAACAGTAACTAAAGTAATGACCATTACTATCAGGGTATGAAGAAGACTCGGAACAAACAACATATCAAACATTGAAACCGATGGGCATCAGCAAGAGCACATCAACCCAGGGTGGTGTTTTTAACAATTTCAGGATCCCTCTGCACCTATTAAAGTGGTTGGTTGGTATGTTGTTCATCCTCTAAGTGAAGGCTGTGGTCTGGACTTGTGCTTCAATATTAAAGGTTTTTTGTTCTTTGTTTCCCCCATTAGGATCTAAAAGATGGCTGGACTGGAGGAAAGAGTTAGAGCTGCTATCAGACCTGGTATATTATGGATTAACTACATTATCAGGTAATTACTAACCAAACCTTTTGACTTATAGGTAAAATAGGCAGGATTCTCTTTTGTTATTTATAGTTCTCCAGCAATTAATCAATTATGACTTGATTACTAAATTAATCATCAATCATGGCCATGGGGTCAGATCCCCACTTTCTAGGATTCAAAAACTTGGAAAACTTGATACCCACTTTACTGGTTTTGGGGTCTGGTCAGACTGGCCAGATCTGAATGACCTTTGTTTCTGTGTCACTGGAGTGGGTGCGGTCTGACTCTGGGACTGTGATTGTCTCAGAGGACATTATAACTGACCCTCTCACTGCCGTTAAGGCAACAGCAACACATGGTGGTCACAGTCACCTGCTAACATCTGTAGGTGCCCGGCGAACTCTTCAACTTGCACCAACATCAACAACAAAAACACTGGACTGGACTGAAACTTCAGGGAAAACTTGCATGTCTTCCCTCTGCTGATCACTCTGTCTCACACATTCCTCAAGAACACTGCACTCAATGAGGACATTCTCATTGCCTGCATCACAATAGGGCTGAACGATATATCGTTATCGTATCGATATCGAGATATGAACATTCAAGATATTAATATCGAAAAAGTGACGATATAAGCGATATATATTTTCCCCCGCGCTCGCCCTGAATGTACAGCTCCGGCAGTCGAAATAATCTCTTTTTTACGATTGCCCTTGAATGCACCACTACGGCCAGCCAATCACAAACCTTATTTCATGCTTGCTGTGGATCGACAGCTGAAGCAAACCAATGACAAACATAGGAGGGCGGGATGGAGACGGAGACTGAGACGCACACTCACACACACGACATACAGTGGGAAAATCAAAAAAAAAAGAAAGAAAAGTGACATGAGTGCGGAAGATAATGAGGCCGGTGGCGATTTTGTGCCAAAACATAAATCATCGATCATTTCGCCACAACCACGGACCTGTGGTCAAGCCGGACAACCGAACCTTACATCAGTTTAACCATCCATTTTATTACAACAAACTCCGAACTCGAGAGCCGATGTCTGCAGACGTCCTTCTTCCCCGGGCAGCATACAGGTGATGATATAGCGCAGGAGATGAGAGCTGCGTTAGCTGCTAACGGTTAGCAGACTGGGACTTGAAGGAGGACCAACAGGTTTGCGTGATGACTGATAACGCATCGAACATTAAAGCCGAGCTGCAGTAAAAAATGTGATGATGACATTTTTTTTATTTATTCTTTGGTAACTTTATGTTAATGTTGATGACTGGCAGTGAGTTCTCATCAATAAAACTGCACTTTCCATGTGGAAAATTTCCACAGTCTTTTGTATAATGTTTTTATTTATTTTTTTTATAAAAAAAAAATGTTTATGAAAAATGCTTGGTTTTCACCAAACCTGTAGTCATATCGTATCGTATCGATATCGAGATATCTGGCATGAATATCGAGATATGAAATTTTGTCCATATCGTTCAGCCCTACATCACACCTCAGAACACATCATTGAAACACTGTCAGACATCCGAAATGGCTGCCATGCCTACAAAGGAATGTACATAGCATGTCATGCAGAATAGTGGACCTCATAATGAAAGACATATTAAACAATTTTCCACCCTCAGTAAGAATGTACAAACATTCTCAGGTAGAACCATCCATGATTTAGCACTGTAATAGTAACTCTAGTACTTTCTTACACCTGGCTGCCAATACACCAGGGGCCTCATGTACAAAGACTTGCGTGGATTTCCTACTGAAACTTGGCATACGCCAAAACCCAGAAACTGTCGTACGCACTAATAAATTCAGATGTATCAAAGTGTGCGTACGCATGGATCCAAGCACGTTTCTTTTGTACATCCCAAATCAATGTGGAATTGAGCACACATGCAGAGGTGCCAAACTCCTCCCTGTCCACGCCCCATTTAAATAAGCCCTGAGATTCACCTCTTTGATCAAATAACAATGGACAATGGAAAGAAAAGTAATTTCACACAGTCTTAGCAAGAGATTCTAGTGAATGAAGTGGAGACACGCAGGGAGATTTTGTTTGGTACCCTGTCAACAGGGATATATATGACAAAAAAGACGTGTCGGAACGTGTGTGTGGGTCTGTAAATGCCGTGGGATCCGAGCAGCGCACACTAGGGCTGGGCGATATGGACCTAAAGTCATATCTCGATATATTTTGGTTGAATAACGATATACGATGTATATCTCGATATTTTTTCCGCAAAGTGAGAGCTGTGAAATGAAATGTTCAGTCAAAGCCAAATATAATAATAATAAAATGAAAACATAAGCACTGTATATCAACAGGAGTGCCTTTTATAAAATCAAAGCTCCATAAGGTGCACATTTAAATAAAAAAAATATCTTGAATAAAAATAGCCTATAAAATAGGCCAATCTTTTTCTGAAAAAAATATGTGTATATGAGAAAAGTACAATATCAAAATGTTTTAGTTTGACAACTATAAATGGCTTTTGAAAATAGTAAATAGTAAAGGACAGCATTTATATATAGAGAGAACAAAATAAAGTGCTCATTTTAAGAAAAACATTTTTAAACATCAGCTTCAGATTACCTTTTCGTTTTTGTTAACTTCTCTGAACAGTCTCAACCAGTTGCATAAGAAACAGAGCAGCAACTCAATAAACATTTCCCCCTCTTTTATTTTACTTTGATAAACAGTAGTGCTGTCACATGTGCTGCTTGACCACATATCGCTGGTCGACGCTAAATGGGTGACTTTGGGAGCCGGTTTGCAAGACTATCTGACGTCACTGTACATTTGCGGCAGTGCTTCTCGCGCACAATAGTTGCGACTGGGAAGCGCATATCTCGGGTCCATCGTTTTCATTAGCTTTTCATTAACGTGTCTTTGGCCATGTGAAAGGACACCGCTTTTGTTATTGCACACCACTTGTCTGGAGTTTTGTCGGGTTGTGGACGGCTTGCGCCTGTGGCTTCTGCAGCGCGCAGTTTCACACACTCTGCATATTGTACTTTGTGCCACGTTTTTAATTTGTGAAAAAGATTCGTATTGCTCCCATCACTGGCTGCAACGTGCTTATGGCACTCCCTACATATAGCATGGTTTTGTTGCTCGTCCGATGATTTGTATCCAAACCATCTATTTGAGTGATTGAGCCACTGCTTTTTCTTTTACTAACCCAGACGCTCTCCTCACACTCCGCAGACGTTGCTGCTTTCTCCATGTGAAGTGGAGTGTCTGTACCTGCCTCTCCCCTCTCTGTGCATGAAAGAGGGGCGGGGCGCGAGGAGCAGTGCAGAGAGCTCCGGTCAGCGGCTTGTCTGGAGCAAGGATCACAGCGCTAATTTGAACTATATTGATATACACGATAGGGTCTAATTCCATATCGCATTTAAAAAATATATCGATATATCGTCCAGCCCTAGCGCACACACAGAGATTAAAAAGTATGGATGCACCGATTAATCGGCCAGTGATCGTAATCGGCTGATTTTCACATGTTCGGCCGAAATCGGTGACCGGCCGATCAGACAGAATATTCCGATTTTAATAAGCCGATCAAAATGCACCCGCATCGCGCAGCATCAGCAACACACGTGCACGCGGCTACACGCACATGTAGTAGAGTGTAGGGCTGGGCGGTATACTGGTTCACACTGAATACGTTTTTTTTCCGTTATGATATGAATTTTTAATATACGGCCGTACCGGTGTATTTGATTACACAACATCCGCGCCGCTGCCGTCTGCTTTGCGAGTGAGCGCGCCCTCTGCATGTAAACGTTTCATTCATGTTTATATATTTGTTTCAATCACTGAACGAAGCCTGTCATATTTAAGACAAGAGTCAGGACCTTAAATCACTTGCACAAAACTCAGCATTTGTTTGTCATTTAAACCTGTGTGGAGAGAGAGAGAGAGAGAGAGAGAGAGAGATTATCTTTTACATTTTTCTGGAGGAGAAAAAAACAGAAGAAAAAATACAAACATAAAAAACATTCAACTCAGGATTTGACCAAAAACTAAAACATTGTTTTCCACAGAACATAAAACACTCTTCTCTCCCCACACTTGCAAAAATTCCGTCAAGTTATTCGTTAACTTAAAGAAAGTAAAATCAGTTTTTAGTCTGGTTTTTAACATCCTCACAAACATGCGTTTTGCGTCCACATCCACGCTGTTCTCTACTCTGTTCCTCCGTGTTATGTACACGGCCATTTTTGAATGACCAACGAAAAAATTAAATAACTGGCAGTGAGTTTTTTTCCTCTTGTCATATCTGTAACCAAGAATAAAAACAGAGTGAGAGAACGTTTCATCAAACAAAGAAAAAAGCTGAACCAGAAAAAGAAACAGAGACGTTAATCTGACACAGTGTAAAAAACAGTGAAAGATGGTTTCTCTGTGTGAACAGAAAGGACATGAATCAGTGACGTTAGGGTTAATGACAGAAATAAAAGCATTTACAGCCACCGCTCCATGGAGAAGCCTCCACTGGAGGTCTCCAGCTTTCTTGGTCAGCGGTGGCTTATACAGAGTTTTCCACTCTGGCTTCTGGACAGTTGTGAGGGACAGGTGAGTCCTCCAGGGAGTGTCCACTCTGTCCCTGAGCTTACTCTGCAGTAATGCTTTTAAAACCAGGTAGTACACTGTCCTACCTGTCATGTTGTCTAAACCATAATCACTAAAAACATTCATTTTTAAATAAAAACCAGAGTCACTTTCAAAAACAGGGGTGATTTTCATATTTGGGAAGGAGTCAGTGGGATCAGGCTGAGCTGAGCCATTACAGTACTGAGTTAAAAGAGTCAGTTCAGAGTCAGTTAGCTGCCGCTTCCAGTCCTTCAGCAGGAGACCGCTCACCCTGACTGACCTGGTCCCCAGACACTGTGTCAGGGCAGCAGCATTGTCCAGGTGAGGTCCACACACCTGAACCACACGGCCCAGAGTCAGGACCCTGGCATCATAGAGTTTCTGCAGTAGGGACGGTCCCATGATGCAGCGAAAGCGTGTCCCGTGAGTCACTGGTTCATTCAGGAGCCAGAAGAGAGAGTCACATCTCCCTCGTGTCTTAGAGAAAAGTCCCCACACTTTAAAAAGCCCCTTGTAGAAGGTGGAGAAGTTTCCCAGGTTAAAACCACGTAAATCCATTAAAAACAGAGAGTCTGCCAGACCCAGTCCGCCACAACGCTCCAGTATGGCACGAGCCACTGGCCTCCAGACCAGGTCCGAGGGTCCAGTTAAGAAGCGCTGGATGTGCTGGAGCCTGAAAGCTGCTCTCCTGCTCGCCAGGTGGACTAATCCATGGCCCCCCTCTTCTTTTGGGAGAAAGAGGACACTCTGTGGAACCCAATGCAGACGATCCCAGAAGAAGTCCACCAGAACCGCTTGCACTCTGGACAGCAGCTTCTCTGGCGGGTCCAGACACATCAGCCGATGCCACAGCATGGAAGACACCAGGTTGTTTATAACGAGGACTCGACCTTTAAAGGACATCTTAGGCAGAATCCACCTCCACTTCTTAAGACGACCCTCGACCTGTTCAAGGAGTCCATCCCAGTTCTTGGAGGTAGAGGCTTCGTCTCCAAGATGAACACCCAAATACTTCAGTCCTCCCCTTCTCCACACTAAGCCCCCTGGTAAAGACAATGCATTCTCCAGCCCCTCCCCCACTGCCACAGCTTCACTTTTCCCCCAGTTGATCTTTGCAGAGGAAAGCTTCTTGAAGTCAGCGGCAGTTTGGGAGATGCTGTCAACATCACCTTGAGACCTCACAAAGAAAATGACATCATCAGCATACGCTGACACTTTAAAACAGTTCTCAAAACCCGGAAAAGACAGACCAGACAAACGAGACCTGAGCTTGTGTAGAAAAGGCTCCAGAGCCAGAGAGTACAGCATTCCTGACATTGAGCAGCCCTGTCTCACACCTCTCTGAACTTTAAAAGGAGCGCTTAAACTGCCATTGACCTTCAGCACACTCTCAATGTCACTGTACAGGACCTTGATCTTAGCTATAAAACCTGAGCTGAAGCCAAAAGCCTGCAGCGTCTGCCACAGGTAAAGGTGTTCAACTCTGTCAAAAGCCTTTTCTTGATCTAGAGAAATCAGACCAAACTGTGAGCCTAATGAACTAGAGAGTTCCAAAATGTCACGAATTAGAGTGATGTTATCAGATATCAGCCTGCCGGGCACACAGTAGGTCTGGTCTACACCGATGACCTGCTCCATCACCTTCCTGAGCCTCATGGCCAGCACCTTGGACAGCAGCTTGTAGTCGGTGCACAGTAGAGACACTGGACGCCAGTTCTTGAGAGCTTGAAGGTCTCCTTTCTTTGGGAGGAGGGTGAGGACAGCCCTCCTGCAGCTCAGCGGTAGTCGTCCCTTATACAGACTGTCCTGTAGGACACACAGAAGATCCTCCCCAATGACTGCCCAGAAGGTCTTGTAGAACTCTGCAGGGAGGCCGTCTATGCCGGGAGCTTTCCCACTCTGCAGAGTCTGTAGCGCCTCCTGCAGCTCCTGGGCAGAAAGTTGTGCGTCCAGACCGTCTCTGTGGTCCTCTGTGACCTTTGGCAGTCCTTCAAAGAAAGACAGCGCCACCTCCGGTTCCTCCTGAAATTCTGTGGAGTACAGTTCCTGATAAAAACTGACAGCACACTGCCGAATGTCAGCGTCCTCCTGAAGTATCTGTCCGTCCTCAGACCTCAGTGAGTGCATCAGTCTTTTTTGGCCACTCTTGCGTTCCAGCCCAAAGAAAAAATGAGTGGGAGCATCCATCTCCATGACTCTCTGGAAGCATGACCGGACCAGAGCACCATGTGCATGAAAACCCAGCAGGTCTGACAGAGCTGAGCGTTTGGCTTTGAGAACTTTAATTTGTTCTCGATCTCCTGTGGAATCTGCTAGACTTTGCAGTTGAACCACTTCTCTCTTCAGATCTCTCATGTCTCTCGTCACATTGAGAGTGTACTGCAAACAAAGCTGTTTAATCTGGACCTTCCCTATGTCCCACCACTGCTGTAACGAGCTGTACTCGCATTTAGTTTGTTTAAAATAAAACCAAAAATAACTGAATACATTCTTAAAACCAGTGTCTGACAGCAGTGTGGTGTTAAAATGCCAATAAGCACTTTTACATCTGATCTTCTTTATAAAAACCACACAGTGTACAAGAGAGTGATCAGACAAACCCACAGGACAAATAAAACAGGTCTTAAAAACATTAGCATGGTGCTCATAACAATAAAAACGATCAAGCCTGGCCAAAGACAACAGGTTATCCCTGCAGTGAGTCCAGGTGAACTGACGCTGTTTTTTGTGGATCCATCTCCACACGTCACACAGCTCAAAGGTTTCTACTATTGTTGCTAAACATTTCTTGGAAGCAGCATTGGGTTCTGGGTGATTCCTGTCTAGCACAGGATTTACAGTGCAATTAAAATCACCTCCTAAAAACAGATAAGTGTCACTAGAACAGTCTAAAAGCGCTTCTTTTAAAGTGTCTAAAAACACCAGTCTGTCTAAAGCTACAACAGGAGCATATACATTCATAAAAATCATTTTAGTTCTCTCGAACTCTGCTGTTATTTTTAAAAACCGTCCTGGAACAATCTCGTCGACAGTGTATGACGAGGGTGTGAATTCTCTGGAGAAGAGAATTGCGACCCCCCCACTGTTACTGTCTTTGTGGCTTAAAACCACCTCCCCAGTCCACTCCCTTCTCCAGTCACACTCATTTTCTGAGGTGCTGTGTGTCTCCTGGAGAAAAATTACATCCAGCTGCTTCGTTCGAATGAGAGTGAAGAGTGAAGCCCTCTTCACATCTTGACGTGCACCATTAATATTTAAAGAGCCCAGCTTCAACTCACACATGTTAATATAAAAGCTGCATCCAAACAAAAACACACTTAACAAGCTAAAGAAAGAAAGAATAAAACCACTCATTCAGGACTCTCTTTCTCTAACTGGTTCCGAACTTTGCATAAAATCTTTTTCAGCCTAAACATTTCGGTGTCCATAAAAGTGGGCTGACCAAGGTCTCCTTTATTTCTCATCAGAGTCCTCAAAGACTGACTGAGGAGACGCAGATCAGGGAAGTGATCCTCAACGTTCACTCCCTTCATTCCCTTTGTCTTAGTTAAAAAACTCCTGACATGTGAGAAGGTGTACTCACTGTGCACCTCCCTGTCCTCCTCATCACCCTGTGTGCTCTGAATGTCCTCCTCATCACCCAGTGTGTCTTCTTGTGTGTCGTTTTGTGTGTCACCCAGTGTGTCACCCAGTGTGTCACCCAGTGTGTCACCCAGTGTGTCACCCAGTGTGTCACCCAGTGTGTCACCCAGTGTGTCACCCAGTGTGTCTTCTTGTGCACCGTCCTCTGACCCCTCAGTGGACACCTGTGTGTGTTCCTTTAACATTTTCTTGTTTTTTTGTGACGTTTATTTTCGGTTCCACATTTTTCCTTTTAATAGAGCATTTGGGAGATTCTCCCATAGAATCGTCGTGTCTGTGTCTGTGGTGTGTGTGGCTGTGGTGCGTGTGTCTGTGGTGCGTGTGTCTGTTGTGCGTGTGTGTGTGGTGCGTGTGTGTGTGTCTGTGGTGCGTGTGTCTCAGGTGTTGCGCTGGGACCGTCGGCTCCGACAGGTGTCTCCGCCGCAGCGGCAGCAGCAGCAGCAGCAGCGTCAGGCCGGCTGACAGCTGCTCTACCCGGGCATGAGCGGACCATGTGTCCCTCTGCCCCGCAACCAAAGCACCTGAGGGAGTCCGACATAACGTGCACAGTATAATCGAAATCATCCACTCGGAATTTCAGGGCCAAATTCCTTCAGGATCATAAACACCTGTCTCCTGAAAGACACGACGTGCTTCAGGAGAGCAGATTTGCACCCGAGCGGAATCATTTTGATGGCAGACACGAGTTTCCCGTGCCGCGACAGTTCCTTCACCAGAGCTTCGTTGCTCAGAAACGGAGGTGCGTTCGAAATAATAATTTTTTTGGCAGGAGTAACCAGAGGTAACGCCTGCACCAGTGATCCTGCGACCACCACACCACTCTCTACAATAACACTCACTTTGTCAGTGCTGTCCAAAAAGATAACAACAGCACTGTTCATCCTGGACGCAGATTTGACCCTTTCATAGCCAACAACTGCGCCCACGGCGAGGCTACACGCCTCCACTGACACGCCGACACCCGGACACAGTCTAACGGCGTGTCGGCGTGTCAGCTTCTCCAACCCGGAGACTCCAGGTGCTGCCATTGTCTGCAGGGCTGCAGAGCCGGCAGACACCGGCAAACACAAATAACTCTACAACTATAAACAATAACAAATCAAAATCACTGGTTATAAAAGAAAAATTAACTATCAACAAAAAACCACCAACCAGCAAAAAAGAAGATGATAGAATTTGTTAGAAAAAGTTAGTAAATCACTCACCACACTCTCAGCCACGCTCACTCCCAACATTCAGAGAGAGAGAGAGAGAGAGAACTACACATACAGGTAGTGATTCGTTTTTGTATTTTTAGTTGTATATTGGATGTGAACAACATGGTTCCATAACACTGCACTTTTAAGATGTGTGTGAATATGCCACAGCATTATTTAGTTATATTTTATAGTGGCAATCTGTTCAAAAAGTCACACTTCAAGTTATTATGTTCCATGGTAGCATGTTCAAATGTATCATGACAATTGTTTTTGTATTTTTATATATACTTCTATTTTATAGTGATTCGTTTTTGTATTTTTAGTTGGATATTGGTTGTTAACTGATTGTATTTCCATGTTAAAATGTTCTATTAAGGAGAAAAGATGCAAAAATATATATCTTTCTGTATGCTGAAAAGTGGTTTAAAAAATTTAAATCGGAATCGGCTAAAATCGGTATCGGCAGGTCAAACTTCTTGAAAAATCGGTAATCGGAATCGGGCCCCAAAAATGGCAATCGGTGCATCCCTAATCATCAGTGCCTCGATGTCCGGGACTGAAGACAGTGATAAAGTGCAGCATGTCAGTCTCCTCTCCTCAATGAATCCACACAGCAGCTCGTTAATACATCGATAATACGTTTGAAAATAAATGTTAATGAGCGACGAATAAACAACTAAAACCTGCTTTGTGATAATATTTTTAAAAATGTAAACGAAACCCCCTCATTGTCTTCATCTATTCACATTTTATGAGAAATTACTGATTCCCAGGGAGGCTGTTTGTCTTATCGTCACTATCTCTATCACTTACTGCTTGTCCTTTCGTTGTTTTTACTGCACGTCCCGGTACAATTTAGCACCATAGAGAAAAAAACCCAGTAATTTGCAGATCCTCACTCACTCTCCACTGTGGTAACGGAAGCGAGGTAGCAATGCTGCGAGACTTGGAGCCGGAAGTGAGCGGAGCATTCTGGGAGTTGTTGTCGTTTGTGTACATGAGCAATAAATACATTTTTCTGAATTTCTCAGCCAAGAAGGCACTTTCTTCAAATATTATTTCACTCCATTTCTACTCCATAGATGACCCTTTTTTAATAGACATTCAACTTCCCAGCAGTGAAATATCTCTTTAATATGCACATGACGTGAGGCAGTAGCAGCTACTACTGCTGCTGCTGCAGTGAGTGCGAGTTAGCTAGCTAACTGAGAGTTAGCACATCATCAGCTCATTTTGGGCAGTTCAGAGAGGGAGCAGACACTTAGGGTCATGGCTTTTCTTCTACACATCCTCTGCATACAGACCCCTTTCACTGCTGCACAGAAACCTTAGAATCAGTCAAGTGCAGACAAAACTACACAATCAGCTATTTTTCCAGTGATCCTGCCTACTGTAGCTTTAATTTGAGACATTTTTTTGACTGTTCTTTCTATTTATAATCACCTTTGTATTTAAAACATCCTGCTCACCAGGTAACCAAACATTAGGGGAAGAGTACGTCAGCATTATCCAGGTGGATCCCTCTAAGTGGAAGATACCCTCTCTGGCCAGAGGTGACCTCTTTGTCCTCTGCCATGCTTTCTTGCCTTATCTCCTGGACAAGTTCCTGGTGTGTCTGGAGAACGAGCTTGAAGGTGAGCAGGAGAGCTTCACTGTGAGGCGGCGGCGGCAGGCAGCATCTGGGACATGGAGCCTGGAGTCCTGGCTGAGGAAGTGGATGCAGAGGGCAGTGGGGCTGCTGTCGGAGTCTCAGAGGAGAGCGTGTCTGCCAGCCATCTTTGTCCTACATCAGGGTCTGAGCCTCCTGCACAGATTCCATGTGGCCGTGTTCTACATCAGAGGCTCCTTCTATCACCTATCTAAGAGGATGGCTGGTATAAGCTATGTAGGTCATTGTTTTTACATTTTAAATATATTACTCATTAAAAAGATTATAAAAGTTATATTTATTTTGTATAAGTAGCTCCAGCCTAGGAGTGATGGAACTACTTTAGCATTCAAACTTGACTCAAGTGAATATTTGCAAAAAAGTATTAAAGCTGATTCTCCTTGATATTCTGACAGGGCCCTGAGACTGAGTAATAATAACTGAGTAATTATTATTTTATTGGTTATACTTTTCAGTAAAATGCATGGATGGTGTCCTCAGTGGAGATGTTTTTCACTCTGAGCTACAAATAAACTAAAGCACATTTACCAAACACTTTAAAACATTTGATCTTCATAATTAGCTTCAAAATGATGTCTTCTGCCTCTTTGAAAGTGATTGGAATTCACACAATAATTGTGCAGCATCAGGAGTAGTTAGAGGTTCAGTGGTTTTGCTCAAGGTGACTCCAACACGCTCTGGTCACCACTTAACCTCTGAGCCATGCTGACCTCATTATATCTGCACAAAAAACTATTGCTGTTGATAAAGAACTTTAGATCATATGGAGATCAAGTTAAACCACCATGTTATATATACTATACGATGAAAAATTATCTGGTCACTATCAGATTTGTTGTTGTAGCAATGCTATTATGACCATAGATTATAATTATTTCTCGATCACTTCATTGGAACACATCCTGAAAAATGGGAAACGTGTGAGAAGCTTCAGCCCAACATCCCTGGCTCTCTTAAACCTGGGGTGGAATCTAATGAATGTTACTGGTAATATCTACTATTCAAGTTGACAAACATCTGCTGCGACAAAATTCCATTACATCAGGTTTATTCAAGACGTGCTTCAGCATTACAAAAAACACACGGTGTATCAGGTAAAGTCATGGACAGTTAGCAGTTATATAAGCCCAACCTTTAGTCACATTCCAATCCCAATACTAATGAACACAGTATTTGGCAGACATAATAACAACAAAGGTGGTGACCCCTTGAGACTTTTGCACAGTACTGTAATTAATATTTTTTGTGTTTGTAGCTGCACATGATGGGCCTGGACAGAAGTGACAAGACCATCAGGAACAGTTACAGGCTGCTGGGCACAGTGTCCCTCTTTCAGCTGGTCATCACTGTCAGTCTCCAGCTCAACAACCTGAGACAGAGACAAAGAGCCAGAAAGGAGTGGAAGCGATACAGGAAGCTCAGGTACTGAACCCGCTGTCTGTGTACGCTTCATGTGTCAGACTGTTTGACTGATGCAACCAGGGTGTCTGTGCATCCTTAAAAAGTCTTACATTCATGTATCTAAAATGAAGACCTTAAAATGTCAAATTCATTAAAAATGTTATATGCTGGTCTTAAATACATTACTCAAAGGTCTTACATTTTTCTATTTAATGTTTTTTTTTTCCGGACTAGTAGATGTACTTGGCCGGAAACATGCAGTTAAACTGCACTTCTATGTATACAGCCATTGAACCAGACAGCACTGAGTATCACAACAGACAAACGAAGAAAACTTGAATGAGTCTCATTGAATGACAGTGTTTTCTAGCTTAAATTTCATTCAACATGGAATTGAAGGTCTTAAAAATGATTCAATTTGACTTGCTGAAACCTGCAGATACCCTGGGCAACTGACTGGTATGTTTATGTAAATATTCATTGTTGGAGTGACAGGGTCCAAAACACAGACCCCGTTCAGACTAACGGTGATGGTCTGACACCGGGCAGAATCGCTGGATCAAATATTGGAAAGAGGGAAATGTAAAATCCAATCCAAGCAGAACAATTATGTTTCTATGTTTTTAAAATGGTGGTTATGGCTCGGTGGTCAACTCAAACCACTTGGTAGTTTGAGTGATGTTGGTATCAGAATATTCTAAAGAGTATTATGTTGGACCTGATATTAAAGCTCACATAGAGTGGTCCTGTTGCACATATATCTTAGTTATGGAGGTCTACTTACATATATTAACTTGTTTTTATGGTCAAAAACCTCCTTGTTGCTGTAGACGAGCCGATAGAAATTCTCTCGTTTCTAAAGCTGTCCTCAGCCACGATATTTCAGCCTGAAATCACACACCCAGAAGAGTGTGTTGTGATTGGCCAATGCCCGGAAGTGACATAATCAGCACCCCCGCTCTCAGAAGCGTAGCTCCCCCTTCTGGAACGGTGGATGCACTGCTACTCATTATCAAAACATTGTTTTAACAATGTTTAAAAAAAGCTTCTTCACGACCCCCCGCCGCAGTCCCTTTTATGACTTTGACCCGGAGTCAGACCCAGAGTCAAAAGACACTGTCGCTCGCGAAACACCTCCACAACGTACGTTATTCTTCTTCTGCGGTTCAATGTACGCAACCGGATGTGCCCGGACTAGTGCCCTGAGCAGGACGATTTGCTGTTCCGGAGAACTGCTGTTTACGTAACCAGACCGGGTTTATTCAGAGATCTCTCTGAGCCCGAGATTAAAATAAAACACGGCATTCTCAGCAGTGGCTGAACTGTTTGTTTTCAAAACTTCAGGGCTTCGTAAACAAGGTAATGGCGCAGATACACACTAAAAACAGCGTTAATTGGAACTTCCGGTCTAGGTCCGCTTTAACTTTTGTCTTAAGTGACAAAAGTGACAAGTGCACAGCTGCATCACTGTGTGGGCCGGGAACTGCAGTGTCGTATACAGCTCATAAGTTTACATACCCTGGCAGAATTTATGAATTATGTGCCATTTTTCAGAAAATATGAATGATAACACAAAAACTTTTCTTTCACTCATAGTTAGTGGTTGGCTGAAGCCATTTATTGTCGACTGTGTTTACTCTATTTAAATCATAATTACCCATAATGACCCTGACATGCACACAATTTGACACAAACGGAATTGAATGACTATTAGTAGTTATGACTATTATTATTATTATATCTGTGGGTGTGTATAAAAGGTCGATGAGTTTTTGGACTCCTGACAGACCCGTGCATCTTTCATCCAGTGCTGTACTGACGTTTTTTTGGATTCCAAGTCATGGGGAAAGCAAAAGAATTGTCAAAGGATCTGCAGGTAGTTGAGCTCTATAAAACAGGAAAGGGATATAATAAAATATCAAAGGAACTGAGAATGCCAATCAGCAGTGTTCAAACTCTAGTTAAGAAGTGGAAAATGAGGGGTTCTGTTGAAACCAAACCAAGGTCACGTAGACCAAATACATTTTCAACCACAAATGCCAGGAACATTGTTCGGGATGCAAATAAAAACCCACTCATAACTTCAGGTAAAATAGAGGAATCTCTGATAAAATGTCGGGTGGCTGTATCAAGATGCACAATAAGGACACACTTGCACAAAGATGGGCTGCATGGTCAAGTTGCCACAAGAAATCCATTACTACACAAATGCCACAAAAGTATTCCACTTACAATACACCAAAAAGCACAAGCTTCAAACCTTCTGGCACAAAGTCATTTGGAATGATGAGACCAAAATTTTTTATTTTTATCGTTTGATCAGGGTCATGGATAGTTTGTGTTGTAATTATGATTTAAAAGGAGTAAACACAGTCATTTGACAATAAATGGCTTCAGCCAACCACTAACCATGAGTGAAAGCACATGGTTAGCACAAACGAGAAAAAATAGGAAAAAGTTTTTTTTTTTCAAAAGTAGGGATTTCCGTTTTTTAAAATTACTTTAAGTTTGTAAGAAGCCCCTACATGCTTCAAATCACAGTGTTGTGGGTCTTAAAACCATAAACTTTCTATTTGAATTAAGGTTGTTTGATCGCTGTGAATCATTCCTAGTTTGGGTGTGGCAATCTCAAATTCCAGAGCTTTTGTTGCTTTTTCGGGCCAATCAGCTGATGGAGAGTACTGCTAGAGGGGGGGGGGAGAGTGTGTGGAACTTTCTAACAGTTATTGAAGCGCGTGTGTGTGTGTGTGTGTTTACACTTTCTGTAAATCATATAAACTGCATTTCACGTCTCAATTATCACTGTGCTTGTCTCATATATGATATATTTAACTGAAATTTCTTTTCCAAACAACCAATGATTTATAAAGGAAAATCATGAAAATTTACAGGGGTGCCCAAACTTTTGCATACCACTGTATGACTACACAAGTGTAAGGACAAGAAATGATAACAGAATAAGCCACCCCCCCCCTATATTTTTTTTAGGTTATTTAATTTCAAATCTTAAGAGGTTATTATGTCCAGTTTTTTCATGTATTGTATGTGTATTGTTCTGTGTAGCAGTGTAGCTCACAACTATATTATCTGTGCTCATACAGAGCAGGGTGTGGTTTCACTGACAGCTTAGACCGGGAGGGGGTTGTGCTATGTAAATGTGATACGTATCCGCCTCACCCGAAAAGTGATCACAGTTGTGAGTGATACAAACCACCAATCGTAATTCCCCCCGAAAAAAAAAGAAAACTCTGTACTCTGAACCCCTGTGACCCACAAAAATTACTTTTCACTACTATGCCACTTGCACACTTATCTCAAACAGAACACTTCTGCTGCTACTACTGACTGTCTGTTCACTATTACAACTCCGAACTTATACATAAAAACGTTTTCCTGCTACTTCTTACATTTGTGTCCAGCCATGGCAAAAGGGTTCACAAGTCTACTTTGGGACATTTGGAGTTATTTACATATCCTGAAAGTGTGACTTCTAAGCTTTCCAACAATGTCAAACACCTGTCCATCTGATCATTTTTGAAGAAGATGTGGCCATTTGAATGTAGGCACTCCTCAAACTGCTTTAGGGAGAAATTCAGCCTGACAGATTTCGACCTTCTTGAGCAGCCAGGCCAATAGCTGCTCATTTGCATCACATTAACATGGTCACAACCCCCCACCCAGTCTAGCTGTCAGTGACATCTGATGTCTGTTAGCCCACAGGACAGAAACAGTGTAGCAGTTTGAAAACAAAGGAATGAATGTAGTTCATGTCAATGTAGTGTTATTTGCTGTAAGTACTTCAGTGGACTGATAAGAATCAGAATTTACTTTATTGATCCCCAGAGGGAAATCCTTCTGTTACAAAAAGCACTTGAATAAAAATGAGAAACAAGAAAGGTGAAAGATAGATACATACTTCAAATATCAAATAAAATATATCTAAGTGTGTGAAGGAGAGTTCAATATTTTCCAGACCATGGACTATATTATCATCTTCAATACCAGTTCCTCCCCCACAATGTGGCTGTACCTACCCACTCTGTCCATCACAGTTGATATGCAGGCTAAATGGTGACATCACAAGCGCACCCTCTTCTGCTTACTCTTCTGTGCTGTAACCTTTGGTGCTGGGCATGTGAAGTATTTTGTCTCATCAGAACAGAAAGGCCTGATTTTTTCAAAAAGATACGTCTGCCTGTCCATGGTCAGTCCAGGTGGGGCCAGGACGGGAAGACTGTCAACAGGGGGCAGAACTCCTGGGTTGCGCAGTAGCTGAAGCTCTGCATCACTGTGAGTTTGAGCAAGCACCACACCTGGTCTGTTGGCATCAAAGCTGTGACAGAATAGAAGCACACAACAGGATATTTTAAACATGGCTCACTGTTCACATGGAACACTATCATGTCCATTCGTGATTTTTTTATTCATAAAATGCAGAATTTTGAATATAAATACCTAAAGTGCTGATAACTCTTGATCTGTGGGAGCTATATAAGCATTTGGCTATTGTATAGAAATCAATTTATACACATACCAAGAGCCTTAGCCGACCTCATGTATAGACAACACACTGAGGCCTTGGACACATGGGTTGGCAGCAACTTCAAATGCCAATCCTTATGCCCAGGATTCTGAAAAAAAATAAAAAAATACTTGTTTCAGATCATGGTTCATGTTAACAGGCACTTTATCTCTGAATCAGTATAGATTGATCCGTAGTATTGCTTGCATTATGTGTGAATGCCACACCTTTATGTGCATGAATTGCACGTGTAATTAACACGTTCATCACACATTGTGTTAATCATGTGTGATTCATGCATGCAAAGGTGTGGCATTCACACATCATTCAATGCAATGTTAGGTTTCGAACACGGGAGTTTCGTCTCAAAGCATTTGAATTATCAAACTGAACCTGCTGGTGTACAAAATCTCAAAGAGGGCCGTGACATGCTCCTCTTACGGCTTATAATACGCTCATCTGACCGAACAGAAGTTTCGATGTGCGCATCATTCTCATTGTAATAATACAGTACCGAGCTAGCGAGCTAAGCAAGCATAGCTAATAACAATGTAGCCAAACGGCGTTATGAAACGCACAGTGGATTATTAAAAGACAGCGTCCCTACGTGCGTCTGTATGTGACTTTGAATGAACACTAACATAACATAGATTAACAACGTTAATGAAAACTCACCCCATAAGAAACTGAAAGGTATTCCGGCAGACTTCAGTGCCTCCGATCAGATAAGAGGTCCGGGCGTGCTTCCTTTTCGTCAGTTTTACGTCTGTTCGCCTCCAAAAGTCCTATTAGATAGGAGATAGAGCGGTGCTGGCGTCATGTCATCATCTCAGACAACTACCGTGTGTGTCCTGCTCTCTTTCAGCCGCTGAATAATCCATCTGTTTGTTGTTTTTGTGACAATGACGTCTGCTAACACGTTAGCATAAAGATCGCTAGCTTAAAATGCTAACAGTCCACACACAGCCGTCTCTGTGCTTTCTCTGTCCCTGTCCGCGAAGAAGCTGTTCAGCCACAGACTCATTGTCCTGTTCTCTTTGCCTTCATTTGTCAAACAAAGCTTTGATGATGACTGCTTTGATGATAATCACGCTTTCATTTCGCACTGCACACATACACACTGCACATACGCTGGACATTCGACACACTCTCTCTCCCCCTCCCTCTCTCTCTCTCTCTCGCTCTCGCTCTCTGAGTGAGAGCTGCATATTAATTAGCCATGTGTATTCTCAGTGATCGTCAGCTGATTGGCTGAAAAAGCAACAAAGGCTCTGGAATGTGAGATCGCCACACCCAAACTAGGAGCGAGTCACAGCGATAAAACAACCTTTATTCAAACACAAAGTTTATGGTTTTAAGACCCACAATACTGTGATTTGAAGCATGTAGTGGCTTCTTCAAAACTTCAACTTGTGTAATTTTGAAAAAAACGGAAATCCCTAATTTTGAAAAAAAAACACGTTTTCCTGTTTTTCTCGTTTTGCGCTCGGCCGACTTGTTCCCGCTTGGTCCGTGGCGGGTCACATTTACACTGAAATACTCTCTTATTGTTTATTATATCCGCGAGAAACGCGCGCAGATATTATGGAATCGGTCTCGTGCGTCCGCGTCGTCGTCCGCAGATTTTAGCCGTTAACGCGATAACTGGAAAGGCGTTTGAGATTAAATTTTCTTATTTTTTTTATGGGTCACATACCCCCTGTAGATGATCCCTATTGATTTGAGCTGTCTACCATTATTGTTAATTAGTTAATTAATTAATGATATAAAAACCAGATTTTCGCCTGTATCTTCCAAAGTATTGCAGGTATTGGCTTAAAATTTTGCATGGGCATCACATACCACCTGAGAATTATCCCTATCTTTGTAGCTTTATTATTAATTAGCAAATTAATTTATTTATTATGCTAAAAACACATTTTCGGCTTTATCTTCCAGACTGATGAGATATTGCCTTCAAATTTGGATATACCCCTTGCTGTCGGCCCCCGACAGCGTAGGCTAGTTTTAGTATCAGTAAATGTCTTGATTTACTGTGCACTGTATTTGTTGTTTACTTTAGTGTCAAGATATGTCTGTCTTTATTTGTTGTGCTTGCGCACTTTCACACTTTCACACTTTACTGTATTTACTTGTGACATATTTGTCTTGTCTTTTGTTCACCGTAGGATAGTGAGAAACATAATTTAGATTCCTTTTTATGTCTGGTAGATGTGAAGAATCAACAACAAAGCTGACTTTGATAAGGTGTTACTGTCACCAATTAAAATGACTTAATAGGGCTCAGGGAATGCTCAAATAAATACAATTAAGCAATAAAGAACAAATATTATAGCCTGAAAGTCAAGGTTTCCATTTAGCATACAAGCAGGTCAAGGCAAGAGTCACTGGACTTTCTCTCACTGAAGTGTTGTTTAAAAAGACCTTTATGAAATACACAATAGAAATTCTTTGTGTCTTCAGTCCTCAGCGCACAACAAGTGGGAGTCCCAGAGTCGCCCGCTGTATTCTCTGTCTGGATGAGAGAAGACACTCGACCTCCACACCCTGTGGACACCTGTTCTGCTGGGAGTGCATCACAGAGTGGTGCAACACCAAGGTCAGGATATTTTCAGTCAACAGTACACTGGCTTAGCATCTTTTTCCACATCCACGGTGACACAGAAGCAAAGAGGTCAAACCTGTTTGCTGGTTGTTTATCAACCTATTATTAGGATTTTATTTCATTTTTTTTTTTTTTGTCACTCATGTCCATTAATAAGTTTTACAAAATCTAACAACACTTTAAAAATACACACCATCAATGAACACAGCCTGTAATAACTGCTCCTGTGTTAATATTCACATAAATGTTGATGTGACATTTTCTTATGTCACATCAAAGTCAACACTCTGCAATTAACACACTAAAGCTATAAACACAATCATCGAACAAAAAGTGTATCCAGTAAGTTCACACTGTCTTTTCTCTTTTTTTTTTTTTTCATTGAAACATTTTTAAACTTGAGCACAGTTTCACTCCAAACACTGGAATAAACATATGCTTTACAGTGATGAGTGCTAACAGATAATAAAATATTTTCCCCCTATGAGCCTACTCATCATAATCCGAATCAGAAACAGGTTTATTGCCATGTATGCTTAAATCAATATAGGGAATTTGCTGCAGGCAATTGGTGCCAAAAATACAATAAAAAAGAAAATGATAAATGATCGGTAGAAAATGGATGGACTATATTAACTAAATTAAACGATAAACTATAAATCAATATTAAAATACAATGTTAACTACAGTTGCAGTCCCTATGGTCAAAAACCTCCTAATTGCTGGAAACGAGCCAATATAAATCTCTCCTCACTGAAGCTTTCGTTTCAGACTGAAATCTCACACGCAGAATACAGACTGTGTTGTGATTGATTGGCCAATACCTGGAAGTGACGTAATCAGCACACCAGCTCTCAGAAGCGCAGCTCCCCCTCTGGAACGGTGGATGCACTGCTACTCATTATCAAAACATTGTTTTAACAGTGTTTAAAAATGGCTTCATCACAACTCCCCGCCACAGTCGCTTTTACGACTTTGACCCAGAGTCGGACCCAGAGTCAGAAGACACAGTCGCAAGCGAAACAAGCGGACGTTCTTCTTTGCAGCTTAATGTACGCAACCGGATGTGTCCTGACTAGTGCCCGGACCAGGAGCATCCACTTTTCAGGAGAAATGCTTGTTAACGTAACCGGACCTGTTTTTGTTCAGAAATCTTGCTGAGCCCGAGATTACAAACAACACAGCGTTCTCAGCAGTGGCTGAACTGTTTGTTTCGAACCTTCGGGCTTCATAAACGAAGTAATGGCGCAGTGTCCACTGCAGAGTCATGGAGGGTGATAGGGATCGTACTGAAGTACACAATCATCTACACTGGCTTAGCAGTGTTGAGCTCCAGGTTGCTTTTGTGACACCACATCTGGAGTTGGTTGATCAGACCAATGAGGGTGGTGTCCTCTGCAAACAGTAGAAGCTTGACAGACTGGTGACTGGAGGTCAAGCCGTTGGTGTTCAAAGAGAGGAGCAGAAGGGAAAGAACACAGTTTTTCCCTTCACAGGTTTCAGTGTTATGAAGCTGGTCTGCTTAAATCACCATGCTGGTCAACTAGAGTTAACAGAAAAATAGTCATCATGGTTTATGTGTTGATTCTCACTAAAATAATAATAATAATAATAATGTTGGGACCTAAACGTGTGGCTGTAATCAATAGTTCTTTGTCTAAGGCCTGTATGCCTCTGTTTTATGGCCCCTTGACTGATAAGACATATAAATTGGAAGACAGACTCTTGTTCCTTCGCTCTTGTTGCTTCTCCTTGTTGCTCCTCCTCTCTTGCTGGTTCTCTGGCCTCGGGCCGAGGGCCCCTGGCCCAGGGCCTCATGGCTACGGCCATGGCCTCCGGCATGCGGCTCTCCCATGCTGCGGGAACGATGCCCGTTTTGAAGAAGCCGCCAGCTTCCTTTTCTCCGCCAGTGGGGATCACACCTCGGCCGACGCATCCCTCCATACCTGACGCCCAAACTGCTTCCACTCAGAGACAAAGAGGATCAACAGCTGTCTGCTGTGAGCCAAATAACGGCCCGTCCACACTCCGCGGCTCCAACAAACTGGACCGGACCCACGGATGGACCACACAACTTGATATCGGCTTACAGTAAGAGGAAATGTGTTCTGGGCAGAGTTAGATTATGTTTCTGTTTGTTAACTTCTCTTTGTGTTGATCGTGTTGGATTGCTCACCCACACGTTCGCATTCGTGTTATCTTCATAACCACGTTTCTTTGTTAGGGTTCGAGCATGACTGTGCAAGAACCATCTTGAAACTAAAAAAGTTATTAGGGTTCGAGCACGACTGTGCAAGAAACCTATTGAAACTGAAGGAATTCTTTATTATGGTTCGAGCACGACTGTGCAAGAACCCTCTTGAAACTGTAGGGATTATTAGGGTTCGAGCACGACTGCAAGAACCCTCTTGAAACTGTAGGGATTATTATTAGGGTTCGAGCACGACTGTGCAAGAAACCTGTTGAAACTGAAGGAATTCTTTATTAGGGTTCGAGCACGACTGTGCAAGAACCCTATTGAAACTGTAGGGATTATTAGGGTTCGAGCACGACTGCAAGAACCCTCTTGAAACTGTAGGGATTATTATTAGGGTTCGAGCACGACTGTGCAAGAAACCTATTGAAGCTGAAAGAGTTATTATTAGGGTTCGAGCACGACTGTGCAAGAACCCTATTGACACTGAAGGAATTCTTTATTAGGGTTCGAGCACGACCGTGCAAGAACCCTCTTGAAACTGTAGGGATTATTAGGGCTCGAGCACGACTGCACGACTGCAAGAACCCTCTTGAGACTGTAGGGAATAATCCTACAGTCTCAGGGTTTCTTGCACAGTCATGCTCGAACCCTAATAATAATATTAGGGTTCGAGCATGACTGTGCAAGAAACCTATTGAAACTGAAAGAGTAATTATTATTAGGGTTCGAGCACGACTGTGCAAGAACCCTATTGAAACTGAAAGAGTTATTATAATTATTATTAGGGTTCGAGCATGACTGTGCTGAAAGAGTTATTATTATTATTATTATTATTATTATTATTCCGGCAAATGAATCGCATTTTTGAGGCCTTTCCCATGCCCAAAAACTCACCGATTTTTGCGACTGTAGACTGTGATACCTCCTCGGTAGATGAAAGGGACGCAGAGTCACTGTTAGCATCCCCATGTCTGGTGTGCATATCCTGTTTGAACTTTGATGTTATCGCACCATCTGTTAACGTAGATGCAGATCCCACCACCTCTCTCTTTGCCCGACTGACGGGTCCTGTCAGAGACTGACCTCAGACTCTGGAACTTCATCGTCAAGTCAGGTTTCAGTGAGGGTGATTATGCAGGCGTCCTTGTAGGCTCTCTCCACCAGGCACTTAGCATACAGCAGCTCTGTCTTGTTGTTAACCACTTCTTCCCTGACCCTCTTTTTGGAGTCCCTGCTCGAAAATGACATGCCCAAACTAAATAGAGTAAATCTCTGCAGTTACAAGCTCGGTATATATAGCTTGGTATAAAGATAACACTGGTGAGATTCCACCAGAGGTGTAAGTTTCACTATCCACTGCGTCAGAGTAAATGTACTTGGAACACAGCATAACTGAAGGATTTTTTTCTCTCGCCTAAATTTTTCTTAAAGCAAATATCACCTTTTAGAATATGCAGTAGGAGCTTAAAAACACATGGGGGTCATGTAACGACATGAGCTGTGCAAAGTCTGATGCTGTTGAAATGAAGCAGAGTCAAATTACAGAGGTTTTAGTAAAGAGATGTCTAGGCGTTCTCTGTTGGCACAGTTTGGCACCATCTGTCATTTGAGATTTCTTAGGTACCAAATTATTAAAAACCCATTCAATTTTATTTACATGCCACTACAGATCTAAAAAGAACTTGTTTTGAAAAAAAAAAAAAAAAAAAAGTATGATAACTCGCTGTAAATCGATGCTCCCTGTGCGGTGCGTAATAACAACTCTGTGACTCTGCAGCGTCTTCAGTTACACAGCGCCATAGCTCTGGCTTACCTTGGTCAATTAGGGTGATTGACAGCTTGTTTTAAACCTCTAAATCCGTATAATCAGACCTCAGTCCAAATGCGTGAGAATCACTTCATTAGCAAGTCAAAAGGACATAAATGCATATGACGCATTTGTGCGGACGTTCGCCTTTCTCTAATCAGAACAATCTAATGTCGCTCTGTTAGGATCAATCAGACCGGGATTTGTTCCCAAAGCATGCTGAAAAGTGTAGTTCTTCATTAGAAGTGGTTTTGTTCCACAGGAAATAACTTGTTTTGATAAAGGGCAAAGGTAAGACAACATTTCTGCTTGTATTTCTTGAAAGTCAGTTGTTATTTTTAAGTTATTTTGGGGGCTGGATCCGTGAATCTTGGTCGTAGAGTGATAAAAATGGTACCGCTGGAATCTGTGGGTTTTCTGTTGTCCAGTCGACACGTGTTTCTTTTGTTTACATAATCACACTGACACTCCGGTGCCGCTTTTCAATGAGTGCGCTGTGACGGTTTTTTTCCGCTTCTGCTGTTTGATCCCCTGGTCCCGGGGGCAACCGCAAAGAAGAAGTTAAGAGTGCGGACATTCGCTAGTATGATGGAGGGAAGAGGAGGCCTGATTGGACGCCCTCCAGAGTCCAGAGTCTTGTTCGCACACCACCCCAGCTGCCTCTTCGTCTTACTTGGATCTCTGGTGGAAGTCCAACTGATGGTTTTTGGTTGCAGTGCTCGGAGGCCTGGAGAAGTAGGTGATCAGCCGAGCTGTAGGTGAGTGATACCTTGTTGCTGACTAGTAGGTCAAAACCCTAGCACCGGGTTGTTTTTGGTTGTCCACATGTTTTTACATGACCCCCATGAGTTTTTAAGCTTCTACTGCATATTTTTTTAAAGGTGATATTTTCTTTAAAGGTCACATAGAGTGGTCCAGTTGCACATATATGTGAGTTATGGAGGTCTACTTACATATATTAAGTTGTTTTTATGGTCAAAATCCTCCTAGTTGATGTAAACGAGCCGATTGAAATGTCCTTTTCGAAGCGCTTGTCAGTCGCGCTATTTCAGCCATAAATCTCGCCCGAGAAGACAGAGTGTGTTGTGATTGGCCAGCCAGCGTAGAGCCTTCCCACCTGTGTTGTGATTGGCCAGGTATCTGGAAGTGACGTAATCTATCACGTCAGCTCTCAGAAGCGCAGCTCCCTCTCTGGAGCGGTGGATGCATTGCTACTCATTATCAAAACATTGTTTTAACAGTGTTTAAAAATAGCTTCGTCACGACTCCCCGCCGCAGTCCCTTTATGACTTTAAACCGGAGTCAGACCCAGAGTCAGAAGACACTGTTGCTCGTGAAACACCTCCACAACGGACGTTCTTCTTCTTCTGCGGTTCAATGTACGCAACCGGATGTGCCCGGACTACCGCCCGGAGCAGGACGATCAGTTGTTCAGGAGAACCGCTGCTTACGTAACTAGTACGGGATTTTCAGTGATCTCGTTGAGCCCCGAGATTACAATAAAACACAACGTTCTCAGCAATGGCTGAACTGTTTGTTTCGAACCGTCAGGCTTCATAAACAAGGTAATGACGCAGATACACACCAAAAAAAACAGCGATAATAGGAACTTCCGGTCTAGTTCTGCTTTAAGGGAAGAATACCTTCATTTATGCTGGGTTACATCTGCTTTTACTCTGACACAGTGGCATCTACAGTGAAACTCCACTTCTGGTGGAATCTCACAAGTGTCATTGTTACAGGTCCCAGAGCGGAGACCTTGTTGACAGCTAATAGTTACTGTTGGTACTGTTGGAATTCTGTCTCTACCGATAACACTGGAAAACTGGAAAACAGCACAAACCAAGAGAGAGACAGAGACGTGATGTTCAAGTTTCTTCATCACTGAATACAATGCTTTATTCAACATATTTCCTCCTGATGACTTATCATTGATTTGCATTACTAAATTGCATAACAAAATGTCCATTTGGCACACATTTATAAATACCTGTTCTATCATATTAAATATCATAACAATATTATAACCTGTCCTTATTGTCAACACACAACAATAACACCAAATACATCATACATTCACATCACCTTACAATGACAATGTCTTTTAGGTTCAGCTTTCTGAAATGTGCACTTATGCACTTATATTCCTTGTTCTTCTTAGAAAACCTCTTATTCAAAACCCTGCAGGTTAATATGACTAGGCACTGGAGGAAACAAATACCAAAAATCAAGCAAATAAATGAAATATATATGTGTGCTTGTCCGTGGGTGCGCGCGCGTGTGTGAGTGCGTGTGTATGTGTGCGCGCAAGTGCGTGTGTGCGCGGGTGAATGCGAGTGTGTGTGTGTGAGAAACATACGAGTTACATCGATCAACTTAACTCAAACAGAGTATATAGTACATCAAAACAACACTACAAAGTACACGTATCATGTAGCTAAAGCATGTAAAACAAACCTGGAAAACATCACAAACGAAGAGAGAGACAGAGACGTGATGTTCAAGTTTCTTTGGCATCACTGTATACAATGAGGACAAGAGGGTACCTCTCTGAACACACCGTGCCAAAACCAACCCGCCACCCCACACTGCCCCCCACTGTTCTGGAAGCGCACTGCAGGTTTTTATCCCCAGAACAGAAACTCTCAATTGTGTTGCTCCAAAACAAACATAGAAGGCAGAAAAATAAAATATAGATAAAATAATAATACCCCCCCCCCCATGTGACCACACATTAGTGGGCGTCACATCATCTTTATTTTGATAATGTGGACATCCATATGAAGAGTATTACGGCAAGCATCTTTTGTAGATCCAGCATTGTAGACATTAGACAGACAAAAGATAAGACTAGACACAGTTGACACAGGGATGGGACTTCACGATACATGGATTAGACACTATACAAACAATTCGACGAGAGACAGAGACAGACGTGACGCCGCCATTGAACACTGACTGACTGTGTGCTGTCACAGCAGAGCATGGGCCGGAAGTTCTCTAGGTATAAGTTATTATCTCCTAGTTGCCTCGGGCTATTTGAATGTATCTTCTTTATATTTGTTGCTAATGATATCGATATATTGTTGAAAGTGTCAGACTAGGGATTGGACTTTTTTTGTTCCATGCAGTCTCAGATGATGGGCCGGAAATTCTCTAGGTATAAGTTATTATCTCCTAGTTGCCTCGGGCTATTTGAATGTATCTTCTTTATATATGTTGCTAATGATATCGATATATTGTTGAAAGTGTCAGACTAGGGATTGGACTTTTTTTGTTCCATGCAGTCTCAGATGATGCGCGCTTTGAGGAAGACGAGTCACCAGCCCGTTTCTGTGAATGGGAAAGGTGGGTGCGGGTCGGAAAGGTAACTAAGGAGCTTCGGCCGCTGTCCGTGGTGCTCAAAGGCAGGATGAGTGTGTGGCCAGTCACCTGTAACGTTAGCCTACATGGTGACAACAGCAGTTCTCTCCAGTGGCTGTTGCGTGTCCAAGCGTGTGTGTGCGTGCAGTGCAAACGAGCTTGCGCTTATGTTTAGGGCGGGGGTGGGGGCCACAACACAAGCTCTACAGAAATGAAGACAGCATCTCACCCAGTCAAGATCCTTCACTCTGGTGGACACCTAACGAGTGCAGGTTTAAAAACCTGAACCGTTTGGCGACACACCCGTGCCACTGGAGAGTTTTTCTTTTTTTTAGCCCTCATTTTTATTATCGCTGCTTTGATGGTCAGTAATGGACATTACAGCCATGTTTTTGAGCCTAAAATGATTTCACTGGTAAATGTTGCCAGTGAAATCAGCTGCTAAAAGACCTCACCGGAGCGGGTGGATACAAACGGAGACTTAAACCAAATGCCTGTCCGACAATTCTCCCACATAAGGAGCCTAAACGCCCGCGTGAAGCGAGTGAAATCCGCGTTAAAAAGCGGCAGAGACAAGAGACGCTGGATGCTCTCCTGAGCAGACAACCCGCATCTGCAGTCGCCGCTTCACTGTATATCCATATATGGAGACGCAGTTGCCGCACGTACACCACCGGTTTTGTCCCACTCTTGCCTCATCCCGTCTTTTTTGCGCTTCATTTTGATGCTCATTTTGTGAAACATTGTCAGTGCTGTCCTCCTCCTGTATGTTTCGCTCGGGTTCAAAATGAAAAGGCTGAACAGATGACATGTTTATGCTGAACAGTCACAACAGGGTCCCGAAGCCCCCAGTCAACCTTTTTACGTCACTACCCAGAGTGCATTGCGACGTAAACAACAATGGCGACCTACGAGTTAAACTATTTTTACAAATTTTATAAAAACGAAGACATCAAGAAGGTTTTTTATATCAATGTATTATAACTGATACTAACATTTATCTTTTAAGAACTACAAGTTTTATAGCCAGGGTTCCTTTTAAAGAAAATATCACCTTTAAAAATATGCAGTAGGAGCAGGGGTCGCGTTAACCGAGTTTTTCCGTTATTATCCGTTTTTTTAAAACGGTGACGGAAAAATCGGAGGGCCATCCGTCATTTTGACAGATTGCAATTCACACCCCTGACCACTTGGTGGCGAAGCGCATTTTACAGTAATTGGCTCTTGTAGAATAAGAAAAGTAGAAAAGAAGAAAAATGTCACGGCAGTTGAGTGTCAGAAGTTTCTTTAAAAAGCCCAATAACGATGTTGATAAAAGAGGTGAAAAAAGAGGGATAGATGCAGATGAAGATGAAGATGAAGAACAAACTCAGCCCTTGGCCTCGGCAGAGCGAGGAAGCGACAGCAAGAAGGTGAGGCGGAGTACAGAGTTCCGGGTGGTGCTGACAGCGCATTAAAGAGCTATGGACAGGAGGCTTTGGAGCGCATCTGTGACCCGCTCATATAGGGATGGAAGGATTAATTGGCCAGTGACCGGAACCGGCCGATTTTCACGTGATCGGCCGCAATCGGCGACCGGTCGGTCAGACAGAAATATTCTGATTTTAATAAGCCGGTCATATGCACCCGCATCGCGCATCTTCAGCAACACACGTGCACGCGGCTACAGCACATGTAGTAGAGTGTAGAGCTGGGCGGTATACCGGTTCACACGAATACCGTTTTTAGTTTCGTTATGATGTGAATTTCCGGTATGATGCGCCATACCGGTGTATTTGATTACACAACATCAGCGCAGCCGCGGCAAGAGTCAGGACCTTAAATCACTTGCACTAAACGTTTGATCAGCATTTGTTTGTGTGGTGTTTAGTATTGTAAAATAAATAGCCGGAGAACTTCTCTGTGCTTCAGTCTACGCGCTTTATTCGCTCTTCTTCTTCCTGCCTACAAGCACACCTTTACTTCACATACCTACAACAGCGCCCTCTATGTTCACATCTGCATTATAACACAACACATTATTTCCCTTTTCCTTGAAGGAATTACTTTCACAGACTGATTAAATGAAGCATTTTTCTTCTTCTTTCAATAACAAATATCAACTGCCGTAAGTACTATAAATGAATAGCAGAATGTATGAACCTTAGTATAACTCATCTTCTTCCACAGGATATGTAAGGTTAAACAAATGTACACATCACGTGATTTTAACTAAATGATATGCACTGTATGAAATGTTAAACCACTTGCAAACATAAAATTTTTTTCTTTAACTCAGTTCTCAGCATCACACAAATTAACAGTAGCAAATCATTGTAACAGTATGGAACCTTATTTGCATCAGTCATTATATCAACAACTCTATTCCTATATTTCAAAAGGAACAGTATCAAAACATTTTCCTTTTATAAGGACCCCTGTATCAGTGCTTCAATCACGTGCTCTTTCATCTAACAAAACCTGTCAGCCATTGGGGTGAATTTCTTGTTCTCTGGGTCCGCCTTGGGCCTAGCTCTTGGACATTAGGGTGTATATTCTCAGTCACCATAAATCCATCAAAAGTAGTGTTGTTGTCTATACCAGTGGAGGTCAGAGCTCCTTTAGGGAAGGATGTCAGCTTGGATGCGTTCCATTTCCGACCATCACTGAGCAGGTAAGTGTTAGGTCCTACTTTCTTGATGACAGTCAAGGGTTCTGTGAATCTGGATGATCCCTTTGGAACATGTTCAGGTCTTCGGACACGCACTGTATCATTGACTTGGAACATAGGTACTTTTGCACCAACCTTTCTGTCTGTGTGCTCTTTGCTTTTTTGTTGCTTTTGTTTTACCGTCTCTTCCACTTGTGCGTGTGTCTTGATGTTGTGTGAGACAGGGAGTACATGTAGTTTTGTGCGCATCTTTCTGTGTCTCAGCAACTCAAATGGTGTAGCTCCTGTTGTACCATGTTGTGTGGCACGATAGTACTGTAAGAACTCTGTAACAGTTTTTACCATGGTCTGTGCATTTTGTCAGCTGTCTGTAAGCACTCCTTAAGCACTCTGTTGAACCTCTCGATGGCTCCATTAGCTCTTGGATAGTATACACTAGAGCGCAGGTGCTTTATCTCTCTCTCCCTCAGAAAATTGGCAAATGCATGGGAGATGAACTGACAACCATTATCAGAAACTAGGTAGAGAAGATTTCCCTCACGGCTGAACACAGTGGTCAAAAACTGAATAACAACCTCAGCAGTGACCGTAGTGGCAAAAGCTACCTCAGGCCACTTACTATAGTAATCAATCAGAGTAATGGCAAAGCGACAGTCCCATGTAGCATGGTCAAAAGGACCTGTAATGTCAATCCCTACTTTTTCCCATGGTCCATTTGGAAGATCCACAGGTATGAGCGGTGCAGGTGCAGTTTTTGCAGTCTTATCGTTGTACTGGCATGACACACATGAAGCTATCATATTGTGTACATAACTGTCCATTTGCGGCCACCAATATAGCTCACGAAGTCTCTGCTTTGTACGCACCAGTCCTTGGTGTCCTTCATGTGCCAGATCAATCACTCTGGATCTGAGTGAAACAGGAACAATCAAGCGATCGGTGCCCCTCATGGTGAGTGAGTTTTCAACGGCCAGTTCATCTCTCACCTGGAAGTATGGAGCAAGTTCAGGTGTCATATTCTTCCGGCATTTGGGCCAGCCTGTCTGAATCTGACGTCTCAGCTGGGTCAGTTCATGGCATGTGTCAAAGGCTGCAGTGAATTCTGGCAAAGAAACAGCATGTACAGACTCGTGAAAGACAGCAGCGACCATGTCTGGTACCTCAGACGCATCTCCCGTAGTGGAAAGTGGAAGCCTGGAAAGGCAGTCAGCTGTCCCATTCAATTTGCCTGGACGGTAAGTAACATCATACGTAAAACAAAGCAATCTAGCTGACCATCTGGCAATTCTCAGACCAGCGCGACCAGTCCCTTTGGATGTGAGCAGAGATGTAAGTGCTTGGTGGTCAGTACGAAGCATGAAGTGACGTCCCCACAAGTAGGTTCTCCACTTCTCTACCGCCCAAACACATGCAGGAGCTTCACGTTCCACAGTAGAGTACTTTCTTTCAGCAGGGGAAAGAGTCCTGGAAGCAAAGGCAACAGTTCTCTCAGTGTTGTCCGGGTGGAGTTGAGTGAGTACAGCCCCCAGCCCGTAGTCCGAAGCATCAGTGGTCACTAGAGTAGGCAGTTCAGGGTCATAAAGTGCCAGGGCAGGGCTCTCAAGTATCAGCCTTTTGAGTTCGGCAAAACTGGACTCAGCCTCAGCAGTCCAGGTGAACTTCAGATCAGTACAGTCTTTAAGAGTGGCACGTAATGGTTCAACAACAGTGGTAAAGTTAGGAATGAACTTACTGTACCACGATGCAAGACCAAGAAAGGATCTAAGGGAACCTGTGTCATGTGGGGCAGGCGCATGAGCCACTGCGCTGACTCGATCTTTGTCAGGGTGAAGTCCATCTTTGGATATAGTGTGTCCTAGGAAAGACAAAGATGACTGCTTGAACTTACATTTACGCATGTTCAGCTTGAGTCCCACCTCATTGAAGGCATGCAGCACTCTCCGTAAGCTAGCATCATGATCCTGCTGAGTGACACCATAACATATAATATCATCAAGGTAAGCTTGTACTCCTGGGAGGCCAGACAGTATGGTAGACATAATTTTTTGGAAAGCTGACGGAGCTGAAGCAAGGCCAAATGGAACACGACAGAAACGGAAAAGGCCCTCATGTGTGATGAATGCAGTTATATCACGACTATCTGGGTGGAGCAACACTTGGTGATATGCAGAGGCAAGGTCAATGGTGGAAAACATAGTAGCCCTCCGCAGATTGGTGAGCAGTTCGTCCATGTGTGGTAAGGGGTAGCAGTCACAGACAATTGATTTGTTTGGCTCTCTCAAGTCTACACACATACGAGGCTTTCCTCCATCTCGTCTCTGCTTGACAACGATGGGAGAGACCCATGGTGACGCATCAATGCGTTCAATTATACCCCTGTCTTGTAGGTCTTTGAGCTCCTCAGTAACTGCCTGTCTCACTGAGAAAGGAAGTCTCCTCAGCTTCTGCTGAACTGGAATGGCATGTGGCTTAAGCCGTATCGTGTGCACAAATCCTCTTGCACATCCAACTTCTTGTACCTGAGCTTCTGCAGCAACCAGTGGTAGTGCAACTGGCACTGTTGATTCAGGGTCAGGAGAGGCATTGGGTTTTGCAGCAGGAATAACTTTGTTACCCTCAATACACATATGCAGAGCAACCACCAGGTTTAACCCAAGTAAAGCAGCACCTGACTCAACAACCATAAATGAGCATTTAGCTGAATGTCCCTCATGAGTTACTGTTGCATGTAACTGTCCAACAACTTGTATTTTCTCTTTTGAATATGTGCACAGTGTTACATTAGGCTTAGCAAGTTCACATGTAGGAAAGAGGTTCTGGTATATGCTAACAGGAATAATAGACACAGATGAACCTGTATCCACAACAAGCTCAACATCATGAGAATGTTCATTAGCATCAACATGTACAGTACAGATGATTTTATCCTGCACAGCATCATTCATGTAAAGCACAGTTAGTTCATTTATCAGTACCTCACGCACCTCTTGTTGGCCAGACCGACAAACTTTGGCAAAATGTCCCATCTTACCATAGGAGTTGCATGTGGCTTTGGTTGCAGGGCATGATGGCTTATTAGCCAAGTGGCTGGTAGATCCACAGCGGTAGCAGGAGCGACGTTTACCGTTGTGCGGAGCCGTAGCAGGTGCGGTTCTCGGGGCCAGCTTCTTCTTTTCCCGCGACCGGTTGTTCCGCGTCTGCGAGTGTGAGTGTATGGCTCTCACCGGTGCAGCAGCAGTGCTGTCAGAAAGGACGTCCGCGTTGCGTATTCCGGTCTCGATCTGCAGAGCTAATGCAGTAGCCTTAGCCAGATTCAGGTCCGATTCCAGCAACAGTCTGTCTCGTATGCGTGTATTGCCAATGCGTTCTATCAGTTGATCACGAAGCATCTGCTCCTCCATATCCCCAAACTCACAAGCAGCAGCGAGTTGACGTAGTGCAGCCAGAAACTCGTTTACATGAAGCTATCATATTGTGTACATAACTGTCCATTTGCGGCCACCAATATAGCTCACGAAGTCTCTGCTTTGTACGCACCAGTCCTTGGTGTCCTTCATGTGCCAGATCAATCACTCTGGATCTGAGTGAAACAGGAACAATCAAGCGATCGGTGCCCCTCATGGTGAGTGAGTTTTCAACGGCCAGTTCATCTCTCACCTGGAAGTATGGAGCAAGTTCAGGTGTCATATTCTTCCGGCATTTGGGCCAGCCTGTCTGAATCTGACGTCTCAGCTGGGTCAGTTCATGGCATGTGTCAAAGGCTGCAGTGAATTCTGGCAAAGAAACAGCATGTACAGACTCGTGAAAGACAGCAGCGACCATGTCTGGTACCTCAGACGCATCTCCCGTAGTGGAAAGTGGAAGCCTGGAAAGGCAGTCAGCTGTCCCATTCAATTTGCCTGGACGGTAAGTAACATCATACGTAAAACAAAGCAATCTAGCTGACCATCTGGCAATTCTCAGACCAGCGCGACCAGTCCCTTTGGATGTGAGCAGAGATGTAAGTGCTTGGTGGTCAGTACGAAGCATGAAGTGACGTCCCCACAAGTAGGTTCTCCACTTCTCTACCGCCCAAACACATGCAGGAGCTTCACGTTCCACAGTAGAGTACTTTCTTTCAGCAGGGGAAAGAGTCCTGGAAGCAAAGGCAACAGTTCTCTCAGTGTTGTCCGGGTGGAGTTGAGTGAGTACAGCCCCCAGCCCGTAGTCCGAAGCATCAGTGGTCACTAGAGTAGGCAGTTCAGGGTCATAAAGTGCCAGGGCAGGGCTCTCAAGTATCAGCCTTTTGAGTTCGGCAAAACTGGACTCAGCCTCAGCAGTCCAGGTGAACTTCAGATCAGTACAGTCTTTAAGAGTGGCACGTAATGGTTCAACAACAGTGGTAAAGTTAGGAATGAACTTACTGTACCACGATGCAAGACCAAGAAAGGATCTAAGGGAACCTGTGTCATGTGGGGCAGGCGCATGAGCCACTGCGCTGACTCGATCTTTGTCAGGGTGAAGTCCATCTTTGGATATAGTGTGTCCTAGGAAAGACAAAGATGACTGCTTGAACTTACATTTACGCATGTTCAGCTTGAGTCCCACCTCATTGAAGGCATGCAGCACTCTCCGTAAGCTAGCATCATGATCCTGCTGAGTGACACCATAACATATAATATCATCAAGGTAAGCTTGTACTCCTGGGAGGCCAGACAGTATGGTAGACATAATTTTTTGGAAAGCTGACGGAGCTGAAGCAAGGCCAAATGGAACACGACAGAAACGGAAAAGGCCCTCATGTGTGATGAATGCAGTTATATCACGACTATCTGGGTGGAGCAACACTTGGTGATATGCAGAGGCAAGGTCAATGGTGGAAAACATAGTAGCCCTCCGCAGATTGGTGAGCAGTTCGTCCATGTGTGGTAAGGGGTAGCAGTCACAGACAATTGATTTGTTTGGCTCTCTCAAGTCTACACACATACGAGGCTTTCCTCCATCTCGTCTCTGCTTGACAACGATGGGAGAGACCCATGGTGACGCATCAATGCGTTCAATTATACCCCTGTCTTGTAGGTCTTTGAGCTCCTCAGTAACCGCCTGTCTCACTGAGAAAGGAAGTCTCCTCAGCTTCTGCTGAACTGGAATGGCATGTGGCTTAAGCTGTATCGTGTGCACAAATCCTCTTGCACATCCAACTTCTTGTACCTGAGCTTCTGCAGCAACCAGTGGTAGTGCAACTGGCACTGTTGATTCAGGGTCAGGAGAGGCATTGGGTTTTGCAGCAGGAATAACTTTGTTACCCTCAATACACATATGCAGAGCAACCACCAGGTTTAACCCAAGTAAAGCAGCACCTGACTCAACAACCATAAATGAGCATTTAGCTGAATGTCCCTCATGAGTTACTGTTGCATGTAACTGTCCAACAACTTGTATTTTCTCTTTTGAATATGTGCACAGTGTTACATTAGGCTTAGCAAGTTCACATGTAGGAAAGAGGTTCTGGTATATGCTAACAGGAATAATAGACACAGATGAACCTGTATCCACAACAAGCTCAACATCATGAGAATGTTCATTAGCATCAACATGTACAGTACAGATGATTTTATCCTGCACAGCATCATTCATGTAAAGCACAGTTAGTTCATTTATCAGTACCTCACGCACCTCTTGTTGGCCAGACCGACAAACTTTGGCAAAATGTCCCATCTTACCATAGGAGTTGCATGTGGCTTTGGTTGCAGGGCATGATGGCTTATTAGCCAAGTGGCTGGTAGATCCACAGCGGTAGCAGGAGCGACGTTTACCGTTGTGCGGAGCCGTAGCAGGTGCGGTTCTCGGGGCCAGCTTCTTCTTTTCCCGCGACCGGTTGTTCCGCGTCTGCGAGTGTGAGTGTATGGCTCTCACCGGTGCAGCAGCAGTGCTGTCAGAAAGGACGTCCGCGTTGCGTATTCCGGTCTCGATCTGCAGAGCTAATGCAGTAGCCTTAGCCAGATTCAGGTCTGATTCCAGCAACAGTCTGTCTCGTATGCGTGTATTGCCAATGCGTTCTATCAGTTGATCACGAAGCATCTGCTCCTCCATATCCCCAAACTCACAAGCAGCAGCGAGTTGACGTAGTGCAGCCAGAAACTCGTTTACCGTCTCATCCGGTCTCTGTGCCCGCTGACGAAACTTGTGATGTTCCGCTATTACATTAAGTTTGGGAACGAAGTGCTTTTTCAGTCCACCCACAACTGTAGCGTAAGTATCACCAGTATCTGGCAAAGCATAAAACAGTCTCTGTCCCTCTGTTCCCAGTGCATGGAGAAGAATGGCGCGTTTGCTAGCATCGGGCCAGCCATCCCCTGTAGCATCGATAACTAGCATGTAGTTCTCAAACATCTTCAACCATATAGTAAAAGCGATAGCAGGTTCGCCTGGGCAAGGCATGAAAGGTGCAGGCAAAGGTACGGAAACGGCCATCCTCGTCGCCAAAATGTGGTGTTTAGTATTGTAAAATAAATAGCCGGAGAACTTATCTGTGCTTCAGTCTACGCGCTTTATTCGCTCTTCTTCTTCCTGCCTACAAGCACACCTTTACTTCACATACATACAACAGCGCCCTCTATGTTCACATCTGCATTATAGCACGACACAACAGTTTGTTTGTCATTTAAACCTGTGTGCGCAGAGAGAGAGGGGCGAGAGAGAGAGAGATGTGTGCTCTTGGTCATTAGTTAATTTACTTATTTGTGTGAAGGTACTATGTTGTGTAATATGTTGAAACTTAAATAAACTACACATACAGGTAGTGATTAGTTTTTGTATTTTTAGTTGGATATTGGATGTGAACTGATTGTATTTCTATGTTAAAATGTTCTATTAAAGAAAATATGCAAAAATATATATCTTTCTGTATGCTGTAAAGTGGTTTTAAAAATTGAAATCGGAATCGGAATCGGCTGGTCAAACTTCTTGAAAAATCGGTGCATCCCTACCACTATTTATTGTTCATATGTAGGTACTGGGGCCATACAGTCAGATGTTTTTGTTACTGCGGAGAAAAAGTTACATATTCTTCATATTCTGCTTGATGTGTGTATCCACGGTGTGGATTATTTGTTCAGTTTTTTTGGACTGAAAACTAATTAAAAATGAATTAAAATGAAATGCAATTGAATATTTATTATCATTTAAAAAATTAGTGACCGGTAAAAATAGCTTATGACAGGATTTTTATGACCCTGTCAGTCAAAATGACAGACAACAAAAAAGTCTAGCGCAACCTCTGAGTAGGAGCTTAAAAACTCATGGGGGTCATGTGGACATTAGATGTGCAAAGTCTGCAGCATTACCTCCTGCCTGTCCTGGTGAAATGATCCGCTGGCTCAGACGGCTCTGTCATTAGATACTCGTGTTATTGATAGATTTGTTGTTGATGCATTAATTTGTTTTTAATGCAAATGTTTTGACATGACAGTTTGAAAGTGTGTATATTATTAATGTTTCATTAATGTTAATTTAGAATTTTAGATTTATATTAAAGCTCCCAAAGACTGGAAGTTCCAATTAACGCTGCACCATTATTGAAGCCCATTTATGAAGCCCTAAAGTTTCAAAACAAACAGCTCAGTCACTGCTGAGAACGTTGGGGTTGTATTGTATTTCCGGGCTCAACATGTGGTCTGAAAAATCCTGGAATCATGACATCTTGACATCTTGAAGCAGTGTCAGCTATCCATGATTGATTAATTTAGTGATTGGTTAATAATCGATTAAGTGTTGCTGCCCTAATTCATTACATGATTTTCAAGACCTAATGACCACTCAAAGTTTTTTACACTATAGTTTTGTCTTTTAGCTTTTCTCACAACCCATTTTACCACAAAACCATAGCCACACCCTGTGACTTAATGTAGACCATGTTTGAATTTAAACTGGCTTGGCAAAGTTTACTGAGGAGAGTATAAAGCTCCAGGTACTGACGTTGTTGTTCTGATGAAATTTGACTCTCTGCACCTCAACTTATCTGTGCAAATGTTAACATTGTTGTTTGTGTTTGTGTTTATTTTGCTGCTCACAGGCTGAGTGTCCTCTGTGTCGGGAGAAGTTCCAGCCTCACAGATTGGTTTACCTGAGGAACTACAGCTAGAAACACACATGCACGCATACAAACTTGTTTTTGGAATGAAGACACATCATGGACATAATACATTTACCGAGCCCTGTAACCTTTATCATCACAACTAAGTGCCAAACCCTAAATCTTACCCTAACCCTAAAACCAGGTCCAGGTGTGTACTTGTTTTGGACCTCACACATATATAAATACAAGTACACACACACACACACACACACACACACACACACACACACACACACACACACACACACACACACACACACACACACACACACACACACACACACACACAGTGTTGAGTGTGAACACATTACTGTTACTGTTTCACATTCATAACATCATAGACTGTTTCAACATGCTGTAATTTCAGGTTTAACCTGATTAATTTTAATTAATCAAAAAAAAAAAACACGCAGGTGTTAATAAAATGCAGTTAATGTCTAACTGCACTAGTTCCTGTTTTTCTGTTGATTAAAGCTGAACTTGGACAAAATATTTGATTTGCGAGAAAAGTGGGTGATGGGACATTGAAGTAATAAGTTTGATAATCACATGCATCATGACATGAAATTAACACTTATTTTAGTCCATATTTGCATTGATTGTTAACTAAAATCTTATTTCTGATGGGAAATGTCAATGTGGTTAAGATCTAGACCAGGGTCTCCAAGAGATGCGCCCTACCTACAAGGGCATAGACTGTGGCTGTCACACTATGAGTAGGCAAAGTGTGAAAAAAGATAATTCACTCATGTTTTTGTGGTCTGCCTCAGTCTAAGTACAGGAGATAAAACATGCAATGTTGACTTCTGTCTCGTTGTTACATAACAATGATACAGTCCTGGTATTGTTGTCTCGCTCCGCTTTGTCCCTAAAAAAACGCGAGAGTGCAGACGAGGGCAACAATAACCGGAAGAGCGGAAGTATGTGAAGTGTTCTATTCATGGTTGACAGTGCAGCACATAGTTGGTGTCCCTGGTGTTCATTAGGGAACATGTCTGTGACATGCTTCGGTCAAAATACCTTAAAGATGACTCTGAGGCTGAAAGTTGTGTAGAACACTGTGCTGCACTATGCAGCCAAGAATAGAACACTTTGTGGACTTCCGCTCTTCTGGATACTATTGCCCTCGCCCGCACTCTTGCGTTTTTTAGGGACAAAGTAGAGCTCCATAGGCAACAATTCCAGGAATGTCTCATCAATACGTAACAACAAGACAGAAGTCAACAGTGTGTGTTTTATCTCCTGTACTTAGACTGAGGTGGACCAAAAAAAGATGAGTGAGTCATCATTCTTCACACTTTGCCTACTCATAGGGCCTTCAGAGTTCCAAATATAAGTATTAAAATGATTAAGAAGTTGATTTTGCATAATATATCTTTTTTTTTACAATTTTGACCAAAGGATGTCACAGACATGTTCATTAGCACACCGGGGAACGAGGTTAACTTGTAGAAATAGGGTATAATATGAGTCCTTTGATATCCTTGGTACAACCAGACTAGAATACGTCTGACTTTGAACACGACCATTTCCAATACCGGCCAGGATTAAACTGCTTTACTCATCCTTATATTTACTTTCATTGCTGCAGGATAAATAAATAATTGTGTGTCATGTGGTCTGCTGATGACACTCATTAATCGGGAGACTTTCTCACAGAGATTCTTGTAAAGATATTAATACTAGGGCTGTAAAGTCAAAGTCGACTGGTCGACTAATTGGCCGACACGCTCTGGCTCGACCAAAATTGTGATTGGTCAACTGATTATTATTTTTTCATTATTATTTTTTTATGGTGAATTTCATTAGGAGGAAAGTACCAAGTCTAATAGGTTAGTTTTAGAGCACCTGTGTTTCGCAGGTAACAGCCTGTCTTCAGAGAACACCCCCCTTGTCCAGACTCTGTTGAACTCCAGCCGCGGCTGCTGGTCTTTTCAAATTAAGAGCCGGACTTGCAAAGCACCCCCCCCTCCTCCCGATTAGTCGATTTTTAGTTGAAATTTCAGGGCTTCAGTCGACCAAGTTTCTTTGTTTGATTACAGCCCTAATTAATACTCACTCACTAATTCATTTTCTACCGCTTTACCTCTGCTGAGGAAGGCGGCTAATGCCAATAGGTGGGGTCACACCCTGGACACTTCATATGTCCATCACAGGGCCAACACATAGAGACAAGCAACCATTCACTCTGAATGGTGAGAACAGTCACAGCCAACCCACAGACCAGCTCTAAAGACCTACAACAGCATCTTGCTACAGATGGTGTCACTGTGCATTGTTCAACTATTCAGCACACAAGTAGATGTTGTATGGAAGAGTAATGCAGAAAAAGCCTTTTCTCTGCACAAATAGAGTCGATTGAGGTATGCTAAAGCACATTTGGACAAGCCAGCTTCATTCTGGAATAAGGTGCTGTGGACTAATGAAACTAAAATAGAGTTATATGGACAAAACAAGGGGCATTGTGCATGGCGGACAAAGAACACAGCATTCCAAGAAAAACACTTGCTACCTACAGTAAACTTTGGTGGTGGTTCCATCATGCTGTGGGCTGTGAAGCCTGTGCAGGGACTGGGAATCTTGTTAAAGTTGGGGTCGTATGAATTCCACTCAATATCAGCTGTTTCTGGAGAACAATGTCCAGGAATCAGTGACAAAGGTGAAGTTGTGTCAGAGCTGGATCTTTCAACAAGACAACGACCCTAAACACGGCTCAAAATCTACTAAGGCATTCATGCAGAGGAACAAATACAACGTTCTGGAATGACCATCTCAGTCCCCAGACCTGAATATTATTGAAAATTTGTGGTGTGATTTAAAGCTGTCCATGCTCGGAAACCATTAAACCTGACTGAACTGGAGATGTTTTGTAAATAAGAATGGTCCAAAATACCTTCTGCCAGAATCCAGACTCTAACTGGAAGCTATAGGAAGCATTTACAGGTTATTTCTGCAAAAGGAGGATGCACAAAATTATTGTTTTTACTTATGCACATGCCTAATTTTGTTTAAATAATTATTGCACACTTTCTGTAAATCATATAAACTTTATTTCACTCTCAAATATCACTGTGTTTGTCTCCTATATTATATATATTTAACTGAAATTTCTTATTCAAATAACCACTGATTTATGAAGGAAAATCATGAAAATTTTGTATTAGCATGCTACTACTTTGCGGCTACTATATGCTACTACTTTGCGGCTGTTTCCAAAGGTAAGCTAGCGAGGCTACGATTAGCATTAGCGTAGGGCTAACATAATACAGGGTCGTACCTATGTTCCCCGGGTCCTATGTTCCCCGTTTTTCCCCAAAAAAGGTCCACTTTGTATGTGACAGGGGAACATAGGACCCTTTTTTTGAAAAAGTGTAGGGTTAGGATTAGGGTTAGAGAAAGAGTCCTATGTTCCCCGGTCACATACAAAGCGGGGAACATAGGACCCGGGGAACATAGGTACGGTCCCCATAATACAAACACTGTGCAACCTCATTAGGCACAACGCAAATGTTATAATTTTCGATCAGCGTGGCTGACAGCTAGCTATGCTAATGCTAATCGAAAATGAAAACATTAGTATTGTGCCTAATGAGATTGTGCATTATTTGTATTATGTTAGCCTTGCACGTTCCTTATCCTGAAACTGAACTGAAAAATCTTCTTCAGCTCCCACTATAGGAATACATACTTCCTTCAGGCACTGCGCTAGTTATGAAAATTAGAAATGTTGAATGGTGCTCTCAATTATTGAATGCTTATTTTTGTTAATGATGTGCAAAACTTTATTTGTGATTAACACTGATGAGCCACTTGGGTGTGGGCGTGATTTAATAAAAGTCCTCCTGCACGCAGCTGATTGCAGTTGCAGTGAGTGCCATGAGAAGCAGCAGAACATCTCTCGACTTTTTCCTTTCCCTCCAAGTTTGGTGCTATGTATGTTGGGTTCACAACGAGTAGCCGCTGTAGCGGGCTGCTCTGCCACCAGTATACCTGGTGATGATTAGCATGCTGTTAGCACCAAGAAGGACGTTCTCCTCCACAAAGACAGTACCAAATTCCATATTCACGTACATGATAGACTATATTATTTGTACACAGTAAATAATAATGATGACGATGAATGTGATGATCAATGCAAGGGTTGTCATTATATGCAGACATGGCATGAGATACTGGGGCACTGCAATTACAATGACATTCAGAGGTTACCAGATGTGGACGGTATGAAAATTAAAGGTTCAACAAACAAACCTCTACACTGTGAAGTGTGCACTCAGGGGAAGTTTTACCAGACCAGAAATAGAGACCCTGATGTGAGGGCTAAAACCCCTCTAGAGCTAGTACACACATACTTGGCAGGACCAATCCACCCAGAGTCTAGAGATGGATATAGATATGTACTTTCATTTACCCACCTTTGAGATAGAGGATGCACCGAGCTGTTTAAAATCACCTGTGTGGCGGCATTTTGGATTCACTATATACACAAATACAATCGGTGAGAAATGGACAGACAAAACCAAAACAGCATGTAAATATTGCAAAAGACTGCTAACATATAGCGGCAACACGAGCAACATGCAGCAGCATATTAGCTGCCACCACAGTGAGAAGCAAAGTAACGTTACGTCACCCTGTGAGCTGCCAAA